>NC_069501.1:391539138-391884138 GCF_027579735.1 Bombina bombina | reverse complement strand
AACGTCAATGTTGTACAGACCTGGACAGAGCAGTAATAGAAAAATATAGCATATTTTACACAAACTGATAAATTTGTTGCCTTTGTTGCTTAAAGTGAAAGTAAATCCTAGCGTTTTACAAATGCTAAGACTGATTTTTGAAACAAATAAAGGAGACTTTCATTCATGAAGTATAGGATACTAACCGTGCGGTAAATCCGGCTTGGCGCCCATGGGAGCCAGATTTACCACACGGCTATTGGCTAAGAGGTGAAAACGTCACCTCTTAGCAAAAATTTTTTAGCCATTGGCTGCTGTAGCAGCTGAAAACGGCGATCGGTTAAAACAAATAAAGGAGCTTTCTACATGAAGTATCTTATACTTCATGAATGAAAGTCCCCTTTATTTGTTTCAAAAGTCAATCCTAGCGTTTCTAAAATGCTAGGATTTACTTTCACTTTAACTGACATTTCTGACAGTAAGTCTAAAGTATTAAAAAATTATATGCAACAAAGTATCTTCACAGTTAAACAATAGTGTTTATGCTATATAGATATAAAGCATAAAAAAGTCTTAAAATATTAATTACGAATAAAATGAAAGGACATATATATGCACTTCAGGGACAGAGGAATTTTAAAGAATATCAGGAAATAGTTAAAGGGACACTTAACACCTGCCTGCTAAAATCCTTAAATCTTGCTCCTTCTAATCTATCAAAATCAAGTTAGCATGAATGTCTATGCCAACTTGTCATCTTACCCCAAATTGTTCAAAAAAAGTGTTTTCAATAACAATGGTTTACCTGTGCTCTTTGTGTGTATGCATGCCGCCATATTGTGACGTGCGTTACACACAGGTACACCAGTCACATGACACGCACGCATATTGTTCTATTATGTATTTGCTTCAGTGCTTAGAGGAATCACATCTGCAGCACACACTCACTGTGATGCATTCAGCAGCAGCACATGTGATTCTTGCAGAGCGTGTGCTGCAGTGTTTGTAGAGATATTGTTTCAAATGTGACTAATAGTAATACGTATTTTCAACATAAGTAATACATAAGTTAGTAATGCAGGCTTCAGGAACAAGAATTAAAAGTAGCAAGCTCTGGGGAGGAAGGGGGAGATCAGCCCGGAAATAAAGGATAAGCCTTGCATAAGAAAATACAAGCTCCGGTTATTTCAAATGGTTGCCAAGCACTCCTGACCCTGCAGTGCATAATACTGCACTGGGAGATCCTTACCCTTCCAGTCCGAAAGTTAGATTACTCCTTGGGCTCAAAGCGTAACTCCTACTGCTGGCTAACAAAAGGCAACCTAGTCTGTCACTGCCAGGGAGCGTTTGCAAACTCCACAACTGCAGCCTGTTACCAGCGTCTGGAAACTACATACTGGGGAGCATGTCAATCCTTTAGCCAGCAGTAGGAGTTACGCTTTGAGCCCAAGGAGTAATCTAACTTTCGGGCTGGAAGGGTAAGGATCTCCTAGTGCAGTATTATGCACTGCAGGGTCAGGAGTGCTTGGCAACCATTTGAAATAACCGGAGCTTGTATTTTCTTATGCAAGGCTTATCCTTTATTTCCGGGCTGATCTCCCCCTTCCTCCTCAGAGCTTGCTACTTTTAATTCTTGTTCCTGAAGCCTGCATTACTAACTTATGTATTACTTATGTTAAAAAATACGTATTACTATTAGTCACATTTGAAACAATATCTCTACAAACACTGCAGCACACGCTCTGCAAGAATCACATGTGCTGCTGCTGAATGCATCACAGTGAGTGTGTGCTGCAGATGTGATTCCTCTAAGCACTGAAGCAAATACATAATAGAACAATATGCGTGCGTGTCATGTGACTGGTGTACCTGTGTGTAACGCACGTCACAATATGGCGGCATGCATACACACAAAGAGCACAGGTAAACCATTGTTATTGAAAACACTTTTTTTGAACAATTTGGGGTAAGATGACAAGTTGGCATAGACATTCATGCTAACTTGATTTTGATAGATTAGAAGGAGCAAGATTTAAGGATTTTAAGCATGTGTTTAGTGTCCCTTTAATGTGCATATAGTATATGTATTGGTATATGTTAAGCATGAATGGATTAGTGTCTTAATGTATGCATATACAGTATACATCTTTAAATACTATGTATATATGTAGACAGCTGACAGGGAAAGGGACATGCAGATTTTAGTTCAAAATAATTAATATAATACCATTGTTTCCTTTCTCTTGTGGAGGGTTCTTCGAATAGTTACATAAGAATTGAATTTAGTAATTTAGAAAGTATGGCAATTAATTTATGTGTGCATATAAAAGATGCAATCTGAAATGGGACAAATGGACTTTGAAATGGTACATTCATTTTAGGATTATACCCAGGGGTTACGCATTAGAAAGTTCCTAACCTTTATGTTTGAAGATATGGATTTTATAGATCATTGGAATAACTCTCTGAATGCTCTTTCAAATTAATGTCTTATAATATTGAACATAAAGATATACAGCTGTTAAAAGTAAAAGAACAAATTTCAGTGCTACAATCTGAATTAGATATGTGCACTTTAGTAAGTAAATATAAGGATTTTGATTCTATGTTAAAAGACACAGTAGCAGCCCTCAGAAAGGTACTCACATAAATAAAACATGCTAAATACATCAGGGACCAGGCAGATTATAATTCAGACAGAGTCTACATATGGCAGGAGAAAAATAGGGTAAGATCTAGGGACAAAGGACCAAGACGCAATAGACACAAGAGACAGGGTGGCAACACAAGCGCAGACACAGACTCAGGTGAAGATTGCCACTCAGAAAGTGAGACTAACACTAGTACAGTTACCATGAGCAATGCTAGTGAAACCACCCCTAAACCAATCTTGAAATCTGCACCTGTGAAAAATTCAGTAGTGTTTGCTAATACACATATTGAAGGACAACAAACTACTAAAACAAGTACTATGAACAAATATTCTGTAATAGCTAATACCACAGAGGGTGCAACCAATCAGTTGACCAATCACGTGTCTCAGAATTCTGAAATAAACCAGGTTTTTCTTCTACCACCAATAAATTCCAGAAAAAGAGGAGGAGGGGGGCAGGAAGATGAGGCAACACAAGACACAACCAAACATGTTACCCCATTAGAAGGGGACAAAACAAATATGTACAATAACCGATATAGACCAAATTCATACCTCCAATGTTATTAACCTTACTGATTATATGCGTAATAAAATGAAAATCAAAGTTTTAAGCTATGGCTTGGGTTTTGTTCCAATATCACGATTCAATCTTTTTCAAACATTGGTTATTCTGACTTCATCTACTGTTTGCAAGATGACTGCCTTCTGATGGAAAGTTTAGAACATATAATCTACTTACAGTTAGTAGAATCCAGCAGTAGCTAAATTCAGACAAATACCACAGCAGAGATTTGTGAATCCTTCATGCTTTATTGTTGCAGGAGAAAGAATTCTGAGGTTCCAGAAGTCGTAATGACAGGTAAAAATAATTTGCCTCTACAAAGCTATTAGCAGAAAGTTCTAGCAAACTTTACACACAAAAAATGAAACTAAAATGGAGACAGGAAGTGACCTCAAAAGGTCAGAGGTAGAACAGAGAATATACATTAAATTAAATACAATAATAAAACATAACACTAGATGGAGCACAAGAACTAAAATAGCAATTAAAGATGTACATATGAAAATATGGACAGAACACTCCCAGTCTGGTATTTGTAGGTACCACTATATAAATCAACTAATAAACAATAAACATACAAATATTGATTGAAGCCTCTTTATCCACGAGACCTGCAAGACAAATAAAGAGAGAGAAAAATACAAAATACAAATGCAAACATAAATCCATGTTATTTTCACATGAGTATTCTTGAATAGTAGCAGAGCTGGCACTGTCCCCTGTAGTCATCTCTCTATTGTAATCCTTACAAATTGTCAACCAGTGTCTATGAGTGTCACGATTCACTGTGTCTTTAAATGGACTAGACCTGCCCCCTGAACATTCCCCTATAAAGGCCTTCTGAGAACACCTGTTTACTGCTTGATTATTAAATTCTGAATGCTGAGAAACAATACACCTACTTGGATCTCCTGCTAAAGATCTTATTTTTACAAGCCTGCTTCACAGCCAAGTGATTAATTCACTATTTTGTTTCCCAAACCGGAACCTGTTCTCAGTTTGCTGAGCACATCAACTTTAAATCTATCTACTAACCTGTCTCCTGGATATTATTCACGAGCAATCTGAAATACTGCATTGTGTGTCTAGATCAGAACGGAGTGCTGCTGACGTCATCCTCAGCTGTTCGTCTTCAGCGTAACTGCTTCCTTCACACGCTGCATTGTTTGTACCATTGTTACCAAGCACAGCTCCACGCTCGAACAGGCTACAGGCAGTTTCCAAAGCAAATTCCTTTGCTGTGACACATATCTACTCGGACCGCAGGTATAAGATTGTTATCTTCTTGTTTTATTATACTAAGCTGTCAACTTGCTTACTTTACTAGTGATGTCGCGAACTGTTCGCCGGAGAACAGTTCCCCGTGATCTTAGCTTGTTCGCGTTCGTCGCGGCGGGCGAACATATGCGATGTTCGATCCGCCCCCTATTCGTCATCATTGAGGAAACTTTAACCCTGTATCTCACAGTCTGCAGACACATTTGAGCCAATCAGCAGCAGACACTCCCTCAAAGACCCTCCCAGCTCCTCGGCAGCAGCCATTTTAGATTCATTCTCATCCTGCATTCTTAGTGAGAGGAGGTTTAGTGCTGCTGCTGGTTATTTTATAGGGAAATCGATAGCTAGGCTAGTTTATTTAGTGTCCACTACAGTCCTGAAGGACTCATCTAATCTCTGCTGTAAGGACAGCACCCCAAAAAGCCCTTTTTAGGGCTAGAACTTCAGTCGTTTTTTTGTTGATTTTTTTTGTAATTTTATTTGCATTTGCCTGCCTGTCAGCCTGTGTGTGAGGCTCACAGCATATACTGTGATTAATTCTTCTGTACCACCACTGATATCTGATTAACATTAGTGTAAATTTAAAAAAAAAAAACTTTTACATCATTTTGCTAGTGTAATCTAATTTAATTTTCCATCAGGCCTGTGTGTCAGGCCCACATCATATACTGTGTTTAATAGCTCTGTTTTCCACCACTTATATCTGGTGTAACATTAGTGTAAATTTAAAAAAAAAAAACTTTTACATCAGTCTGCTATTGTTATTTAATTTTAGTTGCCAGGCCAGCGTGCCACTAGTGCCAGCCTGTGTAAGGGCCTAAGGGAACATTAGTGTAAATTAAAAAAAAAAAAAACTTTTACATCAGTCTGCTATTGTTATTTAATTTTAGTTGCCAGGCCAGCGTGCCACTAGTGCCAGCCTGTGTAAGGGCCTAATGGAACATTAGTGTAAATTTAAAAAAAAAAAACTTTTACATCAGTCTGCTATTGTTATTTAATTTTAGTTGCCAGGCCAGCGTGCCACTAGTGCCAGCCTGTGTAAGGGCCTAAGGGAACATTAGTGTAAATTTAAAAAAAAACAACTTTTACATCAGTCTGCTATTGTTATTTAATTTTAGTTGCCAGGCCAGCGTGCCACTAGTGCCAGCCTGTGTAAGGGCCTAAGGGAACATTAGTGTAAATTTAAAAAAAAAAAACTTTTACATCAGTCTGCTATTGTTATTTAATTTTAGTTGCCAGGCCAGCGTGCCACTAGTGCCAGCCTGTGTAAGGGCCTAAGGGAACATTAGTGTAAATTTTTTTTAAAAAAACTTTTACATCAGTCTGCTATTGTTATTTAATTTTAGTTGCCAGGCCAGCGTGCCACTAGTGCCAGCCTGTGTAAGGGCCTAAGGGAACATTAGTGTAAATTTAAAAAAAAAAACTTTTACATCAGTCTGCTATTGTTATTTAATTTTAGTTGCCAGGCCAGCGTGCCACTAGTGCCAGCCTGTGTAAGGGCCTAAGGGAACATTAGTGTAAATTTAGAAAAAAAAACCTTTTACATCAGTCTGCTATTGTTATTTAATTTTAGTTGCCAGGCCAGCGTGCCACTAGTGCCAGCCTGTGTAAGGGCCTAAGGGAACATTAGTGTAAATTTAAAAAAAAAAAAACTTTTACATCAGTCTGCTATTGTGATTTAATTTTAGTTGCCAGGCCAGCGTGCCACTAGTGCCAGCCTGTGTAAGGGCCTAAGGGAACATTAGTGTAAATTTTTAAAAAAAAACTTTTACATCAGTCTGCTATTGTTATTTAATTTTAGTTGCCAGGCCAGCGTGCCACTAGTGCCAGCCTGTGTAAGGGCCTAAGGGAACATTAGTGTAAATTTAAAAAAAAAAAACTTTTACATCAGTCTGCTATTGTTATTTAATTTTAGTTGCCAGGCCAGCGTGCCACTAGTGCCAGCCTGTGTAAGGGCCTAAGGGAACATTAGTGTAAATAAAAAAAAAAAAACTTTTACATCAGTCTGCTATTGTTATTTAATTTTAGTTGCCAGGCCAGCGTGCCACTAGTGCCAGCCTGTGTAAGGGCCTAAGGGAACATTAGTGTAAAATTTTTTTAAAAAAACTTTTACATCAGTCTGCTATTGTTATTTAATTTTAGTTGCCAGGCAGCGTGCCACTAGTGCCAGCCTGTATAAGGGCCTAAGGGAACATTAGTGTAAATTTAAAAAAAAAAACTTTTACATCAGTCTGCTATTGTTATTTAATTTTAGTTGCCAGGCAGCGTGCCACTAGTGCCAGCCTGTGTAAGGGCCTAAGGGAACATTAGTGTAAATTTTAAAAAAAAAACTTTTACATCAGTCTGCTATTGTTATTTCATTTTAGTTGCCAGGCCAGCGTGCCACTAGTGCCAGCCTGTGTAAGGGCCTAAGGGAACATTAGTGTAAATTTAGAAAAAAAAACCTTTTACATCAGTCTGCTATTGTTATTTAATGTTAGTTGCCAGGCCAGCGTGCCACTAGTGCCAGCCTGTGTAAGGGCCTAAGGGAACATTAGTGTAAATTTAAAAAAAAAAACTTTTACATCAGTCTGCTATTGTTATTTAATTTTAGTTGCCAGGCCAGCGTGCCACTAGTGCCAGCCTGTGTAAGGGCCTAAGGGAACATTAGTGTAAATTTAAAAAAAAACAACTTTTACATCAGTCTGTTATTGTTATTTAATTTTAGTTGCCAGGCCAGCGTGCCACTAGTGCCAGCCTGTGTAAGGGCCTAAGGGAACATTAGTGTACATTTTTAAAAAAAAAACTTTTACATCAGTCTGCTATTGTTATTTAATTTTAGTTGCCAGGCCAGCGTGCCACTAGTGCCAGCCTGTGTAAGGGCCTAAGGGAACATTAGTGTAAATTTAAAAAAAAAACCTTTTACATCAGTCTGCTATTGTTATTTAATTTAAGTTGCCAGGCCAGCGTGCCACTAGTGCCAGCCTGTGTAAGAGCCTAAGGGAACATTAGTGTAAATTTTTAAAAAAAAAACTTTTACATCAGTCTGCTACTGTTATTTAATTTTAGTTGCCAGGCCAGCGTGCCACTAGTGCCAGCCTGTGTAAGGGCCTAAGGGAACATTAGTGTAAATTTAAAAAAAAAAAACTTTTACATCAGTCTGCTATTGTTATTTAATTTTAGTTGCCAGGCCAGCGTGCCACTAGTGCCAGCCTGTATAAGGGCCTAAGGGAACATTAGTGTAAATTTTTTTAAAAAAAACTTTTACATCAGTCTGCTACTGTTATTTAATTTTAGTTGCCAGGCCAGCGTGCCACTAGTGCCAGCCTGTGTAAGGGCCTAAGGGAACATTAGTGTAAATTTAAAAAAAAAAAAACTTTTACATCAGTCTGCTATTGTTATTTAATTTTAGTTGCCAGGCCAGCGTGCCACTAGTGACAGCCTGTATAAGGGCCTAAGGGAACATTAGTGTAAATTTTAAAAAAAAAAACTTTTACATCAGTCTGCTATTGTTATTTAATTTTAGTTGCCAGGCCAGCGTGCCACTAGTGCCAGCCTGTGTAAGGGCCTAAGGGAACATTAGTTTAAATTTTGAAAAAAAAAAACACTTTTACATCAGTCTGCTAGTGTTATTTAATTGCAGTTGCCAGGCCAGCCTGCCACTAGTGCCAGCCTGTGTGTCAGGCTCCCAGCATATATTGTGCCTACTTCCATCCTCAGTGCCACCACTCCTATCTGGTGTAACATTAGTGTATCTTTTTTAAAAAAAAACTTTTACATCAGTCTTTCTTGTGTTATTTAATTTTAGTTGCCAGGCCAGCGTGCCACTAGTGCCAGCATGTGTGTCAGGCTCCCAGCATATACTGTGCCTACTTCCATCCTCAGTGCCACCACTCATATCTGGTGTAACATTAGTGTAACTTTTTAAAAAAAAACTTTTACATCAGTCTGCTAGTGTTATTTAATTGCAGTTGCCTGTCTGCCAGCGTGTGTGCCAGGCCCACTTTCCAATTAGTGCCACAAATCATATTTGTTATAACAGTAGTGTAAATATTTTAAATAAAAACTTTTTTGACTGTGAAACATCAGTCTGTTAGTGTAATCTAATTGTAGTTGCCTGCCTGCCAGCATGTGTGCCAGGCCCACTTGCCAAGTTAGTGGCACCACTCATATTTGTTGTAACAGTAGTGTAAATATTTAAAATAAAAACTTTTTTGACTGTGAATCATCAGTCTGCTAGTGCAATTGAATTGCAGTTGCCTGCCTGCCAGCGTGTGTGCCAGTCCCACTTGCCAACTAGTGCCACCAATCATATTTGTTATAACAGTATTGTAAATATTTTAAAAAAAACTTTTTTGACTGTGAAACATCAGTCAGCTAGTGTAATCTAATTGCAGTTGCCTGCCTGCCTGCCAGCGTGTGTGCCAGGCCCACTTGCCAACTAGTGTCACCAATCATATTTGTTATAACAGTAGTGTAAATATTTAAAAAAAAACTTTTTTGACTGTGAAACATCAGTCTGCTAGTGTAATCTAATTGAAGTTGCCTGCCTGCCAGCGTGTGTGCCAGGCCCACTTGCCAAGTTAGTGGCACCACTCATATTTGTTGTAACAGTAGTGTAAATATTTTAAAAAAAACTTTTTTGACTGTGAAACATCAGTCAGCTAGTGCAATCTAATTGCAGTTGCCTGCCTGCCAGCATGTGTGCCAGTCCCACTTGCCAACTAGTGCCACCACTCATATTTGTTATAACAGTATTGTAAATATTTAATAAAAAAACTTTTTGACTGTGAAACATCAGTCTGCTATTGTAATCTAATTGAAGTTGCCTGCCTGCCTGCCAGCGTGTGTGCCAGGCCCACTTGCCAAGTTCGTAGCACCACTCATATTTGTTGTAACAGTATTGTAAATATTTAAAAAAAAAACTTTTTTTGACTGTGAGACATCAGTCAGCTAGTGCAATCTAATTGCAGTTGCCTGCCTGCCAGCGTGTTTGCCAGGCCCACTTGCCAACTAGTGCCACCACTCATATTTGTTATAACAGTAGTGTAAATATTTAATAAAAAAACTTTTTTGACCGTGAAACATCAGTCTGCTATTGTAATCTAATTGAACTTGCCTGCCTGCCAGCGTGTGTGCCAGGCCCACTTGCCAAGTTAGTGGCACCACTCATATTTGTTGTAACAGTATTGTAAATATTTTAAAAAAAAACTTTTTTGACTGTGAAACATCAGTCAGCTAGTGCAATCTAATTGCAGTTGCCTGCCTGCCTGCCAGCGTGTTTGCCAGGCCCACTTGCCAACTAGTGCCACCACTCATATTTGTTATAACAGTAGTGTAAATATTTAATTAAAAAACTTTTTTGACTGTAAAACATCAGTCTGCTATTGTAATCTAATTGAAGTTGCCTGCCTGCCAGCGTGTGTGCCAGGCCCACTTGCCAAGTTAGTGGCACCACTCATATTTGTTGTAACAGTAGTGTAAATATTTAAAAAAAAAAACTTTTTTGACTGTGAAACATCAGTCAGCTAGTGCAATCTAATTGCAGTTGCCTGCCTGCCAGCGTGTGTGCCAGTCCCACTTGCCAACTAGTGCCACCACTCATATTTGTTATAACAGTAGTGTAAATATTTAATAAAAAAGCTTTTTTGACTGTGAAACATCAGTCAGCTAGTGTAATCTAATTGCAGTTGCCTGCCAGCGTGTGTGCCAGGCCCACTTGCCAACTAGTGCCACCAATCATATTTGTTATAACAGTAGTGTAAATATTTAAAAAAAAACTTTTTTGACTGTGAAACATCAGTCTCCTAGTGTAATCTAATTGCAGTTGCCTGCCTGCCTGCCAGCGTGTGTGCCAGGCCCACTTGCCAACTAGTGCCACCAATCATATTTGTTATAACAGTAGTGTAAATATTTAAAAAAAAACTTTTTTGACTGTGAAACATCAGTCTGCTAGTGTAATCTAATTGAAGTTGCCTGCCTGCCAGCGTGTGTGCCAGGCCCACTTGCCAAGTTAGTGGCACCACTCATATTTGTTGTAACAGTAGTGTAATTATTTAAAAAAAAAAACTTTTTTGACTGTGAAACATCAGTCAGCTAGTGCAATCTAATTGCAGTTGCCTGCCTGCCAGCGTGTGTGCCAGTCCCACTTGCCAACTAGTGCCACCACTCATATTTGTTGTAACAGTAGTGTAAATATTTAAAAAAAAAAACTTTTTTGACTGTGAAACATCAGTCAGCTAGTGCAATCTAATTGCAGTTGCCTGCCTGCCAGCGTGTGTGCCAGTCCCACTTGCCAACTAGTGCCACCACTCATATTTGTTATAACAGTAGTGTAAATATTTAATAAAAAAGCTTTTTTGACTGTGAAACATCAGTCTGCTATTGTAATCTAATTGAAGTTGCCTGCCTGCCAGTGTGTGTGCCAGGCCCACTTGCCAAGTTAGTGGCACCACTCATATTTGTTATAACAGTAGTGTAAATATTTAAAAAATAATAATTTTTGACTGTGAAACATCAGTCTGCTAGTGTAATCTAATTGAAGTTGCCTGCCTGCCAGCGTGTGTGCCAGGCCCAGTTGCCAACTAGTGCCACAATCAGATTTGTTGCAACAGTAGTGTAAATATTTAAATTAAAAAAATTTTGGACTGTGAAACATCAGTCTGCTATTGTAATCTTATTGCATTTGCCTGCCTGCCAGCGTGTGTGCCAGGCCCACTTGCCAAGTTAGTGGCACCACTCATATTTGTTGTAACAGTAGTTTAAATATTTAAAAAATAAACATTTTTGACTGTGAAACATCAGTCTGCTTTTTTGTGTCAGGCTCACAGCATATACTGTGCCCACTTGCCCAGTGCCACAACTCATATCTTGTTTAATAGTAGTGTAAGTGTACATTTAAAAAAAAAAAAACTTTTTGGATTTAAAAAAAAACTTTTACATCAGTCTGCTAGTGTTATTTAATTGCAGTTGCCAGGCCAGCCTGCCACTAGTGCCAGCCTGTGTGTCAGGCTCCCAGCATATACTGTGCCTACTTCCATCCTCAGTGCCACCACTCCTATCTGGTGTAACATTAGTGTATATTTTTTTAAAAAAAACTTTTGCATCAGTCTTCTAGTGTTATTTAATTTTAGTTGCCAGGCCAGCGTGCCACTAGTGCCAGCATGTGTGTCAGGCTCCCAGCATATACTGTGCCTACTTCCATCCTCAGTGCCACCACTCATATCTAGTGTAACATTAGTGTAACTTTTAAAAAAAAAAACTTTTACATCAGTCTGCTAGTGTTATTTAATTGCAGTTGCCTGTCTGCCAGCGTGTGTGTCAGGCCCACTTTCCAACTAGTGCCACAAATCATATTTGTTATAACAGTAGTGTAAATATTTTAAATGAAAACTTTTTCGACTGTGAAACATCAGTCTGTTAGTGTAATCTAATTGTAGTTGCCTGCCTGCCAGCGTGTGTGCCAGGCCCACTTGCCAAGTTAGTGGCACCACTCATATTTGTTGTAACAGTAGTGTAAATATTTAAAATAAAAACTTTTTTGACTGTGAATCATCAGTCTGCTTGTGTAATCTAATTGAAGTTGCCTGCCTGCCAGCGTGTGTGCCAGGCCCACTTGCCAAGTTAGTGGCACCACTCATATTTGTTGTAACAGTAGTGTAAATATAAAAAAAAAACTTTTTTGACTGTGAAACATCAGTCAGCTAGTGTAATCTAATTGCAGTTGCCTGCCTGCCAGCGTGTGTGCCAGGCCCACTTGCCAACTAGTGCCACCAATCGTATTTGTTATAACAGTAGTGTAAATATTTAAAAAAAAAACTTTTTTGACTGTGAAACATCAGTCTGCTAGTGTAATCTAATTGAAGTTGCCTGCCTGCCAGCGTGTGTGCCAGGCCCACTTGCCAAGTTAGTGGCACCACTCATATTTGTTGTAACAGTAGTGTAAATATTTTAAAAAAAAACTTTTTTGACTGTGAAACATCAGTCAGCTAGTGCAATCTAATTGCAGTTGCCTGCCTGCCAGCGTGTGTGCCAGTCCCACTTGCCAACTAGTGCCACCACTCATATTTGTTTTAACAGTAGTGTAAATAATTAATAAAAAAACTTTTTTGACTGTGAAACATCAGTCTGCTATTGTAATCTAATTGAAGTTGCCTGCCTGCCAGCGTGTGTGCCAGGCCCACTTGCCAAGTTCGTGGCACCACTCATATTTGTTGTAACAGTATTGTAAATATTTAAAAAAAAAACTTTTTTGACTGTGAAACATCAGTCAGCTAGTGCAATCTAATTGCAGTTGCCTGCCTGCCAGCGTGTTTGCCAGGCCCACTTGCCAACTAGTGCCACCACTCATATTTGTTATAACAGTAGTGTAAATATTTAATAAAAAAACTTTTTTTGACTGTGAAACATCAGTCTGCTATTGTAATCTAATTGAAGTTGCCTGCCTGCCAGCGTGTGTGCCAGGCCCACTTGCCAAGTTAGTGGCACCACTCATATTTGTTGTAACAGTATTGTAAATATTTAAAAAAAAAACTTTTTTGACTGTGAAACATCAGTCAGCTAGTGCAATCTAATTGCAGTTGCCTGCCTGCCAGCGTGTTTGCCAGGCCCACTTGCCAACTAGTGCCACCACTCATATTTGTTATAACAGTAGTGTAAATATTTAATTAAAAAACTTTTTTGACTGTGAAACATCAGTCTGCTATTGTAATCTAATTGAAGTTGCCTGCCTGCCAGCGTGTGTGCCAGGCCCACTTGCCAAGTTAGTGGCACCACTCATATTTGTTGTAACAGTAGTGTAAATATTAAAAAAAAAACTTTTTTGACTGTGAAACATCAGTCAGCTAGTGCAATCTAATTGCAGTTGCCTGCCTGCCAGCATGTGTGCCAGTCCCACTTGCCAACTAGTGCCACCACTCATATTTTTTATAACAGTAGTGTAAATATTTAATAAAAAAACTTTTTTGACTGTGAAACATCAGTCTGCTATTGTAATCTAATTGAAGTTGCCTGCCTGCCAGTGTGTGTGCCAGGCTCACTTGCCAAGTGAGTGGCACCACTCATATTTGTTGTAACAGTAGTGTAAATATTTAAAAAAAAAACTTTTTTGACTGTGAAACATCATTTAGCTTGTGTAATCTAATTGCAGTTGCCTGCCTGCCAGCGTGTGTGCCAGGCCCACTTGCCAACTAGTGCCAACACTCATATTTGTTATAACAGTAGTGTAAATATTTAAAAAAAAAATAATTTTTGACTGTGAAACATCAGTCTGCTAGTGTAATCTAATTGAAGTTGCCTGCCTGCCAGCGTGTGTGCCAGGCCCACTTGCCAAGTTAGTGGCACCACTCATATTTGTTGTAACAGTAGTTTAAATATTTAAAAAATAAACATTTTTGACTGTGAAACATCAGTCTGCTTTTTTGTGTCAGGCTCACAGCATATACTGTGCCCACTTGCCCAGTGCCACAACTCATATCTTGTTTAATAGTAGTGTAAGTGTACATTTAAAAAAAAAAAAACTTTTTGGATTTAAAAAAAAACTTTTACATCAGTCTGCTAGTGTTATTTAATTGCAGTTGCCAGGCCAGCCTGCCACTAGTGCCAGCCTGTGTGTCAGGCTCCCAGCATATACTGTGCCTACTTCCATCCTCAGTGCCACCACTCCTATCTGGTGTAACATTAGTGTATATTTTTTTAAAAAAAACTTTTGCATCAGTCTTCTAGTGTTATTTAATTTTAGTTGCCAGGCCAGCGTGCCACTAGTGCCAGCATGTGTGTCAGGCTCCCAGCATATACTGTGCCTACTTCCATCCTCAGTGCCACCACTCATATCTAGTGTAACATTAGTGTAACTTTTAAAAAAAAAAACTTTTACATCAGTCTGCTAGTGTTATTTAATTGCAGTTGCCTGTCTGCCAGCGTGTGTGTCAGGCCCACTTTCCAACTAGTGCCACAAATCATATTTGTTATAACAGTAGTGTAAATATTTTAAATGAAAACTTTTTCGACTGTGAAACATCAGTCTGTTAGTGTAATCTAATTGTAGTTGCCTGCCTGCCAGCGTGTGTGCCAGGCCCACTTGCCAAGTTAGTGGCACCACTCATATTTGTTGTAACAGTAGTGTAAATATTTAAAATAAAAACTTTTTTGACTGTGAATCATCAGTCTGCTTGTGCAATTGAATTGCAGTTGCCTGCCTGCAAGCGTGTGTGCCAGGCACACTTGCCAACTAGTGCCACCAATCATATTTGTTATAACAGTATTGTAAATATAAAAAAAAACCTTTTTTGACTGTGAAACATCAGTCAGCTAGTGCAATCTAATTGCAGTTGCCTGCCTGCCAGCGTGTGTGTCAGGCCCACTTGCCAACTAGTGCCACCACTCATATTTGTTATAACAGTAGTGTAAATATTTAATTAAAAAACTTTTTTGACTGTGAAACATCAGTCAGCTAGTGTAATCTAATTGCAGTTGCCTGCCTGCCAGCGTGTGTGCCAGGCCCACTTGCCAACTAGTGCCACCAATCGTATTTGTTATAACAGTAGTGTAAATATTTAAAAAAAAAACTTTTTTGACTGTGAAACATCAGTCTGCTAGTGTAATCTAATTGAAGTTGCCTGCCTGCCAGCGTGTGTGCCAGGCCCACTTGCCAAGTTAGTGGCACCACTCATATTTGTTGTAACAGTAGTGTAAATATTTTTAAAAAAAACTTTTTTGACTGTGAAACATCAGTCAGCTAGTGCAATCTAATTGCAGTTGCCTGCCTGCCAGCGTGTGTGCCAGTCCCACTTGCCAACTAGTGCCACCACTCATATTTGTTTTAACAGTAGTGTAAATAATTAATAAAAAAACTTTTTTGACTGTGAAACATCAGTCTGCTATTGTAATCTAATTGAAGTTGCCTGCCTGCCAGCGTGTGTGCCAGGCCCACTTGCCAAGTTCGTGGCACCACTCATATTTGTTGTAACAGTATTGTAAATATTTAAAAAAAAAACTTTTTTGACTGTGAAACATCAGTCAGCTAGTGCAATCTAATTGCAGTTGCCTGCCTGCCAGCGTGTTTGCCAGGCCCACTTGCCAACTAGTGCCACCACTCATATTTGTTATAACAGTAGTGTAAATATTTAATAAAAAAACTTTTTTTGACTGTGAAACATCAGTCTGCTATTGTAATCTAATTGAAGTTGCCTGCCTGCCAGCGTGTGTGCCAGGCCCACTTGCCAAGTTAGTGGCACCACTCATATTTGTTGTAACAGTATTGTAAATATTTAAAAAAAAAACTTTTTTGACTGTGAAACATCAGTCAGCTAGTGCAATCTAATTGCAGTTGCCTGCCTGCCAGCGTGTTTGCCAGGCCCACTTGCCAACTAGTGCCACCACTCATATTTGTTATAACAGTAGTGTAAATATTTAATTAAAAAACTTTTTTGACTGTGAAACATCAGTCTGCTATTGTAATCTAATTGAAGTTGCCTGCCTGCCAGCGTGTGTGCCAGGCCCACTTGCCAAGTTAGTGGCACCACTCATATTTGTTGTAACAGTAGTGTAAATATTAAAAAAAAAACTTTTTTGACTGTGAAACATCAGTCAGCTAGTGCAATCTAATTGCAGTTGCCTGCCTGCCAGCGTGTGTGCCAGTCCCACTTGCCAACTAGTGCCACCACTCATATTTTTTATAACAGTAGTGTAAATATTTAATAAAAAAACTTTTTTGACTGTGAAACATCAGTCTGCTATTGTAATCTAATTGAAGTTGCCTGCCTGCCAGTGTGTGTGCCAGGCTCACTTGCCAAGTGAGTGGCACCACTCATATTTGTTGTAACAGTAGTGTAAATATTTTAAAAAAAAACTTTTTTGACTGTGAAACATCATTCAGCTTGTGTAATCTAATTGCAGTTGCCTGCCTGCCAGCGTGTGTGCCAGGCCCACTTGCCAACTAGTGCCAACACTCATATTTGTTATAACAGTAGTGTAAATATTTTTAAAAAAAATAATTTTTGACTGTGAAACATCAGTCTGCTAGTGTAATCTAATTGAAGTTGCCTGCCTGCCAGCGTGTGTGCCAGGCCCACTTGCCAACTAGTGCCACCAATCAGATTTGTTGTAACAGTAGTGTAAATATTTAAATAAAAAAATTTTTGGACTGGAAACATCAGTCTGCTAGTGCAATTGAATTGCAGTTGCCTGCCTGCCAGAGTGTGTGCCAGGCCCACTTGCCAACTAGTGCCACCAATCATATTTGTTATAACAGTATTGTAAATATTTTAAAAAAAACTTTTTTGATTGTGAAACATCAGTCAGCTAGTGTAATCTAATTGCAGTTGCCTCCCTGCCAGCGTGTGTGCCAGGCCCACTTGCTAACTAGTGCCACCAATCATATTTGTTATAACAGTAGTGTAAATATTTAAAAAAAAAACTTTTTTGACTGTGAAACATCAGTCTGCTAGTGTAATCTAATTGAAGTTGCCTGCCTGCCAGCGTGTGTGCCAGGCCCACTTGCCAAGTTAGTGGCACCACTCATATTTGTTGTAACAGTAGTTTAAATATTTAAAAAATAAACATTTTTGACTGTGAAACATCAGTCTGCTTTTTTGTGTCAGGCTCACAGCGTATACTGTGCCCACTTGCCCAGTGCCACCACTCATATCTTGTTTAATAGTAGTGTAAGTGTACATTTAAAAAAAATAAACTTTTTGGATTGTGAAACATCAGTCTGCTTTTTTGTGTCCGGCTCACAGCTTATACTGTGCCCACTTGCCCAGTGCCACCACTTATATCTTGTTTAATATTAGTGTAAGTGTACATTTAAAAAAAAAAAACTTTTTGGATTGTGAAACATCAGTCTGCTTTTTTGTGTAAGGCTCACAGCGTATACTGTGCCCACTTGCCCAGTGGCACCACTCATATTTTGTTCAAAAGTAGTGTAAGTGTACATTTTAAAAAAAATGACAGGCAGAGGCAGGCCACCCGCAGGTGCCGTTGTGGTCGTGGTGCTGTGATTCCCTTTGACCCTACAACTATGCACAGTGTTCAGAGGCCACGTGCCATGAACGGGAAAAGTTCTGAGGAGGACCTAGTTGAATGGCTAACACAGGACACTTAATCTTCTACAGCTTCCGCTCCTAGCCTTGACGCACCATCCACCTCCAGCTTAGCTTCGGGCACCTCTCAAGTCACTAGTGCCACTCGCCCGCCTGCCACCACCAACACTAGCACCCCAGCCACTTCACTTGATCTGTCAGAGGAGTTATTGACACATCAGTTGGAAGAAATGAGTGATGCGCAACCATCATTGACAGAGGATGTAGATAACAGTGATATGTCTCAGTCAGGCAGCATTACAGACATGGACGTATGGTGTGATGATGATGGTGATGTTGTACCCGCTGCTGCTTCCTTTGTTGATTTGTCAGATACAAGTGAAGCGGTTGATGATGATGCGTCCGTGGATGTCACGTGGGTGCCCGCTAGAAGAGAAGAAGAAGAGGGGGAAAGTTCAGATGGGGAGACAGAGAGGAGGAGGAGGAGACGAGTTGGAAGCAGGGGGAGGTCGTTGCAAGGAGCTAGTGGCACAGTCAGACAGCATGCATCGGCACCCGGGGTCAGCCAGACAGCACGCCAATCAACGCATGCTGTTGCCACCACCAGAATGCCGTCATCGCAGAGCTCAGTAGTGTGGCATTTTTTTGTGTGTCTGCCTCTGGCAACAGTGATGCCATTTGCAACCTGTGCCAAAAGAAACTGAGTCGTGGGAAGTCCAACACCCACCTAGGTACAACTGCTTTGCGAAGGCACATGGTCTCACATCACAAACACCGATGGGATGAACACATGAGTAGAAGCAGCACACAAACTCAAAGCCGCCATCCTCCTCCTGGTCCAGCATCTTCAGCCACGTCAACCACTGCTGTCCTCCTTGTCCCCTCTCAACCATCCGCCACTCAGTCTCTCTTACGTAGCAGTTCCTGGTCATCTGCCCACAGTCAGGTGTCTGTCAAGGACATGTTTGAGTGTAAGAAGCCAATTTCCCAAAGTCACCCCCTTGCCCGGCGTCTGACAGCTGGCTTGTCTGAACTCTTAGCCCGCCAGCTTTTACCATACAAGCTGGTGGAGTCTGAGGCGTTCAAAAAATTTGTATCTATTGGGACACCGCAGTGGAAGGTACCCGGACGAAATTTCTTTTCACAAAAGGCAATCCCCAACCTGTACTCGATTGTGCGAAAGGAAGTAATGGCATGTCTGGCACACAGCGTTGGGGCAAGGGTCCATCTGACCACTGATAGCTGGTCTGCAAAGCATGGTCAGGGCAGGTATATAACCTACACTGTGCATTGGGTAAACCTGCTGACGGCTGACAAACATGGAATGTGTGGCTCTGCAGAGGAGTTGGTGACACCGCCACGACTTGCAGGCAGGCCTGCTGCTACCTCCTCTACTCCTCCTACTCCATCCTCTTCCATAACCTCTTCCTCAGCTGAGTCCTCTTCTGCTGCTGCGTCTTGCTCCACATCAACGGCACCCCCCCAGCTCCCCAGGTACTATTCAACATCCTGGATACGGCAGTGTCACGCCGTCTTGGGGTTGATTTGCCTAAAAGCCGAGAGTCACACCGCACCAGCACTCCTGTCCGCCCTGAACGCACAGGTGGATCAGTTACTGACTCCGCACCAACTGGAGATTGGCAAAGTTGTTTCTGACAACGGAAGTAATTTGGTGGCGGCATTGAAATTGGGCAAGTTGACACATGTGCCGTGCATGGCACATGTGTGTAATTTGATTGTACAACGCTTTGTGCATAAGTACCCAGGCTTACAGGATGTCCTGAAGCAGGCCAGGAAGGTGTGTGGCCATTTCAGGCGTTCCTACATGGCCATGGCGCACTTGTCCGATATCCAGCGGCAAATCAACCTGCCAGTGAGGCGCTTGATTTGCGACAGCCTGACACCTTGGAATTCAACACTCCTAATGTTCGACCGCCTGCTACAACAAGAAAAAGCTGTTAACGAGTATTTGTATGACCGGGGTGCTAGGACAGCCTCTGGGGAGCGGGGGATTTTTTTGCCACGTTACTGGATGCTCATGCGCAATGCCTGTAGGCTCATGCGTCCTTTTGAGGAGGTGACAAACCTAGTCAGTCGCACCGAAGGCGCCATCAGCGACATCATACCATTTGTTTTCTTCCTGGAGCGTGCCCTGCGAAGAGTGCTGGATCAGGCCGTAGATGAGCGTGAAGAGGAAGAGGAAGAGTTGTGGTCTCCATCATCACCAGAAACAGCCTTATCAGCATCGCTTGCTGGACCTGCGGCAACGCAGGAAGAGGATTGTGAGGAAGAGGAGTCAGAGGAGGAATGTGGCTTTGAGGAGGAAGACCAAGCACAACAGGCATCCCAGGGTGCTCGTTGTTGTCACCTATCTGGTACTCGTGGTGTTGTACGTGGCTGGGGGGAAGAATATACCTTCAGTGAGATCAGTGAGGACGAGGAACGGGACATGATTAGCTCGGCATCCAACCTTGTGCAAATGGGGTCTTTCATGCTGTTGTGCCTGTTGAGGGACCTTCGTATATAAAAGCTGAAGGAGAACGACCTGTGCTGGGTGTCCACACTACTAGACCCCCGGTATAAGCATAAAGTTACTGAAATATTACCGAATTCCCACAAGTTGGAAAGGATGGAGCAGTTCAAAAATAAATTAAAAAGTATGCTTTACACAGCGTATAAGGGTGATGTCACAGCACAACGGGAATCTAACAGGGGAAGAGATGAAAGTAATCCTCCTCCTCCCATGACCACGCCGGCAAGGACAGGATGCTTTCCAGACGTGTTGTTGATGGAGGACATGCAGACCTTTTTAACTCCTATGCAAAGCCACAGCCCTTCGGGATCCAGCCTCAGAGAAAGACTCAACCGACAGGTAGCAGACTACCTCACATTAACTGCGGATCTTGACACTCTGAGGAGCGATGGACCCCTTGACTACTGGGTGTGCAGGCTTGACCTGTGGCCTGAGCTATCCCAATTTGCAATCGAACTTCTGGCCTGCCCCGCTTCAAGTGTCCTGTCAGAAAGGACCTTCAGTGCAGCAGGAGGTATTGTCACTGAGAAGAAAAGTCGCCTAGGTCAAAAAAGTCTTGATTATCTCACCTTTATTAAAATGAATGAGGGATGGATCCCGAAGGGACTGACATTGGGCGATACATTAGAGTAAAAAAGGCCTGATGAGATGAGCTGCCTTGGGCTACAAATGGTACACAGGCTGCTGTATTTTATCTTCGAATGCCGGATGACTTGCGTGACTTATCCGCCAACAACTAGGGTTCAAACCGCAATGTTTTAGGGCACTTTCTAACTGTCAAACAAACATCAATTTTTCTGCAACAATACCTTATTTTTCAGGCATTTGTACATGCCTAATTTTTCTGGCCTCGGGTGCTGCACTGTGGCTACAAAACACAAACCAAAAAAAGGCACATAACAGTGATTAAACTGTTAAGAATAGTACTACTTAACACACCACTCATATCTGGTGGCACAGTAGATTGCACGCGCAGTGCCCCAAATTTGAAGTAGGAGGACCGACGAAGCATCTTTTTCAATCTCCCGGTTCCTAAAAATTATCTCCGGGTTCCTAAAATCGATGCCATACCTGTACTCGATTGTGCAAAAGGATGGCATATGTGGTATTTCATGCTGTTGTGCCTGTTGAGGGTCGTGGACCCTCGTATAAAAAGGCTGAAGGAGAACGACCTGTACTGGGTGTCAAAGCATCTTTTTCCATCTCCCGTTTCCTTCCTAAAAATTGTCTCCGGGTTCCTAAAATTGATTCCATACCTATACTCGATTGTGCAAAAGGATGGCATATGTGGTATTTCATGCTGTTGTGCCTGTTAAGGGTCGGGGACACAAGTATAAAAAGGCTGAAGGAGAACGACCTGTACTGGGTTTCAAAGCATCTTTTTCCATCTCCCGGTTCCTAAAAATTATCTCCGGGTTCCTAAAATCGATGCCATACCTGTACTGGATTGTGCAAAAGGATGGCATATGTGGTGTTTCATGCTGTTGTTTCTGTTGAGGGTCGGGGACACCCGTATAAAAAGGCTGAAGGAGAACTACCAGTACTGGGTGTCCAAGCATCTTTTTCCATCTCCCGGTTCCTAAAAATTATCTCTGGGTTCCTAAAATCGATGCCATACCTGTACTCTATTGTGCAAAAGGATGGCATATGTGGTGTTTCATGCTGTTGTTTCTGTTGAGGGTCCTGGACCCTCGTATAAAAAGGCTGAAGGAGAACGACCTGTACTGGGTGTCCAAGCATCTTTTTCCATCTCCCGGTTCCTAAAAATTATCTCTGGGTTCCTAAAATCGATGCCATACCTGTACTGGATTGTGCAAAAGGATGTCATATGTGGTGTTTCATGCTGTTGTTTCTGTTGAGGGTCGGGGACACCCATATAAAAAGGCTGAAGGAGAACGACCTGTACTGGGTGTCCAAGCATCTTTTTCCATCTCCCGGTTCCTAAAAATTATCTCCGGGTTCCTAAAATCGATGCCATACCTGTACTCTATTGTGCAAAAGGATGGCATATGTGGTGTTTCATGCTGTTGTTTCTGTTGAGGGTCGGGGACCCTCGTATAAAAAGGCTGAAGGAGAACGACCTGTACTGGGTGTCCAAGCATCTTTTCCAATCTCCCAGTCCCTAAAAATGATCTCCGGGTTCCTAAAATCGATGCCATACCTGTACTGGATTGTGCAAAATGATGGCATATGTGGTGTTTCATGCTGTTGTTTCTGTTGAGGGTCGGGGACCCTCGTATAAAAAGGCTTAAGGAGAACGACCTGTACTGGGTGTCCAAGCATCTTTTTCCATCTCCCGGTTCCTAAAAATTATCTCCGGGTTCCTAAAATCGATGCCATACCTGTACTCTATTGTGCAAAAGGATGGCATATGTGGTATTTCATGCTGTTGTGCCTGTTGAGGGTCGGGGACCCAAGTATAAAAAGGCTGAAGGAGAACGACCTGTACTGGGTGTCCAAGCATCTTTTTCCATCTCCCGGTTCCTAAAAATTATCTCCGGGTTCCTAAAATCGATGCCATACCTTTACTCTATTGTGCAAAAGGATGGCATATGTGGTATTTCATGCTGTTGTGCCTGTTGAGGGTCGGGGACCCAAGTATAAAAAGGCTGAAGGAGAACAACCAGTACTGGGTGTCCAAGCATCTTTTTCCATCTCCCGGTTCCTAAAAATTATCTCCGGGTTCCTAAAATTGATGAAATACCTGTACTCTATTGTGCAAAAGGATGGCATATGTGGTATTTCATGCTGTTGTGCCTGTTGAGGGTCGGGGACCCAAGTATAAAAAGGCTGAAGGAGAACGACCTGTACTGGGTGTCCAAGCATCTTTTTCCATCTCCCGGTTCCTAAAAATTATCTCCGGGTTCCTAAAATCAATGCCATACCTGTACTCTATTGTGCAAAAGGAAGTAACCTTACCATGGGTCACAGACCGCATGTCTTATTGTTTTACTCTGTCAGGGAAATTATATAACTATCAATCGTATCAATCAAATATATATTGCATCTATTGATCTCTGTAATTCGTATCGATCAAATGTATATTGAATCTTTTGATCTATGTTATTCGTACCTATCAAATGTATATTGCATCTTTTGATCTGCCTTGCTGCTCCTTTCAGGCAGGCCAGCTCTTTGCATAGAGGCCCACAGACTCTGTAACAGATCTCTCTTGCAGGGAGAGGTGCAGCCACAATGCAGGGTCAGAACCTCTGCAACTGGTATACTCGAATGTGCAAAAGGAAGTAACCTTACCATGGGTCACAGACCGCATGTCTTATTGTTTTACTCTGTCAGGGAAATTATATAACTATCAATCGTATCAATCAAATATATATTGCATCTATTGATCTCTGTAATTCGTATCGATCAAATGTATATTGCATCTTTTGATCTATGTTATTCGTACCTATCAAATGTATATTGCATCTTTTGATCTGCCTTGCTGCTCCTTTCAGGCAGGCCAGCTCTTTGCATAGAGGCCCACAGACTCTGTAACAGATCTCTCTTGCAGGGAGAGGTGCAGCCACAATGCAGGGTCAGAACCTCTGCAACTGGTATACTCGATTGTGCAAAAGGAAGTAACCTTACCATGGGTCTCAGACCGCATGTCTTATTGTTATACTCTGTCAGGGAAATTATATAACTATCAATCGTATCAATCAAATATATATTGCATCTATTGATCTCTATAATTCGTATCGATCAAATGTATATTGAATCTTTTGATCTATGTTATTCGTATCTATCAAATGTATATTGCATCTATTGATCTATGGAATTCGTATCTATCAAATGTATATTGCATCTATTGATCTATGGAATTCGTATTTATCAAATGTATATTGCATCTATTGATCTATGTTATTCGTATCTATCAAATGTATATCGCATCTATTGATCTATGGAATTCGTATCTATCAAATGTATATTGCATCTATTGATCTATGTAATTTATATCTATCAAATGTATATTGCATCTTTTGATCTATGTAATTCATATCTATCAAATGTATATTGCATCTATTGATGTAATTCGTATCTATTAAATGTATATTGCATCTTTTGATCCATGTAATTCCTATCTTTCAAATGTATATTGCATCTTTTGATCTATGTATATTGCATCTTTTGATCTATGTAATTCGTATCTATCAAATGTATATCGCATCTATTGATCTATGTAATTCGTATCTATCAAATGTATATTGCATCTATTGATCTATGTAATTCATATCTATTAAATGTATATTGCATCTTTTGATCTATGTAATTCATATCTATCAAATGTATATTGCATCTATTGATGTAATTCGTATCTATCAAATGTATATTGCATCTTTTGATCCATGTAATTCCTATCTTTCAAATGTATATTGCATCTTTTGATCTATGTAATTCGTATCTATCAAATGTAAATTGCATCTTTTGATCTATGTAATTCGTATCTATCAAATGTATATTGCATATTTTGATCTATGTAATTGGTATCTATCAAATGTATATTGCATCTATTGATCTATGTAATCTATGTATCGAGCTATCAAATCTATCGATTTCATGGTTGTGCAAATGGACTGTTTGCGGTTGTTTGCGGTGCGTTACACGGGGAGTTTGGTCTGTCACTGTGAAGCGGGCGTAACCCTTACACTACCGGATCGATACAACATCATACCTGATGTTTTAAAGCACGTTATTCCAAACAATTTAGGAATGTTCGGTGATTTAGGCCCTTTATGGCTTAAAACCAGACTCTGCATCAACTATGTAATTTTCCGTGGGAGTTTTGCCATGGATCCCCCTCCGGCATGCCACAGTCCAGGTGTTATTCCCCCTGAAACAACTTTTCCATCACTATTGCGGCCAGAAAGAGTCCCTGTGGGTTTTAAAATTTGCCTGTTCTTTGAAGTCAATGGCGGTTCGCCCGGTTTGCGAACATTTGCAGAAGTTCGTGTTCGTCGTTCGCAAAATTTTAGGTTCGCGACATCACTATACTTTACTGCATCACTAAACACTTGCTATACAATCTGACTAAGCCTCTGTTTGAAGTACAGACTAATTACCTGCATGACTGCTACGCTTTATTAACCTGCTTGCTGTGGTATATATTTGACTCAGGTATAACACACTTATCAATGCTCCTTAATCTGTTCACTTATTGATGTACTTGCAACTGGACATTCTGCCATATTTAGCAAGTCATAATTACTGTGTGTAATTTAACAGAAGAACTGCTTAACTCTCTGTCTTTTCCACACATTAACCCCATATGTGCTGGAAATCATAAGAAAAGCTACAAAACCTCATTTTATGAGTATATATATACTTGGAATAAGTTTAATTTTGAACAGCACGTGATAATGAGTATAATCATAGTCCATGTGAAATAAATTAAGTACAAATTATGTAATCCAAGACCAGATACATTGGTAAGAAGTGTAGTAGCTTGAAGGTGATTCTCTTTATCAGGTCCCACAAACTCAAATGTAGTACTGATTGATGTTGTATCTGTAGAGTGTAACAAGAATGTGGGTCCTGTCAACCATATCAATTTCATGAATTGAGCTGAAGTTATTGACTTGGTTCCAAGATTTGCAGGATTTTTGTCAGTAGTACCAGACCATTGCTCTGGTTTTGTAGATCTCCTGATGTATTCTACTTGGTTGCTGATAAATCCAACATGTGGTTTTCCTTCAATCTCTGTCACTTTTAGGTAGGCCACAGCTGCAATAGCTTCTGTAGATGCATCTGAGAAGATGTAGATCTCTGTTACTGTAGCTGTTGATAGAGATATAGAAGCATAACAATGTGGAATACAGAGCTTTTCAAGAGCCTTCAGAGAATCCTTTCACTTTTCCCACATAATCTGACGTTTCTCTATAGGTAGTAAAGTATCCCAAGCCTTTGACTCTGATGAAAGCTGCCTAAGCAGAGACTTTCCTTGTATAGTCACTGGAGCTACAAACACCAGTGGGTCATAAAGACTGTTAACAATTAATAAAACACCACGTTTAGTGTATGGCTTTTCATTAGTAGAAACTTTGTATACCAATTCATCAGTTGATATGTTCCAATGTAGACCAAGACTTTGTTGTACAAGTGGTGTATCTGTACCTAGATCTAAGTCTTTGAGGTCTGTTGCATGGTCTGCAGGAGGAAAGGCTTTCAACACCTTGCTGCTGTTTGAGACTATTATATGAAGCATTAGGTTTGCTACAGATAGCATCCTTTGTGTTCTTTTAAACAGAGCAATGGCTTCTTCATTTGTAGTTACAGACTTGATTCCATCATCCACATAGAAGTCTCTTTCTACATATTGTCGGGCATCTGTTCTTCTCAGTCCATATATTGCCACTGCAGGTGATGGACTGTTGCCGAAGACATGCAATCTCATGCGATAATCTATTATCTCAGCACTAGTATCATTGTTGCGATTCCACAGGAACCTGAGGTAATTCCTATTGTCTTCTTGAACAATGAAACAATAGAACATCTGTTGTATGTCAGCCATGAATGCTATAGGTTCTTTCCTGAACCTGATCAATACTCCTAAGAGACTGTTAGTAAGGTTAGGTCCAGTAAGAAGAACACTGTTGAGTGACATGCCTTCATACTGTGCACTTGATTTAAACACATCTCTTATTTCACCTAGTTTGCGTGGATGATAGATGCCAAATGAAGGAAGATACCAACATTCTTCACCTTCTTTTAGTGGAGGAGCTGGCTCTGCATGCTAATTTTCAAATATTTTCTGCAGGAATGATACAAAGTGTTCCTTTATCTTTGGATCTTTCTCTAGAATAAGTTGTAAGGAAGAAAGTTGTAAGAATGTGCTTGAACTCTGTTGTTAGGTAACCTTTGTCTTAGATTGCGAAACGGCAGATTGGCTACCCAACTGTTTTAGTCATCCTTGTAAAACTCTTTGTTTATTAACTTGAGAAATTCTTTATCTTCAATAAAAGGAGCTAGTTTATTGTTATGCTGTGTTGTGTGGAACACTGTACTTCCAATGTTGTCATCATCTGGTAAATAAGTAACCATTTAATCTTGACTGGCATAGTATGAATGTTCAAAGATTCCAGGTCTCTCCTTTACATGGCAGTGATTTGGGCATGCAAAAAAATCAAAGAAGGTAACACGCTCCTTGTATTTAAAATAAAACATAACATTTATTGTTCTTCATTAAAAGGATATATATACAGCAGTCAAAATCTGGTATTGCTAGATAGCGTGGCACACTGGCTTACGCGTTTTGGGCGTTGCCCGTAATCATAGCCTGTTGGTGTGTAATGCCAGATTAATTTAAAAACCCCTTGTTGGATAATGATTGGATAAAATTTAATTAACACTATCTAGTTTGTACACAGAAAGCATCAGCACTGATTTGCACTAGACATCGTAATAGTCTATACGTGAAAGAGAAATGTGTACTTGAAACCTATTCATGAAGACCCTAATCTGTGAAACAGAAATGAAATGTAAACTGTTTACTTAATATAACACCTATACCTTAATCAATATGTGATTATGCTTGGTTATATAGGTCTATACATTTATTTCTAAATAGACCTTAAAGCTCTTAAGACATCGGTTGTCTCACACCTGAATTCTGAGCATTGTTTAACACCTAGCGGATAAATAGTCAGATGCATATATCCTTCAAAGACAGGGATAGATAAGATTATTGAACATCTGTTATTGCATAAACAAAATACACGGATAAATAGTCAGTCAGATGCATACATTATTTAGAGACATAGAAAATTAAAATTACAATTACTAAACATCTGTTATTGCAAAAACAAAGTACACAGATTAATATAAATGCTCTAAAAGTCAATCTTAATAGTAGATTTCTGATTAAGAGTTCTGACTTACCCTCAGGAAGTACTTAAGTCCTAAGTTACTAGCTATTTCATGATATACAGATTCTGGATAAAATGCATTTATTCCTGTAGGATAATAAACAGAATTAACAATATAAGAGAATAATCTGACTATAGACTAGAGAATAATAATGAATGTTAGAGTATTACTAAATCTGAAAAAGGGGAAGGGATTCAATTTGACGTTAGTAATTCTCTAAAGGAAAAGAAGATCAGAATACTTTCACTAATAAGTTTATAGTTTGAAATAAGACTCCCTGGCTTAACTGTTGAAAATATACAATATTCATTAATAGCCACATGTGTAATTAGACATCTGATCTAACAATGGTCTACATGGATAATTTATGTATGCAGTGTATACTTGACTTATTATTATTGGACACCCCAAAAGTTGTTGGTAACACCAAAAAATATATGAATAAGTCTACATTGTATGTACCTCATCATCTAAAACAAGTTATTGATGTGTATATGTTACTCGTCTTATTCTGGATATATCTCTCTGAGCAAGGTTATCAAAATTATTCCCAGAAATTGATAATGTCATACTTTGAATTGAGACCCAATGGATATCTCGTCTGAAGTTTAAACATCCAAAATATCTCTCTTTTGGCAAGAAGTTTGTTCACATCTCCCCCTCTGTTCGGCACTTTAACCTGTTCTATAGCACACCATCTCATGGTGTTTAAGTTTCCATCATGTAATTCAGAAAAGTGTCGAACGAGGGGGGTCGAGGACTTGCCTCTCTCTAGGGTAGAAAGATGTTCTCTGATTCTTGATTTGATGTCTCTGGACGTAAGTCCTATGTATTGGACATTACATCTAGTGCATCGAATCATATAGATCACATTTTTTGACATGCAGTTCACTAGTGATTTTATTGGAAAAACCTCTCCTGTAACACAAGAAGTAAACTCCCTGGTTTTATCCATATAGTCACAGGGTTTGCATTTGTTGTGTCCACAACTGTACATTCCCCTACTGCTAAGCCAAGTACTAGTGTTGCTGGCTTGTTGTTTTAACAGTGTGGGAGATAATATGTTCCCTAGAGTGGGACTTCTTCTGGAGCTACACCTAATTCCCTCCTTGACTAATTCTGTTAGTTTATCGTCTGCTGCCAAAAGGGGAAAATGTATTTTGACAATATGTGTGATCTGATGGTATTGAGAGCTATAAGTTGTCACAAAATTAACTCCTTTAAAGTTTTCTTGTTTTTTCTTTTCATTTTTGAAAAGACTTTCTCTGCTTATTTTACTACATTGTTTCCTTGCTCTAGTAATGGGCATGACTCAAAGTAAGATAGACTTCCATTAATTAACACATTAGTTTTGAAGAAATTAGCAATGTCTTTTCTGTAGATCTTTGCTATACAGGCATCTCCAACTATTACCCAGCCAAGGTCAAGTCTCTGAGCGTATGGGGAATTATGAGGTCCATTACATTGCTGGCATACCTTGTGTATCCTTAGAATGTCTCTACCGAGTAAAAGCAATATCTGGGCATTCTTGTATAGAACTGGTATGCAACTAGCTATGTGTTTCATGTGAGGATGGTAATGTGCTATTTCTGGCGTAGGAATCTCATCCCTGTTATTTGGTATTTGATTACATTCAATAAGCGTAGGTAAAGGCTACTGTATACCATCTGTAATAGAAGCTATTATGAAATCACTAGCTCTTTTTCCTTTTGTTTCAAACTGACCTGCACACGTACCAAGGGTGTAAGTTGTAGGATTACCATTTACGTTGAACATGTTGAAGAATTCAGTTCTAGCCAGTGATCGATTGCTTTGATCATCCAGAA
This sequence comes from Bombina bombina, assembly GCF_027579735.1. Taxonomy (NCBI): domain Eukaryota; kingdom Metazoa; phylum Chordata; class Amphibia; order Anura; family Bombinatoridae; genus Bombina; species Bombina bombina. The sequence goes on along the minus strand of NC_069501.1, from coordinate 391,854,419 downwards.
TTGCATACATTCTTACTGATTTCTCAGGCTCTGCCTTAGGATACACTTTGACAAGACATATTTTAAAGCAGGACCTTCCACTAAGGCCTTCTCCGCATACTTCTGTACATTTAGAAGCAACATATGTTTTGCTTGTTGTCTCTTCTGCTCTCTCCCCGCCATGCTTTTCAGCAGGAGCAATACTTTCAAGTGGAGGGGGACTTGAAGACTCTGGGTGGAGAGCAAACACATGTCTGTCACTATTGCATTCTGAACATTTAATATTGGCTTTACAGTTTCTAGAAAGATGATCTGTTGAAGCACAGCACCTGAAGCATAGTCCATAATTCTTAAGAAGCTATATGCATTCCTGCAAAGGTTTTTCTCTAAAACTAAAAAATTTCTTAAGTGGGTGAGGCTTCTTGGGGAATGGGCATTCTTGAATTAAATTGTTTAATTTTTCTGACTGGAAGGTGCAACATCTGTCTTTTGGACAAACACTGAATTATTTGAGTTCTTGAATCTTTAAGTTTCTTTCTCTTGTTCTGGAGAAGTCACCACTCACTGATTTAATTCGGTTAAAGAGAAACTTGGATCATTTCTTGTCTTTGCTGTGTCTTGGATGAATTTACTGAAAAAAGGAAAAGGGAGGGAATGATAGATTAGTCTATTGTTTGTATCTTGATCCTTGTGTTGCCCATTTATCTTGAAGAGCATGAGGTAACTTTGCCACAATTGGATTCACACCTTGTGCAGTATTAAGAAAACTCAGTCCTGATAGAAATGGATGTGCTTTAGCTGCTTCTAGTTCCAGCAGAAGATCACTTAACACTTGCGATTGTCCCTAACTGTCGCCTAGATTACGAGTTTTGTTGGTAAGGCTGTGCGGTGCTAACAAGCAGTTTTTCCTTATCGCTCACCTACAGTAACGCTGGTATTACGGGTCTTTAGAAACCCGGCATTAGCCACAAAAAACTGAGCATAGAGCAGAATTTAGCTCCACATCTCACCTCAATACCAGCGCTGCTTACGTTAGCGGTAAGCTGGTAAAACGTGCTCGTGCACGATTTCCCCATAGGAATCAATGGGGGAGAGCCGGCTGAAAAAAACTCTAACACCTGCAAAAAAGCAGTGTAAAGCTCCTAACACAGCCCCATTGATTCCTATGGGGAAATAAAAAAATATGTCTACACCTAAAACCCTAACATGAACCCTGAGTCTAAACACCCCTAATCTTACACTTATTAACCCCTAATCTGCTGCCCCCGACATCTCCGACACCTAAATTATATTTATTAACCCCTAATCTGCCGCCCCCAATGTTGCCGCAACCTACCTACACTTATTAACCCCTAATCTGCTGCCCCCAAAGTCGCCGCCACTATATTAAATGTATTAACCTTTAAATCTAAGTCTAACCCTAACACCCCCCTAACTTAAATATAATTTAAATAAATCTAAATAAAATAACTAAATTATTCCTATTTAAAACTAAATACTTACCTATAAAATAAACCCTAAGCTAGCTACAATATAACTAATAGTTACATTGTATCTAGCTTAGGGTTTATTTTTATTTTACAGGCAAGTTTGTATTTATTTTAACTAGGTAGAATAGTTATTAAATAGTTATTAACTATTTAATAGCTACCTAGTTAAAATAAAGACAAATTTACCTGTAAAATAAATCCTAACCTAAGTTAAAATTACACCTAACACTACACTATAATTAAATTAATTACCTAAACTAACTACAATTTAATACAATTGAAAAAAATTATCTAAAGTACAAAAAAACCCAAACACTAAATTACAGAAAATAATAAAATAATTACAAGTTTTTTAAACTAATTACACCTAATCTAATCCCCCTAATAAAATAAAAAGCCCCCCAAAATAATAAAAATCCCTACCCTATACTAAATTACAAATAGCCCTTAAAAGGGCCTTTTGCGGGGCATTGCCCCAAAGTAATCAGCTCTATTACCTGTAAAAAAAAATACAATACCCCCCAACATTAAAACCCACCACCAACACACCCAACCCTACTCTAAAAACCACCCAATACCCCCTTATTAAAACCTAACACTAACCCCTTGAAGATCACCCTACCTTGAGAAGTCTTCACCCAGCCGGGCCGAAGTACTCAACGAAGCCGCCACTATATTAAATTTATTAACCCCTAAACCTAAGTCTAACCTTAACACCCCTAACTTAAATCTAATTTAAATAAATCTAAATAAAATTCCTATCATTAACTAAATAATTCCTATTTAAAACTAAATACTTACCTATAAAATAAACCCTAAGCTAGCTACAATATAACTAATAGTTACATTGTAGCTAGCTTAGGGTTTATTTTTATTTTACAAGCAAGTTTGTATTATTTTAACTAGGTAGAATAGTTACTAAATAGTTATTAACTATTTACTTACTACCTAGATAAAATAAATACAAATTGACCTGTAAAATAAAACCTAACCTAAGTTACACTAACACCTAACACTACACTTTAATTAAATAAATTACCTAAATTAAATATAATTAACTAAATTATATACAATTATCTAAAGTACAAAAAAAAAAAAACACTAAATTACAGAAAATAAAAAACAAATTATCAGATATTTAAACTAATTACACCTAATCTAATAGCCCTATCAAAATAAAAAAGCCCCACCAAAATAAAAAAACCTTAGCCTAAACTAAACTACCAATAGCACTTAAAAGGGCCTTTTGCGGGGCATTGCCCCTAAGAAATCAGCTCTGAAAATGGCATTTGGATGGGCATTGCCCTTAAAAAGGTTGTTAGCTCTTTTGCGGCCCAAATCCCTAACCTAAAAATAAAAACCACCCAATACACCCTTAAAAAAACCTAACACTAACTCTCTGAAGATCGACTTACCGGGAGACGTCTTCATCCAAGCCGGGCGAAGTGGTCCGCCAGACAGGCAGAAGTCTTCATCCAAGCCGACCAGAAGTGGTCCTCCAGACGGGCAGAAGTCTTCATCCAAGCCGGGCAGAAGTGGTCCTCCAGACGGCATCTTCTATCTTCATCCATCCGGCGCGGAGCGGGTCCATCTTGAAGACATCCGACGCGGAGCATCCTCTTCTGCCGAAGACTACCCGACAAATGAAGATTCCTTTAAGTGACGTCATCCAAGACGGCGTCCCTTAGATTCCGATTGGCTGATAGAATTCTATCAGCCAATCGGAATTAAGGTAGAAAAAATCCTATTGGCTGATTGGAACAGCCAATAGAATGCGAGCTCAATCCTATTGGCTGATTGGATCAGCCAATAGGATTGAACTTCAATCCTATTGGCTGATTGCATCAGCCAATAGGATTTTTTCTACCTTAATTCCGATTGGCTGATAGAATTCTATCAGCCAATCGGAATCTAAGGGACACCATCTTGGATGACGTCACTTAAAGGAACCTTCATTCGTCGGGTAGTCGTCGGCAGAAGAGGATGCTCCGTGTCGGATGTCTTGAAGATGGACCCGCTCCGCGCTGGATGGATGAATATAGAAGATGCCGTCTGGATGAGGACTTCTGCCATCTGGAGGACCACTTCTGCCCAGCTTGGATGAAGACTTCTGCCCGTCTGGAGGACCACTTCGCCCGGCTTGGATGAAGACGTCTCCCGGTAAGTCGATCTTCAAGGGGTTAGTGTTAGGTTTTTTTAAGGGTGTATTGGGTGGGTTTTATTTTTAGGTTAGGGCTTTGGGCCGCAAAAGAGCTAACTATCCTTTTAAGGGCAATGCCCATCCAAATGCCCTTTTCAGGGCAATGGGGATCTTAGGTTTTTTAGATAGTATTTTATTTGGGGGTTAGTTGTGTGGGTGGTGGGATTTACTGTTGGGGGGTGTTTGTATTTTTTTTTTTTTGCAGGTAAAAGAGCTGATTTCTTTGGGGCAATGCCCTGCAAAGGGCCCTTTTAAGGGCTATTGGTAGTTTAGTTTAGGCTAGGTTTTTTTTATTCTTTTGGGGGGGCTTTTTTATTTTGATAGGGCTATTAGATTAGGTGTAATTAGTTTAAATATCTGATAATTTGTTTTTAATTTTCTGTAATTTAGTGGGGGTTTTTGTGTACTTTAGATAATTGTATATAATTTAGTTAATTGTATTTAATTTAGGTAATTTATTTAATTATAGTGTAGTGTTAGGTGTTAGTGTAACTTAGGCTAGGTTTTATTTTACAGGTCAATTTGTTTTTATTTTAGCTAGGTAATAAGTAAATAGTTAATAACTATTTAGTAACTATTCTACCTAGTAAAAATAAATACAAACTTGCCTGTAAAATAAAAATAAACCCTAAGCTAGCTACAATAACTATTAGTTATATTGTAGCTAGCATAGGGTTTATTTTATAGGTAAGTATTTAAAGAGGAATAGTTTTAAATAGGAATTATTTAGGTAATGATAGGAATTTTATTTAGATTTATTTAAATTAGATTTAAGTTAGGGGTGTTAGGGTTAGACTTAGGTTTAGGGGTTAATAAATTTAATATAGTGGCGGAGACGTTGGGGATGGCAGATTAGGGGTTAATAAGTGTAATGTAGGTGGCGGCAGTGTAGGGGGGGCAGATTAGAGGTTAATAACATAATGTAGGTGGCGGCAGATTAGGGGTTAATAACATAATGTAGGTGGCTGTGGGCACTGGGAGCGGCAGGATAGGGGTTAATAAGTTTATTAGAGTGGTGGTGGGCTCCGGGAGCGGAAGTTTAGGGTTTAATAACTTTATTTAGTTGCAGCGGGGTCCGTGAGCAACGGGATAGGGGTAAAACAGTGTAGTATAGTGTGGGTGTTTAGTGACAGTATACCAATAAAGCTGGGAAAAAGCCGAAGAGCAGCGAGATCGATGGCTGTCAGTTAACAACAGTTCACTCATCATCCTGTACTTGGTGCGCGGATTTTTGACAGCTTTTTTGGTAACTTTGGAGAGCGTATTCAGGTCCGCGGCAGCGATGTTAGGCGATCTTAGGCGAGCGTATTGGTGCCGTTGAATGCAGGTAAGTTGACGGCTTGATAAGTAGGCCCCTAAGTCTTCTGATTATTTTCTCAGTTCTATTATCAAATTGAAATAGAAGCTCCTAAAATTGCATCATATTTTAGAGCTGTCAATGATATCTAGTTTTTCTGTTTTCATTGTAGTTTTGACAAATATTTCTAATATGTCTAATTTAAAAGCTAATACAACATATGTAGTGCATATTTAAAGTCAGAAATCTAAGCTGATAAGCAACTCAATACAGAATGCTGTTTAGACATAGCAAGTTGACTACACCAGCTAAATATGTGCCAAGAGCTCTCACACATCTGATAAGCTTAAAATGATCGTGTAATGGGACAAACATCTGTGCAATTTAAGGCAGTACATGCAATATTAATAAGAGCTTTGACTTTTGGGATTTGTCAAGACCTGATTATGAATTTTTTGCATTATTTTTCTGCTATCCTAAGGCTATCCTACTATTATGCCTGTTGCTGTCAATTGAATGTTTTTTAAAAAAAACCTTTTATAAATGTGCCACACTCACCTGTGTCTACATTTCCTGGCAGCACACGTGTTCATGTGTGTGAGCATGTATGGTTGTGTATTTTAGTGTATGCATGTGAGAGTGTGGTTGTGTGTGATAGCTTGTACGCATGTGAGAATGCATGCGTGTTCATGATATTACTTACTGTATGTTTGTGCATATGCAAATGATGCATCCAAATGCCCATGCCTATCAGTGAGTACTGGCATGTTTTTTTTGTTTGTTTTACAAAAAAGCTCTGCTTTTAAAGGGACAGCTTACACCCAAATTGTTATTGTTTGAAAAGATAGATACTCCCTTTATTAACCGTTTCAAATTTGTTCAAAACCAAAACAGTTATATTAATACATTTTTTACCTCTGTGATTATCTTGTATCTAAGCCTCTGCAGAATATCCCTTATTCCAGTTCTTTTGACAAACTTGCATTTTAGCCATAATTTTTTTTATTTTATTTTTTACCATAATTGAGTCTATAATTAAGCACCACTAGGGGGCACGAAACGCGTCAGCCTACCTACCTGTCCATGTCTGTCTAGGTTTTATTTTTTACAATAAACCTGTTTTCTTTGGACCTGTTGTGCAGCTTTCTTCTGTACTATTTGTTCTTAGTGTTTGGTTCCTGCTTCCTTGGGCTTTGCACCGTGCCTGAAGTTTAGGGCCTAGTTTGGGGCTGCATACTGATGATGTCAGCTTCTTGCGACACCCCTCTTCTCAACAGAACGCCAGCTATATATAACTTTGACATTTTGCATTTTAGCCAATCAGTGCTGACTCCTAGGTAACTCTACGGGCATGAGCACACTATTATATATATATGACACACATGAACTAATGCCCTCTATTTGTGAAAATAATGTCTAAATGCATTCAGATAAGAGGTGGCCTTCAAGGGCTATGAAATTAGCATATGAGCCTACCTAGGTTTAGCTTTCAACTAATAATATCAAGAGAGCAAAGCAAAATTGATGATAAAAGTAAAAGGGAAAGTTGTTTACAATTAAATGCCCTATCTGAATCATGAGCATTTATTTTAAACTAGACTGTCCCTTTAAGGGTCTGTAAAAATCTTTTAGAGTTAAAGGAAATGTTTTAGGTTTTTTTTCTCATATCCAAATTTCCTTCACTAAATAGATAAAAACTTACTCATAACATTGTTTTTAATATGCCTCCTACAGTCTTAACTTTTCACTCAGAACCCTAAATATAATTCCCTTAATACTTTCTCTCTTAGGTTTTTTTTAGTTGTCTTTTTTGTGAGATGTTTTTAGTGTGACTTTTTTTAACTCCTAACCCATTACTCGAGCTTTAAAGTTATGCTAACTGTAAATTCCAATTGCTCTGTTACGTTTGCATTTACTTTTCTACTTGTGTGCAAAAAGCAGAAAAAAAACAATATTGCTCACCAGCAAAGTTTAGCATGCCACTTGTAATCTAGCCCATAAGGTCCTGCTCAAGAGCCATGGATTACTGCTTGTCCTGGGCAAAAAACAACCGGTGGCAGTTATATGACCACACCATTCACCGACTGGAAGTGGAGGGCCCTCTAGTGGGCCTGTAACAAAATTAAGTGATAACTAAGTTGAAGTCTGGAGGGTACTAGGTCAGTTACATTGTTGCAAGTGTGGGGGCAGTTGTTTCTGCTTACCTTTAAATGTCTTGGCTGCAGTGGATCCGGCCCTCTTTGTTCCTGGTTCCAGACTTCAAGGTAGCTTTCCTGTGTGTTCGTGATCCAGTGATCCAGTGATGCAGCGTTCTAGAAGAAAGTCGGTGCCACCTAAGCAGTATCGTGAGGTCATACAGGAGATGCCGGGCATGTGGGGATTTGCAAGAGGAAGCGGATCAGATGTGGTAGCCCCTACTCCCTCAGCTAGGCCCCGGGTAGCCCCCCTGCTTGTCACTAGGAGTGCTGTCAGGAGGGGATTTGGCCTCCAGGACCTGCCAGCAGGCTCTGGACCCCAGTCACCTCTGATGGACTTCACCTCTCACTATGCCCCAGGTGATCTAGGGGTCCCCCAGGTCTCCTCTCCTGTATTAACTGGCCATGTGGCTGGGGATCATGCTGCCCTGGTGCCCACTACCGGGTCTCAGCATGCCCCCAGCGTCCATATTGCCCCTCGGCCCTGCTCTAATCCTGAAGCCCTTCATGGCCCTCAGGTTAATGCGGGGCCGCCATCTGCTGTGTAACAGGCTTTCATTAACCCTGTGATACACCTGTGCTTGTAAATGTAATTTTTAGTTAACAATGCATAGCTTTGCAAATAAACTTTGTTTATAGCATGCTTGTCTCAATAAAAGCTGCTATGTAAATGTTAGATTGCAAATTAATATTGCTATTCACTTGATAAATATGCCAACAGTAAGAAATACATTCTTTCAGCAAGACACTTATAACTTACTATAAATGATAGATTTCTTTTAAATCTATCATGTACAGCTTCTATACATAAAGACTGTACCTTGCTATAAGAGCCTGTTCACATAAATTGTGAAAAATATAATCTTTAATATGCTTATTTTGCAATATATAGAGTGTATAACTATATTCAAATATATGTTACTTCTACAATGTGTACAATGTATAACTGTATCCTTTTATATGTTTAAACAAAAGTCTTTTACAATATAAAAGGTTTTTATTATCTGTCTGCTAACATACTAACCAACTAACTAGTTTTAACATAATATGCTATGTGATTTAAAATGGAGGTTTATTCAACCTTGAATTTATGGATGCTCATTGCAATTTAAAGTGCGTATGTCTAAACTCTTGTATAACAGATTTTCAAGGCCACATTGTTGATGTAAAAATCTGTTGAAGATAGAAAAAGCTAGACAAGTTTTGTTGATGTTAAAATGATGCTAAAAATACATATAAAAAGAAAACAATAAATGATGACGTCATCCAAATAAAAAACTATAAATACACCTTGTTGTAAACATGAGGCAGGTGACAGGATGTTATAGAGCATCTCTAAGGATAAGATTTGGTTGCAAAGAAGTCATTTCGAGTGGTATGTAAACAATTGTTATTGAAAGCAAGTTTAACTGATAGTCTTTTAACTCTGTGTGTACTTTGGATTTAAATGAATTTAATTTTATATTACTTCTGTAAGCTGATTTTTCTGTATAATAAAAATTTATTTTTAAACAATGTTATCTTCTCAAGTACCATTTCTTTATTGTACTCAGAAACTTTCTTTGTAAGAAATGAGACCTATTTCTTTGATATAATATTAAAGGTCAGTGCTTGGAATTCATATTTCAATATAACTGTGCTTTAAGACCTTATAAGTGAATTAGGTGTGAACCACTACAATTGGCGTCCCTGGGTGTTTTGAGAGATAATATATGTTTTATAATAATTATTATAATTTTACCTGGGTCCCCTTATACGTAAGGGAAGGTACTAAAATATCATGGCTAATCAGGATTTGCAGAATCTTTTAAAACTCAATTATGTGTTTAAAATGCAGAATGGTAGAGTCATTGGAAATTATGAGGTTATTGCTTTGGAGATACAGTTATGGTTTAATTCATTTAAACTTTGCTAATGCTGCTGGAGTAGTTTTGCAACAACCTATATATCACACTATGGCCTAGATTTGGAGTTTGGCGGTAAAAGGGCTGTTAACGCTCCGCGGGTTTTTTTCTGGCCGCACCATAAAATTAACTCTGGTATCGAGAGTTCAAAAAAATGCTGCGTTAGGCTCCAAAAAAGGAGCGTAGAGCATTTTTACCGCAAATGCAACTCTCGATACCAGAGTTGCTTACGGACGCGGCCAGCCTCAAAAACGTGCTCGTGCACGATTCTCCCATAGGAAACAATGGGGCTGTTTGAGCTGAAAAAAAACCTAACACCTGCAAAAAAGCCGCGTTCAGCTCCTAACGCAGCCCCATTGTTTCTTATGGGGAAACACTTCCTACGTCTGCACCTAACACTCTAACATGTACCCCGAGTCTAAACACCCCTAACCTTACACTTATTAACCCCTAATCTGCCGCCCCCGCTATCGCTGACCCCTGCATATTTTTTTAAACCCCTAATCTGCCGCTCCGTAAACCGCCGCAACCTACGTTATCCCTATGTACCCCTAATCTGCTGCCCTAACATCGCCGACCCCTATGTTATATTTATTAACCCCTAATCTGCCCCCCACAACGTCGCCGACACCTACCTACACTTATTAACCCCTAATCTGCCGAGCGGACCTGAGCGCTACTATAATAAAGTTATTAACCCCTAATCCGCCTCAGTAACCCTATCATAAATAGTATTAACCCCTAATCTGCCCTCCCTAACATCGCCGACACCTAACTTCAATTATTAACCCCTAATCTGCCGACCGGAGCTCACCGCTATTCTAATAAATGTATTAACCCCTAAAGCTAAGTCTAACCCTAACACTAACACCCCCCTAAGTTAAATATAATTTTTATCTAACGAAATAAATTAACTCTTATTAAATAAATTATTCCTATTTAAAGCTAAATACTTACCTGTAAAATAAATCCTAATATAGCTACAATATAAATTATAATTATATTATAGCTATTTTAGGATTAATATTTATTTTACAGGTAACTTTGTAATTATTTTAACCAGGTACAATAGCTATTAAATAGTTAAGAACTATTTAATAGTTACCTAGTTAAAATAATAACAAAATTACCTGTAAAATAAATCCTAACCTAAGATATAATTAAACCTAACACTACCCTATCAATAAAATAATTAAATAAACTACCTACAATTACCTACAATTAACCTAACACTACACTATCAATAAATTAAATAAACACAATTCCTACAAATAAATACAATTAAATAAACTAGCTAAAGTACAAAAAATAAAAAAGAACTAAGTTACAGAAAATAAAAAAATATTTACAAACATAAGAAAAATATTACAACAATTTTAAACTAATTACACCTACTCTAAGCCCCCTAATAAAATAACAAAGCCCCCCAAAATAAAAAATTCCCTACCCTATTCTAAATTAAAAAAGTTACAAGCTCTTTTACCTTACCAGCCCTGAACAGGGCCCTTTGCGGGGCATGCCCCAAGAAGTTCAGCTCTTTTGCCTGTAAAATAAAACATACAATACCCCCCCCCCCCCAACATTACAACCCACCACCCACATACCCCTAATCTAACCCAAACCCCCCTTAAATAAACCTAACACTAAGCCCCTGAAGATCTTCCTACCTTGTCTTCACCATCCAGGTATCACCGATCGGTCCTGGCTCCGATATCTTCATCCAACCCAAGCGGGGGCTAGACATCCACTGAAGAAGTCCAGAAGAGGGTCCAAAGTCTTCCTCCTATCCGGCAAGAAGAGGACATCCGGACCGGCAAACATCTTCTCCAAGCGGCATCTTCTATCTTCTTCCATCCGGAGCGAAGCGGCAGGATCCTGAAGACCTCCAGCGCGGAACATCCATCCGGCCCGACGACTGATCGACGAATGACTGTTCCTTTAAGGGACGTCATCCAAGATGGCGTCCCTCGAATTCCGATTGGCTGATAGGATTCTATCAGCCAATCGGAATTAAGGTATGAATTTTCTGATTGGCTGATGGAATCAGCCAATCAGAATCTAGTTCAATCCGATTGGCTGATCCAATCAGCCAATCAGATTGAGCTCGCATTCTATTGGCTGATCGGAACAGCCAATAGAATGCGAGCTCAATCTGATTGGCTGATTGGATCAGCCAATCGGATTGAACTTGATTCTGATTGGCTGATTCCATCAGCCAATCATAAAATTCATACCTTAATTCCGATTGGCTGATAGAATCCTATCAGCCAATCGGAATTCGAGGGACGCCATCTTGGATGACGTCCCTTAAAGGAACAGTCATTCGTCGATCAGTCGTCGGGCCGGATGGATGTTCCGCGCTGGAGGTCTTCAGGATCCTGCCGCTTCGCTCCGGATGGAAGAAGATAGAAGATGCCGCTTGGAGAAGATGTTTGCCGGTCCGGATGTCCTCTTCTTGCCGGATAGGAGGAAGACTTTGGACCCTCTTCTGGACTTCTTCAGTGGATGTCTAGCCCCCGCTTGGGTTGGATGAAGATATCGGAGCCAGGACCGATCGGTGATACCTGGATGGTGAAGACAAGGTAGGAAGATCTTCAGGGGATTAGTGTTAGGTTTATTTAAGGGGGGTTTGGGTTAGATTAGGGGTATGTGGGTGGTGGGTTGTAATGTTGGGGGGGGGTATTGTATGTTTTTTTTTACAGGCAAAAGAGCTGAACTTCTTGGGGCATGCCCCGCAAAGGGCCCTGTTCAGGGCTGGTAAGGTAAAAGAGCTTGTAACTTTTTTAATTTAGAATAGGGTAGGGAATTTTTTATTTTGGGGGTCTTTGTTATTTTATTAGGGGGCTTAGAGTAGGTGTAATTAGTTTAAAATTGTTGTAATATTTTTCTTATGTTTGTAAATATTTTTTTATTTTCTGTAACTTAGTTCTTTTTTATTTTTTGTACTTTAGCTAGTTTATTTAATTGTATTTATTTGTAGCAATTGTGTTTATTTAATTTATTGATAGTGTAGTGTTAGGTTAATTGTAGGTAATTGTAGGTAGTTTATTTAATTATTTTATTGATAGGGTAGTGTTAGGTTTAATTATATCTTAGTTTAGGATTTATTTTACAGGTAATTTTGTAAATATTTTAACTAGGTAACTATTAAATAGTTCTTAACTATTTAATAGCTATTGTACCTGGTTAAAATAATTACAAAGTTGCCTGTAAAATAAATATTAATCCTAAAATAGCTATAATATAATTATAATTTATATTGTAGCTATATTAGGGTTTATTTTACAGGTAAGTATTTAGCTTTAAATAGGATTAATTTATTTAATAAGAGTTAATTTATTTCGTTAGATTAAAATTATATTTAAGTTAGGGGGGTGTTAGTGTTAGGGTTAGACTTAGCTTTAGGGGTTAATACATTTATTAGAATAGCGGTGAGCTCCGATCGGAAGATTAGGGGTTAATAATTGAAGTTAAGTGTCGGCGATGTTAGGGAGGGCAGATTAGGGGTTAATACTATTTATTATAGGGTTAGTGAGGCGGATTAGGGCTTAATAACTTTATTATAGTAGCGCTCAGGTCCGCTCGGCAGATTAGGGGTTAATAAGTGTAGGCAGGTGTCGGCGACGTTGAGGGGGGCAGATTAGGGGTTAATAAATATAACATAGGGGTCGGCGGTGTTAGGGGCAGCAGATTAGGGGTACATAGGGATAACGTAGGTGGCGGCGCTTTGCAGTCGGAAGATTAGGGGTTAATTATTTTAAGTAGCTGGCGGCGATGTTGTGGGGGGCAGATTAGGGGTTAATAAATGTAATATAGGGGTCGGCGGGGTTAGGGGCAGCAGATTAGGGGTACATAGGGATAACGTAGGTGGCGGCGCTTTGCGGTCGGAAGATTAGGGGTTAATTATTTTAAGTAGCTGGCGGCGATGTTGTGGGGGGCAGATTAGGGGTTAATAAATGTAATATAGGGGTCGGCGGGGTTAGGGGCAGCAGATTAGGGGTACATAAGTATAACGTAGGTGGCGGTCGGCAGATTAGGGGTTAAAATTTTTAATCGAGTGGCGGCGATGTGGGGGGAGCTCGGTTTAGGGGTACATAGGTAGTTTATGGGTGTTAGTGTACTTTAGGGTACAGTAGTTAAGAGCTTTACAAACCGGCGTTAGCCAGAAAGCTCTTAACTACTGACTTTTTTCTGCGGCTGGAGTTTTGTCGTTAGAGCTCTAACGCTCACTTCAGAAACGACTCTAAATACCGGAGTTAGGAAGATCCCATTGAAAAGATAGGATACGCAAATGGCGTAGGGGGATCTGCGGTATGGAAAAGTCGCGGCTGAAAAGTGAGCGTTAGACCCTTACCTACACGACTCTAAATACCGGCGGTAGCCTAAAACCAGCGTTAGGAGCCTCTAACGCTGGTTTTCACGGCTAACGCCAAACTCCAAATCTAGGTCTATAGATGCAGATTTTGATCCTGCAACAAATGGAAATACAAATGTTTCTTATGATGGTATAGTAGAGATTTTAGGCAGACCTCCTGTTATTGCTACAGGAATACAAAGACATTGCCCTAAAGGCTTTAGCCTGAATTGAGATGTGGGGTACTCCTAGATCTAGTTTGTACAGTCCAGTAAAGGGAAAATAAATAATACCAGCTGCAGAATATGAGCAAGCTGAGAGGGAAAACCTTTTTAATGTGATACAATTTTTAGGTTATATGTGAGCTCAGGTTTTAAATAGTGAAAATGTCTGGAGTGTCAGGCATATAGCAAGTTTTTTTGTTTGTTTTTTGCTGAAGCTGCAGGAATTCCTAAATGAAATATAAAAACAACAATTGGAGTGATGCCACGCAATCCGAAGGACATAGCTTTGTGGTTAAATGACAGAGTTCATGCATTAGCTGGAGTTTATCCAACTTATTATCTTCCACAAAATAGAACATTAGTTAATGCTATTTTATTCTCTGGTTTGTGTGTTTTTATATTTGAGGCAAGGAAGTGGAATTCAGTGATTTATGCATATCATGTAAATACACAAGGTAAAGATACTTTGGCTTCACTTGCTGATATTTTAGGAATGATGAATATAAATAGTGGCATTGTAGCAGCATATTTATTAGAGCTGAGATTTACAGAGAATACTCACGACTTAATTTTAGATATAGAGAGACAAATAAGCTCTGTACCTATAGCAGAGAGACCTAAACAAATAGACTTATGAGGGGTATTTAGATACACAAGCATACATATCTTTAGTACAATCAGATATGTTAAAAGAAGATGTATTAGGAAATATAACTATACAGACTTTAAAAGGTGAAGGTACTTATCCCTCTTATAATGCACAAGTAAAAATAAATGGTAAAAGAGTGCACTTAGAATTAGTTCAGCATCCTAAGCTTGATTCTGATTTTCTTATAGCTTATAAGGATGTAGCACATTTTATTTCATTGCAGAAGGAAGATGAACTTCCTTTAACTACTAGAGTTGTGGAAGAAGCATTTATGAAAATGCAATTAGATAATACTGCAGTATCTGATGTTAGAAACTTAGATTTTTGCTTAAATAAAAATGTTAAAATATTTCAGAAGTGGGAAAATCAGGTTAGACATTGTAAAGGAATCAGTCATCATATTGCTACAGGCACAGTAGTTCCTAAGAAACAGGCACAGTATAAAATCAATGGTGTAGCCATTCCCTATGTACAGGGAGTCATTGGTGATTTACTTAAACAAGGAGTACTAAAAGAACAGTACAGTCAAATGAACTCAGCAGTCTACCCTGTTCCCAAACCGGATGGTTCTTGGTTAATGGTATTAGACTATGGAGAAGCAAACAGAGTTACACCACGGGTGGCAACACAAAATACACATGCACCTTCTATTTTATACAATTTGTGAAGGAAAACTTTTAAGACAAAGTTAGACTTGGCATATGGTTTTTGGAGTCATCCTATTACTCCAGATAGTTACTGGATAACAGGTTTTACTTGGAAGGGCAAAACTTTGGTATTTACCCGATTACCTCAGGGATTTTTTAATTCGAGTGCGTTATTTACTTCGGTTGTAGTAAATTTATTGTCTAAATTTCCAGAAGTGGAGGTGTATGTGGATGACATATATTTTTTACATGATAGTGAGGAAGAACACATAGCAGTGTTGGATCAGGTTTTGACTATGTTACATGCTGCAGGTTATGTAGTATCTCTTAAGAAATCTCAAATTGCAGGACATACTGTTACTTTCTTGGGATTTGAAATTTCTGAAAGGGGGAGAGGATTATCTGATAATTATAAAGAAAAAATAGCAGCTTTAACACATCCACATTCTCTAAAACAATTATGTAGTATAATTGGTTTACTTACTTATGCAATGTTTTTCATACCTGATTTCAATGTGTTAATTGCACCTCTGCATGCTGCAGTCTCAAGGGAGATAAAATCTAAAACAAAAAGACTAAGGATACTTTTTAAGTGGACGACTCAGGAAGAGGATGCACTAAATGCATTATTAGAGGCAGTAAATAGAACAGAGTATTTAGCTCAAAGAGATAGTACTAAGGATCTATTAGTTTACATAAATGTATCGCCGAATGCAAGCTATATAAGGTTATATAATGTAAATGAGACAATTCCAATAGCACTTCTATCTTATGTATATTCACAAACAGAGATAAAGTTTACTATGATAGATAAGCTTTTGGTAGCTGTTAATATAGCACTGTTAAAGTCAAGACAGATTGCACAGGGGAAAGATATATATGTACATACATCAGTAGCTTCACTTGATAACTTACAAAAGCAAACTATACCAGACAAGAAAGCACTAAAGAATAGATGGATAAAATGGTTTTCTATTTTGGAAGACCCACAGATACATTTTATTCATGATAAGAATCTGACACCTCTAGATGATTTACCAGCTCCAAAGCAACCCTCAAGTTGGAATTTATAAACTTATCCAAATTATTACAATTCAGCTATATTTTACACTGATAGCTCTGCAATAATCTCTAGTAAAGAGAAAGTAAATAAATCTGCTGGAGCAGGAATTGCAAAATATTCTCCCACTCTGACTTTGATGCGTTCATGGCAAATCCCTTTAAGGGATCATTCAGCTCAATTTGCAGGAATTTCTGCACTAGCATTTGCTATGAAGGAAGCATTGTTACATAAAGGACCAGTGTTAATTGTAACTGATTCTGAATACCTGGCAAGATCTGTATTCCAGGATTTACGAATCTTGAAATCTAATGGGTTTTTTTAACTGCAAAGAAAAAGCCATTACAGCATATTGTCAAATGGAAAGCAATTGCTGTTTATTTGGATCTAAAGCCTGATATTGAAGTAGTACATGAACCAGCTCATAGAAAGTTAGGTTCTTCTTTGCATACAGAAGGCAATACATTTGCATATACGCTTGCACAAAGTGTAAGTCAAAAATATGCAGTAAATGCAGTTAAAACTCGAATGACAGCAACCAGTAATCTTGACACAGAGTTAAATGCTTGCTTGGATAAAACCAGACCTAATCCACCTGGTTATCCTAAAAAATATCTTTATGAATTAAAAGACAAACATTGTATGGTTAAGATTGGAGACTAACAATTGATTATTCCCCCTGTCATAGACAGATGGAACATAACAGAGATGGCCTATTCTAGTATTGGACATCCTCATTTAGGGCGAGATAAAGTCTTATTTACCCTAAAGTCAAAATATTGGTGGCCTAATATGAAGGAAACGGTCATAAGAGTTATGGGGAGTTGTAAAGCATGTCTCCTTGTTAATAATCCAAATCACCAGAAACAACCATACATTGTTAAAGAAATTCCTAATAAGCCATTTGATCTGATTTATTTAGATCACATAGGGCCTTTACCTACTTCACATGGGTATAAATATGTGTTAGTATGTGTTGATGCTTGTACAAGGTTCACATGGTTATACCCTGTTAAAAGTGCCACGGCTAGTACCACGCTTGATAGTCTCAATTCCTTAGTAAGTATTGGTAAACCTAAAGCCCTACACTCAGATGCTGGATCAGCTTTAACATCTACTCAAGCACAAGAGTGGGCTAAGTCTTTTGATATAAAATGGGAAATCAGTGCACCTTATCATCCCCAAAGTAGTGGGGTTGTTGAAAGGAAAAATGCTGAGGTAAAACGATTGTTAACCAAGTTACTAACTAACCGCCCAAAACAGTGGTATCCCCTGTTAACTTATGTACAAGTAGGTTTAAATAATATACCTTCTGTTATTTCTGGGAAAACACCTTATGAATTGTTATATGGTATACCTATGAATACAATGTTTAATACTGAGTACCTTTCTGCACCAGGGAGATTAGAGCAATTATCTATTTTACAAGAAATATGTGATTGTTTTGCACGACCTGCTTTTACACCTAACCTTTTATGAGCTTGGACACCACAGGTTGGTCAGTTTGTCCAGGAAAGAGTTCAAGCAGCGAAACCTTTATGGTCAAGGTGGAAACCTACATAGGTAAAACATGTCATTAACCTAAGGACTTTGATTATAGAAGACAAACAAGGCAAAGACAGAATTGTCAGCATTAATAACTTAAAGCCAGCTTCTAAATTTGAGTTAGAAGATGACAAACCCTCTGACTTTCTCTCTGTGGGTTACTCTGAATAAAGCAAACCGGATTAATAAACAATTTCAAATTATGCCATTTTCTTCAAATCCAGAGACTATAACACCTTTTTTATTATGATGTTGAAGAAGGTGATCAAATAACTGAAGTAGATTCATTTGATACACCAACACCAGTTACAAGATCTAATCCTGTTTTACCTATCATAAATACTATGCTATCAGCACGAACACTGATACAACAACAAGTACTGAAAATGTTAAAGAACTTGTTCAATTATAAAAACCTTAAATTATTGAGATATACAGTACTGATACTTTTTATACTTCTCCTTATCTTGATATCAACCTGCATGGTAGTTTTTCGTCTACAGTGGAATAAACTTGCAAAGAGACCTGGAGCTGTTCTGGCATGGAATCAAACAAAAGCTCAAGAGGATGCTGTACCAATGATATCAAGACTAAAAAGAGCTGTACATTACAATCTGCAACCTGTAGAAATAAAGATGAATCGGCTACAGCAAGGAATTTATTGGAAACCATTTCCAAAACCTATAATACAAAAACAAAAAGTATTAGGAATATCTCAAGTCGTATTGATAGATTCAACAGTAATATCAAAGAAAGCAAAGATCACAACTCAAATGGGAAGAAAATCGGTAAAAGATCACATAAATGGGCAAATGGAAATGATACAAGCAAAGACTTTGGAATATGATTTGCCTTTGCAAGAATACTGGAAACAAAAGACATACAGAGAAAAAAAATGTGTTTTTCAACATTTGCACATTGCTATTATGTGGACTTTCAAGGGACAAGGAGATGGCCTGCAAATGAAATAAAAGCAGATCAATGTCCACATCCTGGGATTACAATTGACAAAGTCAAGTATAAAGAATATCCTATTTTTTATCTAAACACAGGACAATTAACTCAAAAAGGCTTCTTTCCTGAAAATCACACAGATCCTCGCATTGCATTCTGGGAAAACGCAGAGGAGGAGGAATACAGGTTTCCTGGAGGAGTAAAATCATATAATGGAGCAGTGTTTTTGTACTAACACACTTTATTCAGAATGGTGGACACCAGAGTTACATACAGATGAAGGATACCTGCAACTATTTGAGAAACTTCAGCTTGAAGTAGTGGATCAACAGACAGGAAGACTGCGAGAGCAAGCATTACCTACAGAATGGAATGAGAAAGGAAAAGATGAAATGTTTTTGAATCTAAAAGAATGGGATACATGTACAAAGCCAAGATATGCAGCTTTCTTAAATACAATGTATTACAGTCACTCATGCAAAGAAAAGAACAATCTTTGTAATATAACAGTTGAAGATCTAATTAAAAAGGGCATTTGTGACTTGGAAACAAACTATCAATGTACATCCTGTTGTTTTTACCTTAAGGAATCAAGGACATATTTTTGTTTTTAACCTAAAGACATTGATAAGGGATTCCTACATAATGTAGGCATACCTGGGTTTTGGTGCGTGACAAAACATCACATTATTAACAAAAATTATGTAATATATTCCCTGTTTCAGAAATGTCTCATAGATAAAATATCCAGTAAATGTAGTAATTGCAAGTATGAAACTACAAATGGATGTAAATATATCAGTTGATGACATACCATGTAAATATGCTAAATGTTATAAGCAAAATGTGACAGGTATGACTTATGATGAAGCTGTTTGGGGAACAAATAATATATTTGATAATGTAACATATATTACAATAGAGAATATAATTCCAGATGGTTGTAATACAGTTATAAAAAAACAAATCAAAGGCAGTTGGGGCGCGATCCGATAAACGGCGTAGTTTGCGGTGCAAGCGAGGGAACCCGCGTCGCCCGCAGTTTCAGCTCGCAACTCGAGCTATCCCATATACGGCGCCGTCAGATGCTAACGTGCCGTAAGTCGGATAAACCAGCGATGTCCAGAAATCTGCGCAAGTACAAATTTCTGGCGTCGCCAGTGACTTGCGCCACGTTAGAAACTGCCGGCGCCTACAAAACCTGACGAAAGTCTAAATCACCCGCACTGTCTAACACGCCTCCCTAACATAGCCCGACACGTCTAACCCTCTATCCGCTATCCCCCCTCACTATCCTAACAATAAAATATGTATTAACCCCTAAACCGCCGCTACCTAATAAAGTTATTAACCCCTAAACCGCCGCCAGCTATATTAAATCTATAACCCCCTAAAGTGAGCCCCTAACACCGCCGCCATCTACCTTACCTACCCCCTAAAGTGAGCCCCTACCCCGCCGCTATCTATTTTAAAATTATTAACCCCTAATCTAATCCCCCTACCCCGCCGCCATCTATATTAAATTATTTAACCCCTAAAATACTAAACTATCCCTACCACTAAACCTAAGTCTAACCCTACAAATAGCCCTGAAAAGGGCTTTTTGCGTGGCATTGCCCCAAAGTAACAGCTCTTTTGCCAGCCCTTAAAAGGGCTTTTTGCGGGGCATGCCCCAAAGAATTCAGCTCTTTTGCCAGCCCTTAAAAGGGCTTTTGGCGGGGCTTTGTCACAAAGTAAACTGCTCTTTTGCCTACAATCTACATCCCCCTACACCGCGGCAACCTATAATAAATGTATTAACCCTTAATCTAATCTCCCTACACCGCCGCCAGCTATATTAACTATATTAACCCTAATTATATTAGGGTTAATATAGTTAATATAGTTATTATATTATATATATTAACTATATTAACCCTAATTATATTAGGGTTAATATAGTTAATATCGTTATTATATTATATATATATATATATATATATATATATATATATATATATATATATATATATTAAGTATAATAACCCTATCTAACTCTAACATCCTAACTAAACTCTTATTAAAATAAATCTAATATTAATATTATTAATTAAAATATTCCTATTTAAATCTAAATACTTACCTATAAAATAAACCCTAAGATAGCTACAATATAATTAATAATTACACTGTAGCTATGTTAGGGTTTATATTTATTTTACAGGTAAATTGTTAATTATTTTAACTAGGTATAATAGCTATTAAATAGTTATGAACTATTTAATAGCTACCTAGTTAAAATAATTACCCAATTACCTGTAAAATAAATCCTAACCTAAGTTACAAATACACCTACACTATCAATAAATTAAATAAACTACAAATATCTATCTAAAAATACAATTAAATAAACTAAACTAAATTACAAAAACAAACAAACACTAAATTACAAAAAATAAAAAAAAGATTACAAGATTTTTAAGCTAATTACACCTATTCTAAGCCCCCTAATAAAATAATAAACTCCCAAAATAAAAAAAATTCCCTACCCTATTCTAAATTAAAAATAGTTCAAAGCTCTTTTACCTTACCAGCCCTTAAAAGGGCCTTTTGTGGGGGCATGCCCCAAAGAAAACTGCTCTTTTGCCTGAAAAAAAAACACAATACCACCCCCCAACATTACAACCCACCACCCACATACCCCTAATCTAACCCAAACCCCCCTTAAATAAACCTAACACTACCCCCCTGAAGATCTCCCTACCTTGTATTCACCCCGCCGGGCAGAACTCTTCATCCGATCCGGGCGATGTCCAATCAAGCGGCAAAGAAGAATTCTTCATCCCGTTGATGTCTTTCTCCAAGCGGCAGCAAAGTCTTCTTCCATCGGGCAGCATCTTCAAATCAAGCGGCATCTTCAATCTTCATTCTTCGCTCCTCCAACGCAGAGCATCCATCCCGGCCGACGACTGAACGACGAATGAGGTACCTTTAAATGACGTCATCCAAGATGGCGTCCGTCGAATTCCGATTGGCTGATAGGATTCTATCAGCCAATCGGAATTAAGGTAGAAAAATCTTATAGGTTTCACATCCCTTTAAACTAAGAGAACGAGCGGAGGGAAAAAGAAAGTTTAAATGGGGTAGCAAGAACAGGAAGTAACTCAGTGGAGACCAGAGGGTAGTGCAGATGGGGGAAGGGGTAGTTCAGATAACAGGAAGGTGTCTATGCATAAAATCAGTTTCTCAACACTAACAGTAATGAAAACAATGACTACTTTTCTAGTATTGCAAATTCAATTGCCATTTGTTAACAGGAGCTTGAAGCTGCAAATGACCAACGTGATATTAAACAAAATCAAATTTGAATTTTAGTGAGGAAGAAAGCAAAGCAACTATAGACATTGAAAGAATTGGTGGAAGAGGTGCAGGGAAATGCAGAGAGGAAAAGGGCACCTCAAAAAGTTGTTTATAAAACATTCGGAGGCGTTATGGCAAACTTAAATGTCTGCTTGCAAATGTAAGAAAGATAAGTAACAAAATGGAGGAGCTAGAGTTATTGGCACATGAGTATTGCATAATTGGTATTACAGAGACATGGCGGGGTGAAATACAAGACTGGGCAGTTCATTTCAATGGCTTTATACTATTTCAGAGGGACAGAGGAAACAGGAAAAAGGGAGGAGAATATGTATATGTTAAACATGAATTAAAGCATACTGTAGTATTAATACATTATTCTATCATAATAATGGTGATACTATGCAGTATTAATGGCTAGAACTTTTCACTGGAGATAAGAAGGCCAATACATTAATCGTAATAGCACACTACAGAGGGACCACCAGAGGTAATAATAATCTTGATGAGGAAGATTAGCTTTTATTACAAATTAAACAAAACAGCAAAAAAAAAAAAAAAAAAAAAAGGTTTTGAGAACAGGAAATTTTAATTACCAATATATCAATTGGTAGTAGAGGCACCAACCAGAATTAATGCCAGTCTTTATATGGTAATAACTAATAATGTGAAACCTTTTTCAAGTGTGGGAACATTTGGGAAATAGTCACAATTACATGGTGTCATTGAAGATTAATAGACAAATAGAACATTGCATGGGTTTTAACAAAACCCTTTTATTTAAAAAAAAGGTAAATTTCAGCAGGTTGAGGGTTATTACAACATACTGTACAGTGCCCATTTTAGGACATTGCCAAATGTCATAGTCACACAGCTGATTGAGTGCATATTTCCACAAGACTGACAACCACTTGACATTTTAGTTTATCCAAAATGCCATGTGACCCTGATTGTGATGGTGACAAACAAAGGACAGTGTCACTGTGTCTGTCATAATCACTTGGCATTTCTCTATTATCAAAATGCAAAGTGAGCCTTACCATGACCAACAAAGGTCAGTGTTGCTGTGGCTTTCAGAGTAACTTACGGCTAGATTTAGAGTTTTGTCGGTAAGGACCCGCGTAGCTAACGCCGGCTTTTTTCTGGCCGCACCATAAAAATAACTCTGGTATTGAGAGTCCACATAAAGGCTGCGATAGGCTCCAAAAAAGGAGCGTAGAGCATTTTTAACGCAGCTTCAACTCTCGATACCAGAGTTGCTTACGGACGCGGCCAGCCTCAAAAACGTGCTCGTGCACGATTCCCCCATAGGAAACAATGGGGCTGTTTGAGCTGAAAAAAAACCTAACACCTGCAAAAAAGCCGCGTTCAGCTCCTAACGCAGCCCCATTGTTTGCTATGGGGAAACACTTCCTACGTCTGCACCTAACACCCTAACATGTACCCCGAGTCTAAACACCCCTAACCTTACACTTATTAACCCCTATTCTGCCGCCGCCGCTATCGCTGACCCCTGCATTTTATTATTAACCCCTAATCTGCCGCTACGTAAACCGCCGCTACTTACATTATCCTTATGTACCCCTAATCTGCTGCCCCTAACACCGACGACCCCTATATTATATTTATTAACCCCTAATCTGCCCCCCACAACGTCGCCTCCACCTGCCTACACTTATTAACCCCTAATCTGCCGAGCGGACCTGAGCGCTACTATAATAAAGTTATTAACCCCTAATCCGCCTCACTAACCCTATAATAAATAGTATTAACCCCTAATCTGCCCTCCCTAACATCGCCGACACCTAACTTCAATTATTAACCCCTAATCTGTCGACCGGAGCTCACCGCTATTCTAATAAATGTATTAACCCCTAAAGCTAAGTCTAACCCTAACACTAACACCCCCCTAAGTTAAATATAATTTTAATCTAACGAAATTAATTAACTCTTATTAAATAAATTATTCCTATTTAAAGCTAAATACTTACCTGTAAAATAAACCCTAATATAGCTACAATATAAATTATAATTACATTGTAGCTATTTTAGGATTAATATTTATTTTACAGGCAACTTTGTAATTATTTTAACCAGGTACAATAGCTATTAAATAGTTAAGAACTATTTAATAGTTACCTAGTTAAAATAATTACAAAATTACCTGTAAAATAAATCCTAACCTAAGTTACAATTAAACCTAACACTACACTATCAATAAATTAATTAAATAAAAGACCTACAATTACCTACAATTAAACCTAACACTACACTATCAATAAATAAATTAAATACAATTCCTACAAATAACTACAATGAAATAAACTAACTAAAGTACAAAAAATAAAAAAGAACTAAGTTACAAAAAATAAAAAAATATTTACAAACATAATAAAAATATTACAACAATTTTAAACTAATTACACCTACTCTAAGCCCCCTAATAAAATAACAAAGACCACCAAAATAACAAAATGCCCTACCCTATTCTAAATTACTAAAGTTCAAAGCTCTTTTACCTTACCAGCCCTGAACAGGGCCCTTTGAAGGGGCATGCCCCAAGAAGTTCAGCTCTTTTGCCTGTAAAAAAAAACATACAATACCCCCCCCCCAACATTACAACCCACCACCCACATACCCCTAATCTAACCCAAACCCCCCTTAAATAAACCTAACACTAAGCCCCTGAAGATCATCCTACCTTGTCTTCACCTCACCAGGTATCACCGATCCGTCCTGGCTCCAAAATCTCCATCCAACCCAAGCGGGGGCTGGCGATCCATCATCCGGTGGCTGAAGAGGTCCAGAAGAGGCTCCAAAGTCTTCATCCTATCCGGGAAGAAGAGGTGATCCGCACCGGCAACCATCTTGATCCAAGCGGCATCTTCTATCTTCATCCGATGACGACCGGCTCCATCCTGAAGACCTCCACCGCGGACCCATCTTCTTCCGGCGACGTCCAACTGAAGAATGACGGTTCCTTTAAGGGACGTCATCCAAGATGGCGTCCCTCGAATTCCGATTGGCTGATAGGATTCTATCAGCCAATCGGAATTAAGGTAGGAATATTCTGATTGGCTGATGGAATCAGCCAATCAGAATCAAGTTCAATCCGATTGGCTGATCCAATCAGCCAATCAGATTGAGCTCGCATTCTATTGGCTGATCGGAACAGCCAATAGAATGCGAGCTCAATCTTATTGGCTGATTGGATCAGCCAATCGGATTGAACTTGATTCTGATTGGCTGATTCCATCAGCCAATCAGAATATTCCTACCTTAATTCCGATTGGCTGATAGAATCCTATCAGCCAATCGGAATTTGAGGGACGCCATCTTGGATGACGTCATTTAAAGGAACCGTCATTCGTTGTTCAGTCGTCGGGCAGGATGGATGTTCCGCGTCGGAGGTCTTCAGGATGCTGCCGCTTCGCTCCGGATGGATGACGATAGAAGATGCCGCCTGGATGAAGACTTCAATCGGATGGAAGACCTCTTCTGCCCCGCTTGGATGAAGACTTCGACCGGATCATGGACATCTTCAGCCCCCCGCTTGGGCTTGGATCAGGACATCGGAGGCGCTCTTCTGGACCGATCGGTGAACCTGGCAGGGTGAAGACAAGGTAGGAAGATCTTCAGGGGCTTAGTGTTAGGTTTATTTAAGGGGGGTTTGGGTTAGATTAGGGGTATGTGGGTGGTGGGTTGTAATGTTGGGGGGGGGTATTGTATGTTTTTTTTAACAGGCAAAAGAGCTGAACTTCTTGGGGCATGCCCCGCAAAGGGCCCTGTTCAGGGCTGGTAAGGTAAAAGAGCTTTGAACTTTAGTAATTTAGAATAGGGTAGGGCATTTTGTTATTTTATTAGGGGGCTTAGAGTAGGTGTAATTAGTTTAAAATTGTTGTAATATTTTTCTTATGTTTGTAAATATTTTTTTATTTTTTGTAACTTAGTTCTTTTTTATTTTTTGTACTTTAGTTAGTTTATTTCATTGTAGTTATTTGTAGGAATTGTATTTAATTAATTTATTGATAGTGTAGTGTTAGGTTTAATTGTAGGTAATTGTAGGTATTTTATTTAATTAATTTAATGATAGTATAGTGTTAGGTTTAATTGTAACTTAGGTTAGGATTTATTTTACAGGTAATTTTGTAATTATTTTAACTAGGTAACTATTAAATAGTTCTTAACTATTTAATAGCTATTGTACCTGGTTAAAATAATTACAAAGTTGCCTGTAAAATAAATATTAATCCTAAAATAGCTACAATGTAATTATAATTTATATTGTAGCTATATTAGGGTTTATTTTACAGGTAAGTATTTAGCTTTAAATAGGAATAAGTTATTTAATAAGAGTTAATTTATTTCGTTAGATTTAAATTATATTTAACTTAGGGGGGTGTTAGGGTTAGGGTTAGACTTAGCTTTAGGGGTTTAAAAATTTATTAGAATAGCGGTGAGCTCCGGTCGGCAGATTAGGGGTTAATCTTTGAAGTTAGGTGTCGGCGATGTTAGGGAGGGCAGATTAGGGGTTAATACTATTTATTATAGGGTTAGTGAGGCGGATTAGGGGTTAATAACTTTATTATAGTAGCGGTGCGGTCCGCTCGGCAGATTAGGGGTTAATAAGTGTAGGCAGGTGGAGGCGACGTTGAGGGGGGCAGATTAGGGGTTAATAAATATAATATAGGAGTCGGCGGTGTTAGGGGCAGCAGATTAGGGGTACATAAGGATAACTTAAGTAGCGGCGCTTTGCGGTCGGCAGATTAGGGGTTAATTATTGTAAGTAGTTGGCGGCGACGTTGTGGGGGGCAGATTAGGGGTTAATAAATATAATACAGTGGTTGGCGGTGTTAGGGGCAGCAGATTAGGGGTACATAAGTATAACGTAGGTGGCCGTCGGCAGATTAGGGGTTAAATAATGTAATCGAGTGGCGGCGATGTGGGGGGACCTCAGTTTAGGGGTACATAGGTAGTTTATGGGTGTTAGTGTACTTTAGAGTACAGTAGTTAAGAGCTTTATGAACCGGCGTTAGCCCAAAAAGCTCTTAACTACTGACTTTTTTCTGCAGCTGGAGTTTTGTCGTTAGAATTCTAACGCTCACTTCAGACACGACTCTAAATACCGGAGTAAGAAAGATCCCATTGAAAAGATAGGATACGCAATTTACGTAAGGGGATCTGCGGTATGGAAAAGTCGCGGCTGAAAAGTGAGCGTTAGACCCTTTTTTGAGTGACTCCAAATACCGGCGGTAGCCTAAAACCAGCGTTAGGAGCCTCTAACGCTGGTTTTCACGGCTACCGCCAAACTCCAAATCTAGGCCTTAGCATTTCTGGTTTAGCCAAAAGCCTTGTCACCCTGACGTGACTGCAACCAACAGAAGTCATTGTCGCTCTGGCTGTCAGAGTCACTTGGTATTTCTGGTTTATCAAAATGCCATGTGACTCTCACTGTGAC
Source organism: Bombina bombina (assembly GCF_027579735.1). Classification (NCBI taxonomy): domain Eukaryota; kingdom Metazoa; phylum Chordata; class Amphibia; order Anura; family Bombinatoridae; genus Bombina; species Bombina bombina. The sequence goes on along the minus strand of NC_069501.1, from coordinate 391,827,124 downwards.
TCTGACCAATAATTCAGAGCACTGTAATACCACTGTAATAACTAGTCCTGGCAAAACATATAATATGCATTTAGTTACGAGAGTAGCCAGCTGTCTAGTAAAAATAAATTGACAAGTAACCTTTTTGTTTTTGTTTTAATCCAGCAGAGTTTATTGACTGAGTATCATGCTGAGAATTATAGTTCAGTTTTGTCTGTTATTACCACTTTCATTATGGAGGAAATGGATCTGCAAACTACAACTACTAGCATACATTTTACTGTCCTTGGGTGTGACTTTCCTTGCAGTCTGTTTTGTTATGAGATACCACCTATTTTCAGTTCTGTGTGCAGCAGTGGTCTCTAAGACCCTATTCAAAACATTGACAGACCAATGAGAAACTGCCTGTTTGCATTTACGATGCTTGCAGTCTATCGGTCTGTCGATATTTATTCTAAAAAAGGCAGCTGACCGGCAAAGTGCCAGTGAGTGGCAATATGTCTCCCCTAGGATATAATAGAGATTGCGGCTTCTACAAAACTGTGCCGACATCACAACTCGTCAGCACTATCAGCAGGGGAGGGGGGCTGTATTTGAAGTGTTCCTATGCAGCACAAACAATGCACTCACTGAAACAAAAACAAAAAGAGGTTCTGTGTAGGAACACTTCAAATAATGCCTGTTTAACCTAACTGTAACTAAAGCTATACTACCTGCCTCACACTGGAAAATCTCACAAATGAAAAGGTGGCAAGAAACACTATACCTAGCCTGCAGGGCAGCCCTTGGAATATATCTAACTACTGGTTATGTATCTTAATTAAAATGCAGGTTACTCCGTTCCGTTGGAACGCCCAGCTAACTCCTACAGAACGCCTACATCTACGTCATGTCTTCGCTATACCGGACTAATAAAGACAAAAAATAAAAAATTCTATTACAATGTCTAAATGATATGCACGTTTTGTAAAATGCATATTAATTTAAGTATTGTATTGATTTTAAACATCTTTTTTTAAATAATAAAAAGAACATGCTAAAAAAGATTTTTAAAAATGTATACAATACTTATGCATTATACAAGAAAAGGCATATCATTTTAACATTGTATGTAAAGGTAATGCTACCCTAAACTATTAACCCCTTATGAGCTCTCACACCCCAGTACAACCTAACCCAGCTACACTATGAACTCCTAATCTTCTTTACCTATTAACCTAACCACCATCTAACCTATTAATCCCTAAACCTCCGCAACCCCACTGCAATAACCTTCCTACTCAAATTAACCGCTAAACCGCAACAATACCAACACCCCCAAACCAATTAACCCCTAAACCACTAATACCCCATTGCAAACTAAACTTAAACTAATTAATTCCTTAACAGCTAACCCCCCGACCCTTAATCTAACACCTCCTAAATTACAGAAAATAGAATAGGGCTTTTTATTTTCTTTCAGGACAAAGCCCTCCTGTAGGATAGGGATTTTTTTAAGGTTTTTTTTTATTTTTTTTATTTGGATTTTATTTTTAAAAGTAAAAGAGCTACAATCCCTTTTGGTAAATTAGCTACCAAATGCCATTATTAGGAGACCTATTTTATTTTGTTTTTTTAAGATAGGCTTTTTATTTGAGCGGTTACTTTGGTTTTAGAAAAGAGATTTGTTTTTGCCAAGTATGGGCCAGATTGCATGAAAGTAATATTAGCGCTCCACTGATTGTGCGCTGGTATCACGGGTTAATTGCAATGCAAATGCGAGATCGGGTTCGCATTGCTATGAAGCATTGAACTCACAAGAGCGCACTTCCATAGGCTCTTGGGAGCATCGTTCTGATGCCGTCACAGACTGGTCAAAATTAAACTTTCATGATTTAAATAGGGTATGCAATTTTAAGAAATTTTCTAATTTACTCCTATTATCAATTTTTCTTTGTTCTCTTTGTATCTTTATTTGAATGTAAGCTTAGGAGTCGGCCCATTTTTGGTTCAGAGCCTGGGTAGCTCTTGCTGATTGGTGGCTACATTTAGACACCAATCAGCAAGCACTACCCAGGTGCTAAACCAAAAATATATAGAACAAGAAATCACCTAGGGACGTTTGCACCATTTTTATTTTATTTCTTCTTTTTATTTTATTTCATTCTTTCATTCATTTTCTTACATAGCAATCAAAACCTTTTATACTTATACATATTATTCATCATTCACATTCTCACACAGTGTACATTAAGTACAATTTACACTATTAACCGCACTATTCCCAAGTATTACTATTAGAAATGTCCATTTACACCTATTCACATGACACTTCTCCTCTCTCACTCACTCACACACAATTAGGCAGAAAAATATTGCTTCAAATATGCGCTTATTTCAACACTGCATATTAGGTGTATATTGGGGTCTATTTATCAAGCTCCGAACGGAGCTTGATGCCCCGTGCTTCTAAAGACCGCTGCTCCATAACCTGTCCGCCTGTCCGGCGGACAGACATTGCCGGACACTGCCAGTGGGCCGATTGGCCGCAAATCTGCAGGGGGCGGCATTGCACCAGCAGTTCACAATAACTGCTAGTGCAATGATAAATGCCGACAGCGTATGCTGTCAGCATTTATCTATGTGCGGCAGACATGATACGCTACATTGTATCATGTCCGCTCCCACATGAATAAATTGACCCCCAGTAGTGATGTATTTTGCGAAACATAAATGTTTCACAAAACATTACTAAAATGTTACAGAGTACACTAACACCCATAAACTACCTATTAACCCATAAACCGCCACCCTCCCGCATAGTAAATACTACATTACACCTTTTAACCCCTAATCTGCCGCGCACCCACATCGCCAACACTAAAATAAACATATTAACCCCTAAACCACCAAGCCCACACATCGCCAAAACTATATAAATCTAGTAACTCTTAAACAGCCAGCCCCCCACATCACAACTACTATAATTACCATATTAACCCCTAAACCGCCAGCCCCTCACATCACAAATACTAAACTAAACCTATTTACCCCTAAACCGCCGGCCCCCAACATAGCTACTGAGAGCTACTGAAATCCTATTGGCTGTTCAAATCAGCCAATAGGATTTCAGTAGCTCTCATCCTATTGGCTGATTTAAAAATGTCAGCCAATAGGAATGCAAGGTACCCCATATTTAAATGGGTACATTGCATTCAAGCTTCAGTGTACGGCGGTGACCATATGAAGATGATCCTCCACGCTGGATGTCCGTGCCGCCCGCAAAGATGCTCCGTGCCTCAACAGCTCCCTGCCTCCACAGCTACCCAACACCAGGATGAAGAAAAAAACATGCCCCCCGCGATGAATAAAGATGTCACCACCTGGATAAAGATGGAAGTCCGGACTTCAGGAACTATGAGTAGATATGTTAATTATAGTAGTAGCGATGTGGTGGGCCAACGGTTTATGGGTTAATCACTTTATTTAGTGTTGGTGATGTCAGGGTGGTGATTTAGGGGTTATTAGTTTTATTATAGTAGTATCGATGTCGAGTGGCGGTGGGTTAGAAGTTAATAGGTTTATTATAGTAGTTGCGATGCGGGGGGTGCCGGTTTAGGGGTTAATAGCTTTATTTAGGGTCACTGATGTCGGGGGCGGCGAATTAGGAGTGTCTAGACTAGAGGTTTATGTTAGGTTGTTTGGTTTAAGCGTAACTTTCATAGACATCAATGGGGTTGCGTTATGGCAATCTCTATTCCACTATCGCAGGTGTTAGTTTTTTTCTAAACACTATCCCCATTGATGTCTAAGGGGGAAAGCGTGCACGTGCACATAAACTTGGCTTTTGTGTGGTATGGAGCTAATCGCACGATAACGCACAGGACAAGGAGGATTTTCAGTAACTTGTAATGGCAGCGCTATGGAAAGTGGGATACCGCTCCTTTTTTTGCGTTATTTAAGCACAAGGCATAGCGCAAATCTTGGAGTCTGCTTGCACGCGTGTAGACTGGTGTAACCTGCCCTCCTGTAATCCCTTAAGGTGGTTAAGCACTGATTCAACTTAGTTACAATTGCAAAGAATGATTTTCCTATCATGATTGTTGATGCAAAACTGATAATCCACTTTTTAAAAGCCTCTGACAGCATAGAAGCTTAGGGGGAGGAGTAAACAAAAGCTCACATAAATTGCCTAAAAGTATTAACCCAAGCCTGTATTTTACAGTATTTTTTTCATTTTTTTACATTTTGTTGGTGCATTAATTCAGATACTTGTTTAACTAAAACAAGCCAAATATACGTTTTTATTACAAATATGCATTCGTAACAAAATGAATGAACATCACTAATGTGCATCTGTGTATGTTCATCTGTATGTTTATATGTGCATATGTATCTGGGAAAATTATTAAAAATAAAAAGTAAAATGTACTAAAAAACAACAGCTTCCTCAATTAGTTTTAAAATCCAACGTAAAAGCTACTGCTGATGAGGTGTTTTTTTATTTCTCACAGATGACATAAACGCTTTAAAAATGTTGGAAAGGCAGCAGTTTGTACATGTGGTGGTTATGTTCTGTAGTAGAACATAATTGATGCAACTATAGAACAGATAATAGGCCAATTTTAAGAAACTCAGTCCAATTGGAAGCTTTCTCCAGTCTTTATTCAGTAGTTGTACACATAAAAGTGTGTTTGTGTATGAGAGGAGTGTGTGAAAGAACTGTGTTTGTGTGTGAGAGGAGTGTGGTTGAGAAGTGTGTGTGAGAGGAGTGTGTGTGAGAAGTGTGTTTGTGTGTGAGAGGAGTGTGGTTGAGAAATGTGTGTGAGAGGAGTGTGTGTGAGAAGTGTGTTTGTGTGTGAGAGAAGTGTGTGTGAGAAGTATGTGTTGTGTGTGAGAGGAGTATGTGTGAGAAGTGTATTTGTGTGTGAGAGGAGTGTGGTTGAGAAGTGTGTTTGTGTGTGAGAGTAGTGTGTGTGAGAAGTGTGTTTGTGTGTGAGAGAAGTGTGTGTGAAAGAAGTATGTTTGTGGGTGAGAGGAGTGTGTGTGAGAAGTGTGTTTGTGTGTGAGAGGAGTGTGTTTTTGTGTGAGAGGAGTGTGTGTGAGAAGTATGTTTGTGTGTCAGAGGAGTGTGTGAGAAGTGTGTTTGTGTGTGAGAGGAGTGTGTGAGAGGAGTGTGTTTGTGTGTGAGAGGAGTGTATATGAGAAGTGTGTTTGTGTGTGAGAGAAGTGTGTGTGAGAAGTGTGTTTGTGTGTGAGAGGAGTGTGGTTGAGAAGTGTGTTTGTGTGTGAGAGGAGTGTGTGTGAGAAGTGTGTTTGTGTGTGAGAGGAGTGTGGTTGAGAAGTGTGTTTGTGTGTAAGAGGAGTTTGTGTGAGAGGAGTGTGTTTCTAAGTGAAAGAGCGAGAGAGATAAAGAGAGAGAAAAAGAGAGCAAGAAAAAATAGAGAGAGAGAAAGAGAGAAAAATGAAAGAGAGAAAAAGAGAAAGAGAGGGGGGAGAGTGAGAGAAAAAGAGAGAGAGAGGGAGAGAAAGATAGAGTAATACAAAGAGAGAGAGAAAGAGAGAGAGTGAGAGAGAGAGAGAGAGAGAGAGAGAGAGAGAGAGAGAGAGAGGGAAAGAGAGAGAGAGAGAGAGAAAGAAAATGAGAGAGAAAAAGAGAGAGAGATACAGAGAGAAAGAGAGACAAAGAGAGAAAGAGAGAGAGAGAAAGAAAGACAGATTGATAGGTGTTAATACAGAGAGATTGAGAGGTGTTTGTGTGTGTGTGAGAGAAGTGTGAGAAGTGTGTGACAGGAGTATGTAAGAAAGAGAAGTGTGTTTGTGTGTTAGAGGAGTGTGTGTGATAGAGAAATGTGCTTGTATGTGAGAGGAGTGTGTAAGAGAGAGAAGTGTGCTTGTGAGAGAAGTATGTGTGTGAAGCGAGAAAGAGAAAGAGAGAGAAAGAGAGAGAGTGTGAGAGAGAGAGGGTGAGAGAGAATGAAAGAGATAAAATAAAGAGAAAGAGAAAGAGAGAGAGAGAGAGAGAGACAGTAAAATAGAGAGAACAAGAGAGAGAGAAAGAGAGAGAGAAAAGAGAGCGAGAGAGAGAGAGAGAGAGAGAGAGAGAAAGAGAGAGAGAGAGAGAGAGAGAGAAGAGAGAGAGAGAGAGAAAGAGAGAAAAATAAAGAAAGAGAAAGAGAGAGAGAGGGAAAGAGAGAGAGAGGTCCACCTTGCCTTTCATTGCAGGAGTATTTTATTATTTCTTACTGAATGTCCCTGTTGTAGAGAATGCTGTGCTCCCGGCTGGTCCGTATGTCCCCTGTCTATGGTCGTCCTGATTGAGGACCTATGGTTGGCCATTCTGGTGCGGAGGTCATCGGTGGCTTTTCCATGGAAAACAGGGACATTTAGTAAAGGACCTAAGATATACCCTAATAGATCATGTCCCACCTCTGACCAGAGGTGGTGATAGGGGAAAAATACTCCTGCAACGAGAGGCAAAGTGAACCTAAGAACTAGGTACCTTGATCCCCAATGGGTTAAATACCCATCTGGACTGACATTGCTTTCTATAATAAGATTAACAGTTTCCAATACCAAAAAGTGTTTTATTATACATATCTAATTTCTCCCCAGCCTTCTTACATATCTAGCTTTCTTTCTTTTATCTTTCATTCTTTAACCTCTTTTTTCTCAAACTCTCTTTTTTTCTCCTACTCTCTTTTACTTTGAATATAGCCTCTATAGAATTTTCCCCTTCAATTAATGGAATAACTTCCCTGTACAAGGTGTTTTTTTGCCTTCTGGATCTTATAGCTGTGATTGATAGGTTCCTATTAGTTGAAGGGACAGTCAACATCAGAATTTTTGTTGTTTAAAAAGAAAGATAATCCCTTTATTACCCATTCCCCAGTTTTGCATAACCAACACTGTTATAGAAATACACTTTTTACCTCTGTGATTACCTTGTATCTAAGCCTCTGCAAACTGCCCCCTTCTTTCAGTTCATTTGACAGACTTGCATTTCAGCCAGTCAATGCTCACTCCAAGGTAACTTTACATGAATGAGCTCACTGTTATCTATATGAAACACATGAACTAATGCCCTCTAGTGGTTAAAATGTATTCTATTTAGAGGCAGTCTTCAAGGTTTAAGGAATTAGCATATGAACCTCCTAGGTTTAGCTTTCAACTAAGAATACAAAGCAAAATTGGTGATAAAAGTAAATTGGAAAAATGTTTAAAATTATATTCCCTATTTAAATAATGAAAGTTTTTTTTGGACTTGACTGTTAAGTGCACTAATAATTGTTGTTTTTCACTTGTCTGATGACGGGGTTATTCCCCGAAAACGTTTGCTAAGTTTAAATAAACCACTTTTTTTCACGGTGAGTGCTCTCTTCATCCTTCTTATATATGACATGTTTTTACAAATTTGAGTATGTCATTTTGCACTACAAGTTCCACTTAACACTAACCACTACTGCTTATCTAATATCTAAAACCACTACCAACTGATTCAAATTTCAATTTACCTAATGCATTAGCACAATAATTGATTCAGATCCCTAATATTTTATGTAATACTGGGTGTGTATATATATTCTATGTAGCGAATCTCCATGATTAGAAGGACTGTTCAATATTTAATTGATGGCAAAAGAATGAAAAATAAAAAGATTGATATTAGGAAGTATGTATTATAACAAGAATCATATTCAAGAAATTATTTTTAAAACACTTATAAATCAATATTTTATTCTTTATATATCAGATTTTAATGTAAAGGACTTTGTTCTACTAAAGTTGATTAATGCAATGATCATCTATCTAATCTATCTATCTTTCATCAATTTATCTATCTTTCATCAATGTATCTATCTAATGATCTATCTGTCTGTTTATCTATAGATCGGGTTTTCTGTCTTTAATACACACACAGTTAAAGACACACACTAAAACACATATGAACAAACACAAGCTATTTAATCACACACTCTTTGCAATACAAATATATAAAACAAATCATAGTCAGTTATTACATCATGTTATATTATTAAACTATGAAACTGTAATATTTGGCTTTAATTAAGGTGATGCTATTATTTGCTTTTATAAAGTGAATGACTTTGCTGAAATCATTTAACACAAATATTAATTTACAAAATTATTAGAAAATTTGTTCAGGATAATTTGAATATATATTACTAATTAGACACAGATACTGTATATAAGGTGTAAATCCCTCACACCTAAGAGATTATCACATCAAGATATCTGATAACCTATAACAATATCCTGAGATCCTGGTAAGCAAATGTTATATCTTATATATTTGTAACAATTTTATTTATACTTCTTATGAGAGTGACCTTTATTTTAAATTTAGTATAGATTTTTAATACTGGTAACTGACTTTTTTATGGCACCAGAGTAAAGAAACAACACAATATTAATAACAATTAAATTAATCAGATGCTTATTTATAACATTACACTGAATATTAAACATTATAAAGCTTTGTGATGTATTCAGGAAAATAATTAGCAATAAGGGATATTAGTAATCTTGTAGTTGTACATGACCGAACAGTATCTTTATCTATAAATTAATACTGACATGTTCTATGGAATTGTATAATCTACACATAGTTAAGCATATTATCATTTCATTTTTAATGTCTCTGTTCCGTCTGGTTGTAAGTAATCCAAAAATAAACCTTACGCTATTTAATGAAAGAGACATGAAACCCCTAATTTCATGTGCATGCATTTTTAAATATCTTTGCAATTTACTTCTAATATAAACTTTGCTTTATTTTATTGCTATCCTTTATTGAAGGAGTAGCAATGCACTACTAGGAACTAGTTGACCACATCGGTAAGCCAATGACAACAGCCATATTTGTGCAGAAACCAATGAGCAGCTAGCTCCAGCCCCTAAACATACTTAAACATGCTTTTCAAAAAGCAAACACAGTAAAATGGAAAGCTGTTTAGAATTGCATATGCTCTATCTGAATCATGATAGTTTAATTTTACTGTAATGTATCTTTGTTTTAATGTTTCTTTAACCCTTTGAGTGCTAATGACAGCTCTGAGCCGTCACAGAGTTTCTCACTCTGGTGCTAATGACGGCTCAGAGCCATCACTAGCACTCTCCTTGAGGGAAATCTGGGGGCTCCCATCCACTCCTACCCCGACGATCGTACCTGTAGAGTTACAGGCATCGCCAGGGCTTCCCGTTTTGTGTGGTGACGTCACGTGCAATACTGTGATGATGTCACTGCGCAACTTTATTTATACTTAACAATGTTAAGTATAGGAGCAGGGGGCATGCTGCTTAGAAGCCTGTATCTCAGGCATTTAAGCAGCGACCCACCATTGGAAAGGTAATCGCCTAACCTTTCCAACAGTGTAAGTCTTGGGGGTCTGGAAAAAAGAAAAAGTTAAAAAATGTTATTAAAAAAAATAAAATAAAATAAAAAATTAAAAAATCTTAGCACCCAGGTGGGAAAGTGCTTAGCACTCAAAAGGTTAATAATATTTAAATCAATACATTTGGTAAAAATTGTATGTGGTCCTAATTGTTCTTTTTTTTCTTTACTTTTAACAGGTAAAGATGAATTTTAAGTACATAGTTGCAGTGTCCTTTTTAATAGCATCTACATATGCACGAAGGTAAAAATAAATAAACAAGGAAAGAACTATCAAAACATGTTTTTTAGATTTGAATATTTTATTTCAGAGAAACTACTAAATATTCTAAAGAGTTTTTAAAAAAATGCAATGGTCATATTTCCATATGTGGTAATAATTTCGTGGCTGGACTGTTATCCGACGGACGCTTGTCCGACGGACATTTGTCCGACGGATAATATTCCGAAAGACATTTATCCGGCTGCTGGGTGGGAATGAAGCTTAAAAATCACGGTTTTATAACATTTTTAATAGTGGACTGACAAAAGACAATTAAATCAACTTATATATAACATAAATATATATAATCTTCTTTGCTATATATATATATATATATATATATATATATATATATACATATACATATACATATATATATATATATACATACATACATATATACTATATATTAACTTATAATTATATTATGTGTTAAAAGTACATCGTGAGGGTAGGGACCCATGGATAGGTTCCCAGAGGCAGTTGCGGCCCCCGAGTCACTGATTGTAACAGAAAATTTTGGATCGTATCTGCCCTAGGCCGAATGTATCTTGATTTATTTAAGTAAATCTTATATATTATGTGCTATTGACTTTAAAAAGTCTAATCTTGAGTATTCACTGTATTTTTCTAAAAATTTTTATTATCCTGTTGTTTATGATTTCATATTTTTTTTTTGGTTTTCTCAGTTCAACTCCAGAATTAATTTTTTCAATTCTTAACTCCCATTCTGCTTGTTCTTTTCTTATTTTTGAAACTAGTCTGCAAATGGTTGGGTGGGTTATAGACATTCGTTGGTCAAATGCTCTGTGCCATCCTTCTAGAGAGTTGTTTGTTCTAGGTAACCCTAGTTTTGTTCTTTCAAAAGTGTTCCACATCGTAATATCGAAAGTAGGTTTTCTTCTTGTACCTTGTTGTAGTTCGCCAATCCAGGTTTTTTCAAAATAATTTAAAAATTCAGATAAAATGTTACTGTTTTGTTTTTCTATTGATTTTACAAAGTCATTAAATGTTTCAACTACATCTTCCACTGGCACAAATGCTAATGCTTCTAAGCATTTTATGATCAGAGCATTTTTTTCATTATTATACCATATTTTTAAGCCCAAATATTGTATTTTTCTCCACAGGCATTGGGAAAAATGGAAAAAGCATCCATAAATTATTGTATTTTGTAAAAAATTTGTCATGCAATTTATTGCTGCTCTTTCAAAATCTACAGTAATTGATATAGGATTGATATCTGGATTTTTTTCTTTTATAATACTAAAAATTAAATTATAAGTTTCCTGATTTTTATTTTTTGATATGCAGTATACTAATGGTATGGTATGGTTATCTTCTATTAAAACATGTATTGTATACAACTGAAAACCTAAAGGAGCTGAGTCAAATGTTCTGTCACAGAGCCAGTGTTGTTTTTTTGAAAGAAGATCTACATTTTTTTTAGTAGACAGAATGATTAAATTTTCACTTTCGTACATGATGAAATCTTCTCCTCTGGTTGTTTTTCTTAAATCATCATTTAAAATGTTTCCATTTGGTGTTGTTCGCTGTCCACGTACCATTCTGGCAAGAGTTTCTTTTTCAGGTAGAGCTTCTGCTGCTTCAAGGGGGAAATTAGATGTGCAATTTTGTATTATGCTTGATGTTACTTCTTCTGAATTTTTAGCAACTTCTTTTATTTTTTCAATTGTTTTCATAGATAAAATTCTTGCTGCATTAGGTGGATGTGAATGATTTGATGCATCTTTTTCAATTATATCATTAATGGTTTTTAACCAAACAGAAAAGCTGAGGGGCGCTTACGTTCCTGGAGTCAGTCTGTTCGTGAGGAAAAAGCCGGTTGCTCTATTGAGCCGGAAGTGAAACCACTAAGGTAGCATGTTGCAGTTTGCAGTGGCAATCTCCTTCCTGTGTCACTGTAGTGGTGGACGCTGCCTGAAATGGAAGGGTGTGTATTCTCCAAACACATCCAGCAGGGAACAAACTGTGAATAGAGAGCAGAGACAGGCGCAGCCCAATTCAAGTGTAGTATAATTTTATTCAGTGTAAGAGCACACATACAAATGGCTACTTACAAGATGAACAGATAAAAACAGCATATAAAGGTTTCTTTACATCCAAACTGTACTTTGAATGACATACAGCCGTAAAATAATCTCTACGCGTTTCGTCTGAGGACGCCCAGACTTTCTCAAGAGAGGAAAAATTGAAAGTGATACAAGCAAGGCTCCTACCGGCTTTATATAAGGAACCAATGATTGCAGGATTAAGTTGTCAGCCAATCATTGTCTAGGTAGATTAAATTGGTAGATTGGCTGTTATGTTACATAGTTGCTTTGCATTGTTACATGTCTAAAAAGCATACATAGTTTTTTCAGTGCCTCATGACACATAGTGTGCCAGAACATTTTAAACTACATCACAATTCTAATCCTTCATGTCTAAAAATCCAAGTCATTGACTGGATACCCCCTAACAAATTCCCGAATAGGCTCCTAACACTTAGACGCAGAGAATCATGGTGGATTTATCAATTGAACACCATGCAACCATCAGGTTTAAATTTAGAATTAGATCTACAAGCATTTATGTAGTTTATCATGCTATATATTTTAACACATAACAGTATATTTTAAACAACATTTTTCTTAATGTATTTGTCCTCACATTTCTTTTTGTTTTTAATGTTAAATGTTTTTATTATAATTCTTAGTTTTTTACAGCTTGCATATACAGTTTAACTTATGCTTATTCTTTAGTTTGCATATGAAGTAATTGCACTGAATAAACTATGTATGCTTTTTAGACATGTAACAATGCAAAGCAACTATGTAACATAACAGCCAATCTACCAATTTAATCTACCTAGACAATGATTGGCTGACAACTTAATCCTGCAATCATTGGTTCCTTATATAAAGCCGGTAGGAGCCTTGCTTGTATCACTTTCAATTTTTCCTCTCTTGAGAAAGTCTGGGCGTCCTCAGACGAAACGCGTAGAGATTATTTTACGGCTGTATGTCATTCAAAGTACAGTTTGGATGTAAAGAAACCTTTATATGCTGTTTTTATCTGTTCATCTTGTAAGTAGCCATTTGTATGTGTGCTCTTACACTGAATAAAATTATACTACACTTGAATTGGGCTGCGCCTGTCTCTGCTCTCTATTCACAATTAATGGTTTTTAGCCTTCCTCCACAAAAACCTTTTTTTTCACATCTCCAATATGTTACATTTTCTTTTTTTTTGTCTACAATGTATGCATAACCTTCATGTAACATTTTTCTTCCTCCTTTACACGTCTTTATGAACTCCATTTTTTTAATTTGATATGTTTTTTTAAAATTTATTTATTTAAGTGTTTGTGTTGTTTTTTTTCCTCAGTAGCCACAATATATATTTAAATTTTCCGCTTTTTTACTGATGACAATTACGCAATTACGTGATTGCGTGATTGTGCTGTTCGGCTTGTAGTCGGAAGCAGTGTATCTCGGACATATGTCTGACGGACGAATGTGCTTCGGCATTTTGTCCGTCGGAATTTTGTCCGAGCACCAATAATTTTGTGACATAAAGCTTTCAAAAATTGGTTGCAGTAAAGTGCTTTCTGCTTCCATTTTCCCTTCAGTACATATACACATTACATTATATGAGAGCACAGACAATTGTGTAAGATATTAAAAGGAAGAAGAAATAAAGGTAATTTGAACAAGGGCGTTAAACTGAAAGATACATTTTATTTCCATATTTTAAAACATAATACAGCACATTACAAAACTGTTCTCATCTTATTTAAACCAGAAGTTTGATATAAATTGTTTTATGAATTGAATTTACAGAATTAAGTTATCCTTGTCTAAAATTTGCCCAAAACACATCAATATTACATTTAAAAGTACATTTACACTCATAACACTATGAAATTAAAATAATTCAAAAGGTTTAAATTGTTAGAAAAAAAGGCATGCAAAGGACTTTAACATAAAGATAAATACACTTACATATATATAGTGTATATATATATATATATATATATATATATATATATATATATCTATATATATACAGTATATATATATATATATATATTCATTTATATATACTGTATATATGTGGTAACATGTATTTTAGTATTTATATATGTATATATGTATTTAAAGACATATATAGACATATAAACATATAAATATATGTGTTTACATAGATCATTGGAGCCCATTCCACTCACATGCCCTAAAATAATTTTTAAGCAATTTTGATGTTGTACAATGTGTTTTACTTATTTACTGTAAATATTTTACATTCCAATGTTCTTCAAAGAGTAGACAATGTACTTTGTATTTTTAAATATATATTGATATGTCTATCTTTATATATATCTATAATTGTATATACTTATATATAGATAGATAGACAGATATAGATATATAGATACACATAGATAGATAAATAGATAGATATTTCATGAAAAAATAATTAGATATATATTAATAAATATTTAATAATAAAAAGAACCTTTTCTTCTATATGAAGAACATTGTAAGTAAAATATTCATAACTACCTTCGGGTTTAGTGCAGTTGGTTAGTGCATATCAGGGTTCGCTCATGCACTAACTTTTTACTTTCAACTTGTAAAAGTAAGCGAACCCGCCCACGTAAATAAAATTCTTCCAGCGGTGTTTGCTCTTGAACACAAGAACTAAATAGTGATAATGAGAGAGAGAATTAGTTGTTATAAACTTAAACTAATTTGGTACAAATACATACTCCTAAATACCCAATTTAAAGAACTGAACTGCAATTACTGATGTCTGCTATTTGCTCATTGGTACTACAGACCAAGCAAAAGCCCTCAGAGTGCCAGATGTGACCACCTGTCCTAATTATGATTATCTGTGCTTTCAGAAAATAAAATATATTTATAAAAAAATAATAAGTAGTTTAATCTTAAAATGTTAAAGTCATAAAATTAGTTTACCAATCGGATTTATTTATTTTTAGTGTAAAGAATGATGAACAGTCTCTGAGTCAGAGGGATGTTTTAACAAAGAGGAGACTGTAGTAGCGCCTAATCAAAGGCTAGGTCTTAGGGGAAAAAGTTATATATATATATAGTTTTTTCTTAACAGTACTGCTCTATGTTGTTATTATTTCTTTTTCACAGGATTTGAGGATTGACACATTCACAACATTTTTATTATCTACTAATTGGATTACAAACACAACATTTTCATTATCTACTAATTGGATAACAAACACACTATTCATTTATTCATTTATTTTTTTGAGTTGGACATCTACAGCGGTTACTTTTTTACACATCTTTACACACTTTTATATATTTTTTTTTTAAAGTTTTTTATTAAGACAATAGTAGAAAGAACAAAGCACAAATATAAACATACATAACATTGTACATGAAATTATGGTCTGCATTTATGAACATTTGAAGATTTTGGAGAAAATTCAATACAGTTCCGGTTGGTATAGATAATTGCATTATTATATCTGTATCTACATTCTCTTTCATATAAATCCATTACACAAGTGTTGATATTGAAAATGATGTCTTATTTTTCTATAAGGAGAGATAGATAGGATGTAATTGCATTAATATTTACACCATCAAGACCAGAAAATATCAGGGTGGTATTTAGAAAAAGATGTCTAAAATACTTTAAAGCTAAGAAGGTAATACCCGACCATGTCTACCATGCCTGCCCAAGGGTGGGGGGGAGGGGTCAGAGTGGGGGGGATGTAGTTGAAGTTGAGATTTGGGTGGGGAAGGTGATTTTGTTAGGAGGGGGTATGCAGGGTTTATCTTAGTCTGGGTGGATTGTTAGCCAGGGAGCCCATATGTCATTATAGTAGTCCGCTTTATCTAGAACTCTGTGAGAGTATTGTTCCATCAACCTAATGTATCTAATGATAGTCAGTACTTGTGTGAGGGATGGAGGTTTCTTCTTTTTCCATTCTCTAGCAATCGCTAACTTCAATGCCATGAAAACATAGATTATCTACGCCTCAGATGTTTTATTGAGATTAGGGGATTGTATATGTAGCAAGGTGATTTCTGGAAGAAAAGGAGGATTGATATTTAGGGAGTGAAGAGTGCCAAAAAGTTCTCTCCATAGTGGTTGTATTTTGGGACAGGACCACCAAATGTGTAAGGGAGTGCCCATCTGTCCACACATCCTCCAGCACATTTGGGAGTGTGAGCTGTAGATTTTATGTAATGTGGATGGGACCAGGTGCCATCTCACTAGAAGCTTATAATACAGTTCCCATAAAGTAGCACAGTGCAAGAGTTTTTTAGTTATCTGAATTCTTTTGTGCCAATTGGCAGTGTCCACTATGAAGCCTATCTCTCTCTCCCAAGCCAAAATCTGAGGGATCTTTTGTTGCGTTTTAGTGTTGGCCAGCAAATTGTAGTGGAAGGATAGGGGGTGTTTAATGACGTGGGCCTTATTCCAAGCTTGTTCCCAAAGTGAAGGGGGTCTAAGAGATTGCTTAGGGTAACCCCAAGAGCTCAACAGAGAACTGAGTCGGAAGGCCTCAAATTGCAGTCTTAGAGGTATCAGGAATTTAGCACAGAGCTGGTGGTGTGAAATCCATGCACCAGAGTCATAAAAGTCTGTCACATGTGTGATCTGCAAGCACTGCCAGAGCTCTGGATGTGCATCTGGTAGAGAGAATATGGCTGCGGGAAGGGTAAGGTTGGGAGAGGGATGAGGTGCTATGGATGTAGTGTGTCGGATCTGTTCCCAAAAAAGAAGGGCGTCATGAAGAACAGGATGTATATCTCTCAGAGTTTGCCCATGGTGAGAGGGGATCCAGAGTAAATCTGAAAGCCTAAGATAACGAGGTAGGAGGGAAGTCTCTATATGATGCCAGCCTGTCACTTGGGATTTATCGTTCCATGCGAGTAAGTGTGTGAGTCTAGCTGCATTATAGTATGTGATAATGTTAGGCAGGATGAGCCCTCCCTGATCCATTGGTCTTTCTAGGGTGTGCCTAGCTGTTCTCGGTCTCCTATCTTTCCAAACATATGTTGTAAGAAGACTTTGGAGTTTATTTAGAATTTGTCTAGGGATATTATAAGGGATGCATCTGAAAAGATAGGTGATTTTTGGCAAGAAAGACATCTTTATGGCTGCTATTCTGCCCGACCAGGAAATCTCCCTGAATTCCCATGAACTAAGGAGTTTGCGTAGGGCTGGAAGCCTTTCCGTATAATTTTTAGCTATGGTAGTTGGTATGTCTGGAGCTAGATGAATCCCCAAGACTTTTATGGAAGTGGTGTTCCATTGGAAGCAATAAGTGCTCTGCAGGATTCTGAGCTCTCGAGTAGAAATATTAAGAGGGAGGGCCTCTGTCTTTGTCACATTAAGTTTATAAAAGCTGATGTCCCCAAATACCTTAATAATACTAAAGATTTCTTTAAGTGAGGTTGTTGGGGAGGTAAGGAAGAGGGTGATGTCATCCGCATACAAGGATATTTTATGATCAAAGCCTGCAGAGGGGACACCTTTGACCAGAGGGCTAGATCTGATGGCCTGTGCCAGTGGCTCTATTGCTAGGGCAAAAAGTAGGGGTGATAAGGGGCATCCCTGACGTGTACCATTGGTTATGGAGAAAGGCTCTGAGTGAAAACCTACACCCTTAATTCTGGCAGTAGGGGAAGAATAAAGGGCCTGTGTAGCCTTGATAAAGGGGGCAGGGAAGCCAAAAGTTTTCATCGTCTCCCATAGGTAGTCCCACCTAACCCTATCAAAGGCTTTTTCTGCGTCCAGGGAGAGAGCCAAAAAGGGGTCTTCTCTCCTGGACGCTAAACCAAAGACATCAAGGATGCGCCTGGTGGCATCAGGACCTTCACGGCCGGGGATAAAACCCACTTGGTCAGAATGTATTATTTGTCTGATTCCCTTAGAGATTCTATTAGCTAGGAGTTTAGCATATAATTTAGCATCGATGTTGAGGAGGGATATAGGCCTATAGTTACTACATTGCTCTGGCGATTTACCCGGTTTTAGAATAGTAACAACTGTGGCCTCCAGAAACTCTGGGTTAAAAAAACCCTTCTGCATGATCTCTTGGAACATTCTGCATAAAAAAGGGGCTAGTATGTCTTGATAGTTTTTATAGAACCTAGCAGTGTAACCGTCTGGGTCTGGTGATTTTCCTAGTTTTAGGGACTTAATAACTTGTATGACCTCTGTGATAGTGATTTGGGTTGTTAGTGCTGTCTGGGTCTCCGGGGCTAAGGTAGGTAGTTGTAATGAGGATAAGAAGGTATCTATTACTGACTTAGTGGGAGGGGCAGTATCTAGGTCTGTCTCTAGATTGTAAAGTTTAAAATAATAATCTCGGAATGTGTGTCCTATGTCTCTAGGTGCATGGGCTAATTCACCTCCATCCTTCCTGACAGCAAGAACTCGTGATTGCGCCATGCGTTGCCTGAGCTTCTGAGCTAATAGTGAAGAAGGTTTGTTACTGAAATGGTAGTAGAGTTTTTTAAATTTTTCTAACATGGCCTGCATTCTAATAAGTTCTAAATCTTGTATCTTTTTATTTAATGTGGTAAGTTGGTCATTAAGTGCGTCAGAGTATGAACTATGCAGTTGCTCTCGTATAATTTTGGATTGGACTGTTAGTGTGGATAGGGTAGCGTCCGTCTCCCTACGCTTTGTGTTGTCGAATTGGATGAGATGGCCTCTAAGGAAAGCCTTAAGTGTAGCCCATAGGTTTTCAGTGGAAGTAAGCTGGTTGTCATTAATATCCAGAAAGTTGCGAATTATCTCATGTAATTTTAACTTTATCAAAGGGTCTGTTAAAATCCAGTCTTTAAGTCGCCAGTTAGGGTGTGATATGGGTGCATGGTGAGCATTGAATGAGAAGTATAGGGCGTCGTGATCGGACCAAGTTATTGGAGCAATCTTGGTATGTGAAATTTTATCTAGAGATCTAGGTGCAACAAAAAAATAGTCTATTCAGGTGTGTGACCTGTGTACCGAGGAATAGAATGTATAGTCCCTCTCTTGTGGGTGGTGTGACCTCCATACATCATACAAGTTGTGTTGGCTCATTAGTGTCTGAAATGTCTTTGAGAGTGAGTTGATGGACCTGTCTCTTGTGGAGACTTTAGGTCCATTTCTATCTAAGACATGATTCCAAACTAAGTTGAAATCTCCTGTGATTATGAGCTCGCCCTGTACTACCTCAAATACACGTCTGAGAACTTTTCTTAGGAAATGGACTTGCTTGGTATTGGGGACGTAGAGATATACGAGGGTAACTGTATGAGTGTTGATTTTACATACTAGGATGAGGTAGCGTGCTTGGGTGTCAGCATCTAGATATACAGATTCATACTCTACATCTTTACTGAGAAAAATAGCTACTCCTCTGGATTTTGAGTCAAAAGAGGCCTCAATTACCACTGGGAATCTTCTAGATACACGGGATAGGGAAGCCGCTCGCGTCCAGTGGGTCTCCTGGACGCAAGCGACATCTATTTTGTGTTTTTGTAAATAATTCGAGAGTAGGCTGCGTTTAGTTGGGGAGTTAAGTCCTTGAACGTTAAGCGATAGAAACCGGATGTTTTCCATTCCTAATTTTAGGTTGTGAGAGGGGATAGGCGTGGGAAGTGTAGGCTATATGGACGTAGGGGCAGTAGGAAGGTAGGTCAAGGAGTCAGTTGTACCCACCCTTGGGCTTGGCAAAAAGGGCAGCTCAGGTAAGTTTCCAGGGATGGTCAGGTTATAAATATTGGTCTGGCGGTATAATTGTGGGAAGTGGAAGGATAAACAGGGAAAGCGTTACAGCGGGCAAGAGCCGCTTAGGTTTGAACTAAACAACTAGAAAAACTAATTGTATGAGGAATACATTAGGATTCAAAGCAGAGATTACCACAAATTGTATATCATGTGAACTCCAAGTAATGGATTCAGATAAAGATTACTCTATATATTTAAAAAGTTCCATAACATTCATACCTTAAGTCTTTATTAATATGACTAGGAACCAACATTCACACAGTAGTAGCGAGAAAAAGGTTAAAAACACTTAAACCCAGTCAAGAGTAATTACTTATGTGCTTTCAAAGCTAAGAAGTATATAAATATACATGGGCCCACTTGAAAGTATTCTAGAGTAAGCTAAGCCCTTACAATCCGAGGGCTGATTAACTTTTAACTATTAGTAATAGTAGGCACCATGAATAATGAACAATTAGCGTGAAAATTCTTATTTAGACATAGGCAAGCAGATTAAAAACGGCAGACAGGAGAGACAACGCTACTCCTGCTGGACCCCTGACGTGCGTTTCACAGACCCCCTCTGAGGAAGCGTTCTGTGAAACGCGCGTCAGGGGTCCAGCAGGAGTAGCATTGTCTCTCCTGTCTGCCGTTTTTAATCTGCTTGCCTATGTCTAAATAAGAATTTTCACGCTAATTGTTCATTATTCATGGTGCCTACTATTACTAATAGTTAAAAGTTAATCAGCCCTCGGATTGTAAGGGCTTAGCTTACTCTAGAATACTTTCAAGTGGGCCCATGTATATTTATATACTTCTTAGCTTTGAAAGCACATAAGTAATTACTCTTGACTGGGTTTAAGTGTTTTTAACCTTTTTCTCGCTACTACTGTGTGAATGTTGGTTCCTAGTCATATTAATAAAGACTTAAGGTATGAATGTTATGGAACTTTTTAAATATATAGAGTAATCTTTATCTGAATCCATTACTTGGAGTTCACATGATATACAATTTGTGGTAATCTCTGCTTTGAATCCTAATGTATTCCTCATACAATTAGTTTTTATAGTTGTTTAGTTCTGTTCTCTGAGATCCCACATCAGATACTGATCCCATTTGGTGATACTTAACATACCATATAGATACAAAACATATGTATTGTAATACAAATAAGGGGACTGTATCTGTCATTATCTAACTCCAACCTATCCCCCATCCTCAATTCTAACGCTTAGGTTTGAAAATGACGGAAAGGTAGAAAAGAAAAGAATTAAGGGAGAGGACCATAGAGAGGAGGTGAAAGAAGAAGGGGGAGATAGGGAAGGGGAAGAAGAAAAGGAGAGAGAGAAAAAGAGAAAGAAAAAAGGAGGGGCGGAGCCAGAGAGAGGGAGAGACTAGTTTTCAAGTTCAGTGATTTAGAACAATGAGGAGTTTAATTGGAGAAATAAGTGCGGTTGTCCGGTCAAGTGCCGTTAAAGTTAAGTAAAGGTGAATTCAGTAGGTGGGGTTAGATCCCCCCTCCAGGTAGAGTCATAATTTGTACGCATTGAAAGTGAAGAGTACTTGTGCAGTAAGTTGTATGTGATTAGACAAAATATAAAACACATAGTAAAATAAACATTTCTTTAAACTAACAGCATTAAGGTAAAACACAAACATAATTTAACGTGATCTTAATTACTAAGTTATCTCTGTCTTACCCTTTATATAGCCTCCTGTTTCTCATAAGCCATATAAGGGAGGCTAAAAGGAGTATAACCTGAAGTGTAAAAAGTGGTTAATTCATGCTCTAAACAAACAAATGAAAGGGTCAGGTGTACTCCCTAGGTAGGAGGTAGTAAAAAGTAAGCGCAGATTCGTAGTGTCAGGCACTGGGCTCTCGTGAGAGTAAGATATGTACCCGTGTGTAAGCCCAGTTATGCCTGAATTTTGTGGTGTCCCCCATGAGGAAGGAACATTCAAAGCCCTAAAAAAAATGAGAAACCTCAGAAAGAGGGAAGTCAGGTGTCAGAGGGATCTGAAATCATTTTAGTCTTTCAGAGTTGTGGATCTGTCCCAAACTTCAAAATATATTTCACGGCAATAGGTGTTACAAGTGAACTCAAAAAATGTAAGTATTACCTAATTGTCCCGGGCTTGTCTGTCTGGTGGGGATGATGCTCTCAGTTGTTGAGGACTCCATTCGGGAACAGATGGATTTAAAACATCAGCTGTTACTGTGTCCTTTCTCTGTGACCCCTGTGTAGGGGATAAACCTAGGGAGCGCAGTAGTTTCATACCTTGCTCCGGAGAGGTGATCACATAGGAGCGTTCTTGATGTTGAAGAAATAATTTTACTGGGAACCCCCACCTGTACTTGATGTTATTGTGTCGAAGAATTTGAGTGAATTGTTGAAATGTTCTTCTTCTTGCCAGGGTGTGCTGTGACAGGTCTGGGAATATCTGTATTTTATGATATGGTTCCTGCAGGGATTTATTAGAGAAAGATGCTCTAAGAATTTTCTCTCTGGTGGAATAGTAGTGGAGTCTAACAATGACGTCTCTAGGGGTATCAGCGTTGGAGTTACGTGGGCGCAAAGCTCTGTGGGCTCTGTCAAGCAGGAGATCTTGCACCTGTGGTGACCCTAGTAGCTCTTTGAAGAGACCGTTCAAAAAGTCTGGGAGGTTTGCTGTGGTTATGGATTCTGGTATACCCCGGAATCTTAAGTTATTCCGGCGGGATCTGTCTTCCTGATCTGCCAGTTTCCCTTCCAGGTCTGTGATTAGCTCCGCCAAAGTTTGAGAGTAAGCTAGGAGGTTTGCGTGATCTACTGCTAAGTCCTCATGTTTCTTCTCAAGCTTTTCTGTACGCTCTCCTAAAGATGAGAGGTCTCGCCTCAATTCGCCCACTGACTGCCTTAGTTCCTGGCGTAGAGAAGTGTAGTGGGTATCCATCTTGTCTGATAAGGATTTGATTGTGTCTAAGAATGTAGATTGCGTTAATACTGGTTGATCTCTTCGTGCGCCGTCTGTTTTGTGACTCTTACTACTTATTGTAGAGGTATCTCTAGATTCATCTTCTGACATTTCTTGATCCGAGACATTTCTGCTATGGAAATGATCCGTGAGGGTTCTCTTGGGGTTTTCCTGACGTTTCTGTTTCCTCCCCATGGCTTGCGACATGATATTAGAGTAGATTAGATAAACCTGGTTATACCCACACACTATGCCTCACTGTACATAAGGTTTTTAAGAGGAGCAGAGTACGACTTACACTTCCTTGGTAAGGTCTAGAGGGGGTTCCACCCACACCCTTACTGCGGCATTTAGCCCTGCATGGTTTTTCAGGCGTGTATAAGAAGAATCTGTGAGAGCAGTCTGAGAAGGTTCGTAGTGAAGGCCCTTCAGGTGGAAGGTTTAAGGGATTTTATGTTAGATAGACATGTTTCATGTAGGGTAACCCCTGTTGTAGATCCCTCTCCTGGGGAGGTGCCCCCTATTGGGCGAAGTAGGAAAAAGGAAAGTGGTTATGACCCACTGCCAACCTCTGACAGCAGGAAAGGGAGGAGGGGATCTCTGTTTTTAAAGCAAGAGTGTCCTGTATCTTAGAGTAGGCTCAAATGCCCAGCATAGAGTATGAAAAGTCTATAGGTTGTCACAGTTTCCTCCCAATGAGCTCTGTCTGTTGTTGCTATAGGGGCAATATAGAAAAAATACTGTAGAGGGTTGGTAGCCCTTGCACCTAATCAGATGTTCTGCTTGGAGTTATGGTAAGGCTGTGGATCTTTTCAATGCAGTGTCAGTGCTATTCACTTATCTGGAGAGGTGAGGCCAAGGTATTTTCCTGAACACAGTTTGCTCCAAAGAGGTAGAAGGTAAAAAAGTACTCTGAGGCTGTAGCAAGCGTTACATATAGGTGCCCTGTAGCTTCTATGGGCCTATATGTTATGTGACACAATGCCCCTTATTAATTATTATGCATAGAAAGGGATAGGCCACCAGCAAGATATTTATACAATTTAGGCAGTCTCTGCAGTGTAACCGTAAGCACTGTACTCACTCTGTTTGATGAGCTGACCCAGATAGGCAGGGTGTCTCTGTGAGAAGCTCCGGATCCCAGGAAGCAGCTGCCATGGACCCGCGGGGTTTTTGCAACTCCAGAAGTTGCTTTCTATTGGGAGAGTGCCCCGGAGTAGACTGGGGGTAATTTCGAGTGCGCTGGGTAGATGGATAAGGTCTGAGACAAGGTCGGAGCTGTTGGGCGCTGTGTCCGTTCACACTATGATCCGTGCCCCTAGTGTGATTGACAGCTAAGATGGCGGCCATTCACTGGCTTTATCTCCGCTCCGCTGTAAGCCTGCTGCATTTGAGGTGAGTCCCGGTCTGAATCCGATGTGAGTAGGTGTCCAAGGTCTCCGGAATGCAGGAGCTGTCAAGTGTGATGCCCGGCAAGAGGGACCGCTCTCTTTTGATCCTCGAGGTGACTCCTCTCGTCGGGTGCAGTCATCTACCAAGTCTGTGAGGTGCCGCTGTAGCAGGGATCTTTAGTAGAGAAAAGATGGGTAAAAAAAAAACAAAGCTCCAAGGCAGGGTAGAAAGGGGAATTATTTGTTCTAATATATGAGGGTTCTGGAGGGGTTTAGGGGTAAATTTAAACAGTATTTGGCTATTATGAGAGGAGAGTTCCAAAGCTCTGCGTCTAGTCAGGTCCGGTGTTGGCTCCGCCCCCCCACACACACTTTTATATTTATATTTTTTTTTCACATTTTTCTCATTTTTTGGATCAATTTGAATTTTTGCATTCCACTAGCATCACTCAGTTTTTCATTTGGATTTCATTTGGATTTTTGGACACAGCAACAACTTTGTGGATTTGACTCAATTAACTTTCACCCATTTTCTTTTTTTCTCACTCCAGGAGGAGAACTGGGATACTGAGACACTATTATAACTGTCACTATATTGTATTCAGTTTTTTATATTTTGTTTTTATATCTTGTTTTTATATCTTGTTTCTGTACATTGCTATAAGCTTTATACCTAGCCGTAAGTATTGATTTCTTGTTTCATTGCCATTTCAACTTGTCTTTTTTGACCGTCATATGTTAAAGACATCTATTTTTTAACTGTTTTTTTTTTACCAATTTTTGATGTCATGGATCCATGCACCATTTTATGATTATTTTTATGCTTTGTTTGTTATTAAAACTTTAATATATCTTGTAGATAGTCTATACTGTATACATAATCCCTACCAATATACCCATTTCCAATCGTACTATTATTCCCCTAAGACCTAGCCTTTGATTAGGCGCTCCTACAGTCTCCTCTTTGTTGTATCTACGTATCTGTGGGTAGCTAGGGACCCACTCTGTTTAGGAGCTAGAGGTCATTTTTAATTAGCGCTGTAAGTTACCAACCGATATCCAACCTTATTTCCTCAGAGGGATGTTTTAGAAGAAGAATCACTGAGGGAAATCAGAGTTATAGGAGGAGCCCTCCTAAGTGCTGGTAAATCAGCTTTAAAAGGCTTGGCTAAAGGATTGGCTGAACATTTTGCGAATGGGAAGAGAACAGCTGAAGAACATGAAGTGATGAAAAGACTGGAAGTCGTAATGCGTGATCTAGATTCATTGGATTTTCCAGAGGAAGCTTCTGAAAGGGAAACCAGAAGCTTCAATCAAGAGGAGATTGCAAATCTTTTTACTAAAAAAGAGAAACGCCTTTTGGGGCCAGTATTAGGTTTGGTTAAAAATGTACTTGGAGGTTTACTTGGATAATTATAGCCAGTAAAACTTTGCTTTCATTAATATTTGTAAAATGATGCTAATCAGATAACATAATAAAGCATAAATAAAACACACAAAAAGCTATTTAAACAAACTGCATGTGTTATACTCTGCTATAAAAAATAAAAATCATATGAGCAAAACTTGTTTTTTTCATTTATAATTATCATTAAAATGGTGACTGATCCTGGTTTTTGATCACATTTATGTAGTAAAGTTTATCGAATGATTTTTCTACAAAAGTAAAAATGAAAGTCTATGGAAATATTTGTAGATAATAATTATATAATATTTTTGTGTTTGACCCCAACGTGTTGTATTTGATACCTGGAATAACAGTTAATTAAACAATAAGAAACAAATTATATTTATTTATTTTCATTCACCCTATTTCCTTATGCACTCTTGTTCCTCTAATATTAATATAAAATCTGAATAACAAACATGACCAAAATGTTGATAATTAAGCAGATATACTGCAAAACAAAAAAATGTAGGACAAATTTCATTTATTTAAGTTTTTTAACATGTTTAACATTATTTAATTAATTTGTCTTTACCTCTTGAAAGCTTAATTATACCTAACATGAGTGGATTTTTTTTGGCAATTTGCACAGCTTTTGTTCAATTTTAAATCTCTTATAAATAATTTAAATGGTTACTTAAGTTTACTCACATTTGAAATATAGCTCAAACACACAGTTAAATGTTTACACAACTTAAGTATTTGTAAATGATTATGGGTTTTAATGAAGTGTTAAGATTAAAAAAAAATCTTGAACACAATTCTATAAACATTATACTGTATTTAAATTATATAAAAAATTGTATTTGATTTTATTATTGGTTAAAGGGACACTGTACCCAAATTTTTTCTTTTGTGATTCAGATAGAGCATGACATTTTAAGCAACTTTCTAATTTACTCCTATTATCAATTTTTCTTCATTCTCTTGTTATCTTTATTTGAAATGCAAGAATGTAAGTTTAGATGCCGGCCCATTTTTGGTGAACAACCTAGGTTGTCCTTGCAGATTGGTGGATAAATTAATCCACCAATCAAAAACTGCTGTCCAGAGTTCTGAACCCAAAAACAAGTCTAGATGCCTTCTTTTTCAAATAAAGATAGCAAGAGAACGAAGAAAATTTGATAATAGGAGTAAATTAGAAAGTTGCTTAAAATTGCCTGCTCTATCTAAATCATGAAAGAAAAAAATTGGGTTCAGTGTCCCTTTAAGCAAAAATAATCAAACAAAAATAAGCAAGACTTATGCTTATGCTTTTATGCAGTTGTATAAATTTAATTTCTTATTTTACAATCTTATTTAGCATAACAAGGGACTCTTTCCACTATCATAAGAAAATTAGCATATTGAATACGCTTCAGTTACACAGAAACAGCTAAGGCCTACATAAAATTAGTGGATCAGATTCTTATGATAAGGGAACTTTTGGTCAACAAACTGTTTTTCATGTATAATTTAGAATCTCCTTTCAACAATGACTGTCTCACCAGAATTTTTTTAAGTTTTTTCCTAACCTGGCCATCATACTAGACCTACCCACTGTACACCGGTATTAAAGTATAAAGCCAGCCTCTAATTTAATAATAATTATAATAATAATAATGAGGTCAAGGAGCATGCAACATGTAATATGAAGTTTTCCCATCCTGTGTTATCATATAACAAGGATAGCACCTCAATCTAGCACATGTCCTGAAAACTAACAACCACATTATAGCCAGAGATATAGAGAGACGTTACTATTGGTGATTTAGGTGATAAATACGCCATAAGGCCGCCAAGTGCATATACAAGCATCTAATTGAAGTCATGTGCATAAAATATAATTGAAGCTAGAATGAGAAGAGTGGGT
The DNA here is from genome assembly GCF_027579735.1 of Bombina bombina. Lineage (NCBI taxonomy): Eukaryota > Metazoa > Chordata > Amphibia > Anura > Bombinatoridae > Bombina > Bombina bombina. Next base: position 391,800,081 of record NC_069501.1, on the reverse strand, counting down.
AAAATAGGATAGAAGTTTTATGCTGTGTTACTAATACTTACATATTTACACTGTGGTCTTCCCAGAACACAAGAATTAACAAATATAAAATGATTTCATACCCTTTAATACTGTGTTGGTCTTAGCCCTTATCTAAAAGAATGTAAAACAATCCATCCCAGATCAAGACCAGTCTATTCTCTGCCCATGATATAATTGCCTAAACTAAAATGTTGAGAAGCATATATATATATATAGTAAATGCACACATTTAGATTATGATTATGGTATGACATAAAAGCTGGTTTGGACCAGGTGATCAAATGCAAAAGAAAAGGTCAACCATCCTAACAAGGAATACATCTAACTGTGCTAGAAGTTTTATCCAAATACCCTTTGCCCTACTTGTTCTTAGGAATAAACAACAACAGACAGTGACTTAAAGGGACATTGTACAATAGATTTTTCTTTGCATAAATGTTTTGTAGATGGTCCATTAAAATATCCCATCTGGTAGTGTTTTTGTAATAATGTATAGGTTTTGCTTATTGTGCTGATTTTAAGACTCCTAACCAAGCCCCACAGTGTCAGATGTATACATGTGTTTACAGACTTGTGCTGGCTCCTATTTATGTAATCTGTCTTTTTACAGGGAGTGCAGAATTATTAGGCAAATGAGTATTTTGACCACATCATCCTCTTTATGCATGTTGTCTTACTCCAAGCTGTATAGGCTCGAAAGCCTACTGCCAATTAAGCATATTAGGTGATGTGCATCTCTGTAATGAGAAGGGGTGTGGTCTAATGACATCAACACCCTATATCAGGTGTGCATAATTATTAGGCAACTTCCTTTCCTTTGGCAAAATGGGTCAAAAGAAGGACTTGACAGGCTCAGAAAAGTAAAAAATAGTGAGATATCTTGCAGAGGGATGCAGCACTCTTAAAATTGCAAAGCTTCTGAAGCGTGATCATCGAACAATCAAGCGTTTCATTCAAAATAGTCAACAGGGTCGCAAGAAGCGTGTGGAAAAACCAAGGCGCAAAATAACTGCCCATGAACTGAGAAAAGTCAAGCGTGCAGCTGCCAAGATGCCACTTGCCACCAGTTTGGCCATATTTCAGAGCTGCAACATCACTGGAGTGCCCAAAAGCACAAGGTGTGCAATACTCAGAGACATGGCCAAGGTAAGAAAGGCTGAAAGACGACCACCACTGAACAAGACACACAAGCTGAAACGTCAAGACTGGGCCAAGAAATATCTCAAGACTGATTTTTCTAAGGTTTTATGGACTGATGAAATGAGAGTGAGTCTTGATGGGCCAGATGGATGGGCCCGTGGCTGGATTGGTAAAGGGCAGAGAGCTCCAGTCCGACTCAGACGCCAGCAAGGTGGAGGTGGAGTACTGGTTTGGGCTGGTATCATCAAAGATGAGCTTGTGGGGCCTTTTTGGGTTGAGGATGGAGTCAAGCTCAACTCCCAGTCCTACTGCCAGTTTCTGGAAGACACCTTCTTCAAGCAGTGGTACAGGAAGAAGTCTGCATCCTTCAAGAAAAACATGATTTTCATGCAGGACAATGCTCCATCACACGCGTCCAAGTACTCCACAGCGTGGCTGGCAAGAAAGGGTATAAAAGAAGAAAATCTAATGACATGGCCTCCTTGTTCACCTGATCTGAACCCCATTGAGAACCTGTGGTCCATCATCAAATGTGAGATTTACAAGGAGGGAAAACAGTACACCTCTCTGAACAGTGTCTGGGAGGCTGTGGTTGCTGCTGAACGCAATGTTGATGGTGAACAGATCAAAACACTGACAGAATCCATGGATGGCAGGCTTTTGAGTGTCCTTGCAAAGAAAGGTGGCTATATTGGTCACTGATTTGTTTTTGTTTTGTTTTTGAATGTCAGAAATGTATATTTGTGAATGTTGAGATGTTATATTGGTTTCACTGGTAAAAATAAATAATTGAAATGGGTATATATTTGTTTTTTGTTAAGTTGCCTAATAATTATGCACAGTAATAGTCACCTGCACATACAGATATCCCCCTAAAATAGCTATAACTAAAAACAAACTAAAAACTACTCCCAAAACTATTCAGCTTTGATATTAATGAGTTTTTTTGGGTTCATTGAGAACATGGTTGTTGTTCAATAATAAAATTAATCCTCAAAAATACAACTTGCCTAATAATTCTGCACTCCCTGTATTTAGAGGGAAAGGGGGGACTGTCTGCTCTTCTTGTGTTCCCAGCCCCTTTCACTGGGTGTCCCAGCCAAACACCTTCAACAGTGCTAAACTGGGAGCTTCTAAGTAAGTTTTTAAATGGTTTTATACTGAATTTTTAGATAAAGCTTTTGTGCATATTCTTCTTTATGGTAGTGTCTATTCAATGCAGTTATATTAAAAATGGTATATACTGTCCCTTTAATAACGCTGATGTAAACACTTTATTGCATTCCTTATAGGTAGAACTGGAATAATCTTGTAAGACACTCAGCAGTGACTGTGCCATAATTAACTCCATAGTGTCTGGCCTCTTAACCTTACTTGTTCCCCATCCCTATGCCACCTGTTTCACCAAAAAGGTACTAGAGGAATCATAGAACACATACAGCTTTCTGGATAAAGACCAGATAACAGGTGGCTATGTATAACTCATGTCCTAAGCCCTCTAGTCTAGTGTTTCCAAAAAATGTTTTGCTCACCAACTCCCTGTTTTCATAAACTCATCATCAGCACATCCCTAACTTACTGGGTAAAATATTATTTAGAATAACAGCTCACAACTCCTAATGACGATAATGGAATAAAACAATGTAAAAGTATGATTAACCCCTTAACAACCAGAGATGTACCCTGCCACCAGCAGTGAGATTGTGCTATTTTAGCAAGCCTACAGGAGGGCTGGAGTATCTTAACCAGAGCACAGGTGAAATAATCAGGGTGAGCTGATTGTTTCACCTGTGCTCTAGTTAAGATATAATGAATATCTGGCCTGAGTAAGGGTCATGAGGACTGGGTTACTTTATTTACAGTCTAGTATAAATTAAACTTTCATTATTAAGATAGGACTTTTAATTTTAAACATAGGTAGGCTCATATGCTAATTTTAAAGCCTTTGAGGGCTGCCTCTTATCACATGCTTTTTAAATCTCTTTTCAACACAAAGAGACAGAAAGTACATGTGGACCATATAGATAACACTGTGTTCAGGCACAGGGGGTTATTTAAGATTTAGCACAAACCAATGCTAAATTTAAGACAATAGATAATAAACAGTCACAGTCATGTGATCAGGGGGCTGGAAGAAGGTTCCTAGATACAAGGTAATCACAGAGGTAAAAAGTATATTAATATAACTGTGTTGGTTATACAAAACTGGGGAATAAAGGGATCATCTATCTTTTAAAACAATAATAATTCTATGGTAGACTGTCCCTTTAAGACGGATAAGCGTAATAAAAAGGAGACATTTCAGTGTATATTTACCACTTCCTAATGAGTCATTTTCAAACCCCTGTGCTGGAGCTATTTTTAAATGAAAAAACACAAAAATCCCACACAGTAATAACAGAAAATAAATGTGATTAAAAGGATATGTGAATAGGGGTATACAAGTCCGTTGCATGATATTTCCAATTCTTCAATATAGATATATACTCTTTAGAGCTAACAAAACTCATGTCTTAAGCAGTCTAGAATTCACAATGCTGTCAGGTACAGCTGTCTTTACAATTTGTGACTGAATTTTTTTTTTCAAACATAAAAAGCTCAAAGAAAGAGGTAGATAGTGGGATAATGTAAACACAAGTATCAGTGCAGTATAAAACAGACTAATACTCTGGAGCTAAAATACAACTGTATATGTTACACAGACTCAGTATCAGCCACCGAGTTAGCTATTAAGTGGATTCTGGAAAACTTGTAAAATACGCAAGCAATTTATTAAAATAATATTAAAATATTAAAATATACATATCAGTGTAAAGTCACTCTGGGGATTGGTCTGTATTGACCAATTTGAACAGTGTATTAATTCTGTGGTAGCAGAATGGCTTCAGAGTGTAACTTGTAACAGTCTGTGTAACAGAAACACCAGCTAGATACAAAAGTCCTCCACCTCACTGTGGCATCACTGTGGCATCACTGACAGGCATAAAAACCCAAAGTACGTTTCACCACACCCACGTGGTCCCACACTGGAGGAAGATGGAGCCACCTGGATGAAGACCTTTCGCCACCGGAAAGAAGAGGGATCACCGGACTTCAGCAATGGTGAGTACCGATTTTGGGGTTAGTGTTAGGTTTTTTTTTTGTATTTTTTTGGATGGAGTTGTTTTTTTTTTTACGATTAGGGCTAGTGATGTTGCGAACATAAAATTTTGGGTTCGAGAGCGGCGAACGCGAACTTCCGGAAAGTTTCCGAACGGGCGAACCGGGTGAACCGCCATAGACTTCAATAGGCAGGCGAATTTTAAAACCCACAGGGACTCTTTCTGGCCACAATAGTGATGGAAAAGTTGTTTCAAGGGGACTAACACCTGGACTGTGGCATGCCGGAGGGGGATCCATGGCAAAACTCCCATGGAAAATTACATAGTTGATGCAGAGTTTGGTTTTAATCCATAAAGGGCATAAATCACCTAACATTCCTAAATTGTTTGGAATAACGTGCTTTAAAACATCAGGTATGATGTTGTATCGATCAGGTAGTGTAAGGGTTACGCCCGCTTCACAGTGCGCAGTGTAGGTGATATACCTGCCCTGACCATGCTTTGCAGACCAGGTATCAGTGGTCAGATGGACCCTTGCCCCAACACTGTGTGCCAGACATGCCATTATAGCAGACTTATATGGCTTTGGCGTTGCTTTTTGGTAATTAGAAGGCTGCTAAATGCCACTGCGCACCACACATGTTTTATGCCCAGCAGTGAAGGGGTTAATTAGGGAGCATGTAGGCAACTTGTAGAGTTAGTTTTAGCTTAAGTGTAGTGTAGTAGACAACCCAAAGTATTGATCTAGGCCCATTTTGGTATATTTAATACCACCATTTCACCGCCAAATGCGATCAAATAAAAAAAATTGTTCACTTTTTCACAAACTTTAGGTTTCTCACAGAAATTATTTACAAACAACTTATGCAATTATGGCATAAATGGTTGTAAATGCTTCTCTGGGATCCCCTTTGTTCAGAAATAGCAGACTTATATGGCTTTGGCGTTGCTTTTTGGTAATTAGAAGGCTGCTAAATGCCACTGCGCACCACACGTGTTTTATGCCCAGCAGTGAAGGGGTTAATTAGGCAGCATGTAGGCAGCTTGTAGAGTTAATTTTAGCTTAAGTGTAGCATAGTAGACAACCCAAAGTATTGATCTAGGCCCATTTTGGTATATTTAATGCCACCATTTCACCGCCAAATGCGATCAAATAAAAAAAAATTGTTCACATTTTCACAAACTTTAGGTTTCTCACAGAAATTATTTACAAACAACTTATGCAGTTATGACATAAATGGTTGTAAATGCTTCTCTGGGATCCCCTTTGTTCAGAAATAGCAGACTTATATGGCTTTGGCGTTGCTTTTTGGTAATTAGAAGGCTGCTAAATGCCACTGCGCACCACACGTGTTTTATGCCCAACAGTGAAGGGGTTAATTAGGGAGCATGTAGGCAGCTTGTAGAGTTAATTTTAGCTTACGTGTAGTGTAGTAGACAACCCAAAGTATTGATCTAGGCCCATTTTGGTATATTTCATGCCACCATTTCACCGCCAAATGCGATCAAATTTAAAAAAAACTTAATTTTTTTCACAATTTTAGGTTTCTCACTGAAATTATTTACAAACAGCTTGTGCAATTATGGCACAAATGGTTGTAAATGCTTTTCTGGGATCCCCTTTGTTCAGAAATAGCAGACATATATGACTTTGGCGTTGCTTTCTGGTAATTAGAAGGCCGCTAAATGCTGCTGCGCATCACACGTGTATTATGGCTAGCAGTGAAGGGGTTAATTAGGTAGTTTGTAGGGAGCTTGCAGGGTTAATTTTAGCTTTAGCGTAGAGATCAGCCTCCCACCTGACACATCAGACCCCCTGATCCCTCCCAAACAGCTCCTTTCCCTCCCCCACCCCACAATTGTCCCCGCCATCTTAAGTACTGGCAGAAAGTCTGCCAGTACTAAAATAAAAGGTTTTTAATTTTTTTTTAATTGTTTTAGCATATTTACATATGCTGTGGTGTAGCATCCCCCCTTAGCCCCCAACCTCCCTGATCCCCCCAAAACAGCTCTTTAACCTTCCCCATCTGCCTTATTGGCAGACTGATGTTCTAGCCCTAAAAAGGGCTTTTTGGGGTGCTGTCCTTACAGCAGAGATCAGATGAGTCCTTCAGGACTGTAGTTGACACTGAATACACTAGCCTAGCTATCGATTTCCCTATTAAATCAGCAGCAGCTACACTGTCCCTCCTCTCACTAAGAATGCAGCTTCCGAATGAATCTAAAATGGATGCTGTCCAGGAGGTGGGAGGGTCTGGGAGGGAGGGTCTGCTGCTGATTGGCTGGAATGTGTCTTCTGACTGTGAGGTACAGGGTCAAAGTTTACTCAATGATGAGGAATAGGGGGCGGACCGAACATCGCATATGTTCGCCGTCCGCGGCGAACGCGAACATGCTATGTTCGCTGGGAACTATTCGCCGGCGAACTATTCGCGACATCACTAATTAGGGCTTTTTTATTTTTATGGTTTTAAAAAGAGCTGACTGCCCTTTTAATGCTAATGCCCATACAAATGCTCTTTTCGGGGCAATGGGTAGATAAGGTTTTTTTTTTTAGTTTGTTTTTTTATTTTGGGGGGTTCAGTGGGTGAGGGTTGTAATGTTAGGGTATAATTGTTTTTTTCTGGGGAAAAGAGCTGTTAACTTTTAGGACAATGCCCTAAAAAAGGCTTTTTAAGGGCTATTGGTAGTTTTTGTTAGATTTGTTTGTTAATTGTTTTTGTTTTTTTAACATGGGTATTTGAATAGGAATAAAACAATTTTTTTCGATAATTTCATTTGTTATTTTTTTTAATGTTAGCTTTTTTCATTTTTTGTAGTCTTAGGTTTCTTGTTTTTTTGTAATGTTAGGTTTTTAATTTTTTTAATGTTTAAGCTTATTTTTTTTAACAGGTAAGTTTCTATTTATTTGAAGGTGGATAGTTTATTGTAACATTAATTTAAAGTTAGGGTGTTAGGTTTAGGAGTTTATAGGTTTATTTAGGTAGTCATGATGTGGGGGTTGGTGGTTTAGGAGTTAATAGGTTTATTTTAGTAATCATGATGTGTTGGACAGCAGGTTAGGGGTTAATAGGTTTATTTTATTAGTCACGATGTTGGGGGATGGCAGTTTAGGGGAAATAGGTTTATTTAGGTCGTCCCGATGTGGGGGAATGGCGGTTTAGGGTTTAATAGGTTTATTTAGGTAGTTGTGATGTGGGGGGATGGCGGTTAACTGCCTGTGACTCTGGGGACAGCACAGCTTCCTGTGAGTGCCAGTGAGCACCCAGGGCTGAGCATGTTGAAGGGTCATGGATGTGTACCCGGCCCGGTCTGAGATTGCAGTCCCCTTCCATGTTTTGTATATGTCTGGGGTGATTACATAAGCCTATGCACCCTTCACTTGTTCTCAGTTTGTTGGATTGAGAGCTTGCATTGTGTGGCTGTTTTGGGGTCCCAGGTTTTTTTAAGGGACCTTGTCGTGGTACCTGGGCTTGTCCCATTTGGCCAAATGCAGTAACTAACCCTTCCATTTTTACTTTTAATCTTAGCTGAGAGCTTTTAAGTGAGTGCTGGACTTTCTTTGTGTGTTGTATTAATTTGTTTTGCAATTTTCCCTATGGTTCTTGCACCCAGACCTGTCTGGGGTTAACTGCCTGTGACTCTGGGGATAGCACAGCTTCCTGTGAGTGCCAGTGAGCACCCAGGGCTGAGCATGTTGCAGGATCATGGGATGTGTACCTGGTCCGGTCTGAGAGTGCAGTCCCCTTCCATGTTTTGTATATCTATATATATATATATATATATATATATATATATATATATATATATATATATGTGTATATATATATATATATATATATATATATATCACACTACTTAGTTTAGTAATATAGTTATGAAATTCAAATACCCTGTGCTCCGCCGCTCTCTTCAAAAGTCAATTTTTCTTTGAGCTAGAGGTTTGAATTGTTCTCCAATCAGCACTCTAGCTACAACAAAAGTGCCATATGGAAAGAGCGCTGATTGGAGAACAATTCAAACCTTTAGCTCAGAGAAAAAAATTGACTTTTGAAGAGGGTGACGGAGCGCGGGGAATTTGAATGTCATATATATATTAAAAGCAAGTTATAGAGGATCTTCAATACAACTAATGAATTAAATTCCATCTAAAGTATCACTAACCTTCTGGATCTGATTTTAAAAAGGGGAGAGTTTACCATTACTTTAAGAATGATTGAAAGTTACTGCGTTATTTGCATGATTGCTATATTTTTATAGTTACCTTTAGCACAATGTGATGATCACCAACACTTTCCACTGTTAGAATTTATATTCCACTAAATCATACACTTTCAAATAGGTTTTAAAATTATTCTTGTATATATATTTTTTTATTTTAGTAGCCTTGACTAATTAAAATTCCATTTTTCCTTATACTTATATAAGCTATAGCGAGTTATGTGCGCCGTGCATCGCTAAATGCTGACAGCACACAGTGTCTGCATTTAACATTGCACAAGCATTTCACTAGAAATGCTTGTGCAATGCTACCCCCTGCATATTTGCGACCAATCAGCTGCTAGCAGGGGGTGTCAATCATCTTGATAGACCTCAGCTTCTTAACTCTTATTTCCGGAAGGCTCGCACAGAAAAAGCAGCGTCCACTGCTTAGTAAATATACCCCATAGTCTATGAAAAGGTTGTATTTGGTTGAATGAGAGGTGTGAGATAGAGCTTAGAATAAAAGCTCCAGTTAGGGGTAGAGTGATTGAAGAATGATATTGAGTAAGCTAAAGATAGAAGAGGAGGTCAGGGCAGGGCCAGTGCTTGCAGGTGAGTAAGAGATGGATGAGGCTGATTAAAGGCAGTGTTTCAATCTGTGCTATTTCCAAGTCACACAATATGATAGGGGGCACAGTAGAGCACATTTTGTGTATATTATAAGACAAAAGGGGCTCTAGACTTAGTGAGGCCTTAGGCAAAACTAAAATATGTGGCCAGATGCATAACACTACTGTATCTATTATGCCAGGTATATGTCACATTAGACCAAAATCAATGGCCCATGCACTCTTTATGCTGACTGTATATCCACAATAGAAAATAGTTGTATGTGCTCACTGTTTTGCGGTGTTTTTACAGTGCCAAACCTCATAAGCACTGATATGAGACTCCACGAAAAGCACAAGGGTTCTCAGTACATAAAAAACATAGAAATTAGAAAAAACATTGTGTTGGCCCCAAAAGTAAGCACAATGGTGCTATTTGAAATTTCAAATCTTCATGCGATGTAAAACATGTAAGTATGAGTAATGATAGAGCGTTAAGGCAGATACTGACTCTTATAAAGTCCAAAATGATAGCAAGTGCAAATAAAACATAGCATTTATTCCAAGTTTTGATAAAACGTCAATGTTGTACAGACCTGGACAGAGCAGTTATAGAAAAATAGAGAGAGCGATACCTCTGACCCTCCACATGAGTCACCTGAAGCGTTTTAGCTGAGGCTTTCTCAAAGGTGACATGCCATTGAACTGGAAGCGCCAGCTTTTAAATGCCCGGTCGATTTTGTCACTGAGCTCAAAGCCCATTTTCCAAAACCGGAAGTGACGTATCGGCCGAGATTTAGCCAATAGCAAAATTCAATTTTGTGTGTGTAAGGAGTTACTAGGTAGAATACAATTAGCATATTTTACACAAACTGATAAATTTGTTGCCTTTGTTGCTTAAAGTAAAAGTAAATCCTAGCGTTTTACAAATGCTAGGATTGACTTTTGAAACAAATAAAGGAGACTTTCATTCATGAAGTATAGGATACTAGCCGTGCTGTAAATCCGGCTTGGCGCCCATGGGAGCCAGATTTACCGCACGGCTATTGGCTAAGAGGTGAAAATGTCACCTCTTAGCAAAAAATTCTTAGCCGTGGGCTGCTGTAGCAGCTGAAAACGGCGATTGGTTAAAACAAATAAAGGAACTTTCTACATGAAGTATCTTATACTTCATGAATGAAAGTCCCCTTTATTTGTTTCAAAAGTCAATCCTAGCATTTGTAAAATGCTAGGATTTACTTTCACTTTAACTGACATTTCTGACAGTAAGTCTAAAGTATTAAAAAAATATATGCAACAAAGTATCTTCACAGTTAAACAATAGTGTTTATGCTATATAGATCTAAAGCATAAAAAAGTCTTAAAATATTAATTACGAATAAAATGAAAGGACATATATATGCACTTCAGGGACAGAGGAATTTTAGAGAATATCAGTAAATAGTTAATGTGCATATAGTATATGTATTGGTATATGTTACGCATGAATGGATCAGTGTCTTAATGTATGCATATACAGTATACATCTTTAAATACTATGTATATATGTAGACAGCTGACAGGGAAAGGGACATGCAGATTTTAGTTCAAAAGAATTAATATAATACCATTGTTTCCTTTTTCTTGTGGAGGGTTCTTCGAATAGTTACATAAGAATTGAATTTAGTAATTAAGAAAGTATGGCAATTAAATTATGTGTGCATATAAAAGATGCAATCTGAAATGGGACAAATGGACTTTGAAATGGTACATTAATTTTAGGATTATACCCAGGGGTTACGCATTAGAAAGTTCCTAACCTTTATGGTTGAAGATATGGATTTTACCTGTATAGATCATTGGAATAACTCTCTGAATGCTCTTTCAAATTAATGTCTTATAATATTTTTTTTTTTTTTTTTTTAAATAATTTTTTTATTGAGGTTTGATATACAATAAAATATAAACAAAACATCAACCACTGCAATGACACAGAAATAAAAATCACATCAGATGTCTTGAGAGAAGTATTATACAATCATACTGATTACATCACAGGATAGTTGAAAATGTGTATAGAGTGAACCTCATATTTTCAAATCTTTTTCTTTGTTTTGCAACAATTAGAAATAAAGCTCACATAATACATATATATTCTATAACATATGAAGATATAGTAAATGAACAATAATCTCTAAGGTAGAGCAACCATGAAGAAGTAAAAAAAAGTATTACATTGTTAACACCAACTAGTATCTCTTATATGAAAATGCAGACTTTTTACAATATTAGTTCTAGATAATACAATTATTGGAATAGCTGAAATTTTATGAACACAATAATGCTTATATATAATAAATAGAGATATAAATATTAAGACCAAAGGTTAATTGCGGTTTTGTTACGAGAGAAACCGCTTTAAAGACTCAGGATGAATCCAGCCTATCCTGAGTACTATAATATGGGGGGGGTACGGAGGTCATTATGTATGTTTAACCGGAGCTCCTCTTTTCATAGGTACTTAACGTTAATCATGTCTTACCCAGGAATTGTGGTATGTGGGGTACACGCTATAATTGCAGTCAACTCAAAATACTGAACGATGTGTAAAATAAAGCCATAAAAGCACTAGTGTCGTGAAGACTAAACTCCACAAGCTGTGACATGGAAATCTACATAATCACTATAATAGCCCAACTGCTACCAGGTCAAGATATGTAGGTAGAGCAGTCGTACAGCATTTATAGATTTAATTAGTATGTGCACCTCACGAGGCTTTTATAAAACAATAAGATTAAGCAAGGGGTAATAACCATCTAATCAGTCATTCATAGCTTTATGGGGAGCGACTGGTTGTTAGGTGGTAATCTCCGCCTATTCAAAACATAGTGACATAAAAATTAAGTCTGCCACAGGACACGGGCCCTATGCCCTGCAGCAGTAGATATAAGGGTCTAATAGGCAGTTAAGTACATTACATATCCATGATAATACCTCTAGTGGTCAGCAAATACGCAAGCATCCCCTGTATAGGTTAGTGAGACAAAAGCTAGGACAGTAGAAAAATCACTTAACCATACACCAAATGACATAATAAAATTGGCCTTTAAGATAAGAAACATAAAAGAACTGTAACTGTAAACATGCAGATAATGATGTTAAAAACAGGCTTGTGGGAGATTAGAGCAAAGGGCAGAATATAACTGGTATGATGGGTAGCTATTGAGCTTCTATATAAATGCTAATAGGAGGTGACAAGAGACATATGAACAGAACACATAGCTCAGAGAAATGGAAACATGTATAGGATCTGACATACAAAAACAAAAGAGTATTAATTTGGTTAACATTTGATAATTATTGACCATCAGCAAAGTCCCATATACTCAACAACTTATGGACCTGTAATGAAAACAAATTGTCCTGTACAAAACAACCCTGTAATGTGGGAAAGGGCCTTATGTCCTACAACAAGGCAGAATATAACATTAAGTATATGGCACATACAAAATATAATACTATCTCGCTATTCGACAGGTACACCACAACAGATTGCATCAGTATAGCATATCTTAATCTGTTAAATATATTAAATAAACATAATTGACCAACACATTAACATAGCAAGGGATATAGGAATATTTCTGTTTGCAGCATATTATAGAGAGTAGATAACAGATTAAAACTGATACTCCTAGTGACAGCAGTATACCCCTATAGAGCTTAGAGATATATGGAGCACCCATGTAACCATATGGGGTGACTGCTAAATTATTCTGAGCAAACATACAGCAACAGCTACTGCAATCTCAAACAACACTACAACATTTTTAAACAAGAAGCCATGACATGAAAGAAGCACGGGGAACATATTACATCTTTGCACTAATCTAAACTATATTGCAGAACAAGTCTTTGCAATAGTAAAAGAGAATGTCAGCAATGTCCCAGCATAGTAGAAGGGGGTTGTCTATGTTAAAGAGCAAATAAGAACAATTCACCCTAATAACAACATTGGGCTTGTGATAGTACCAGTTCTATGTCCCAGAGCGCAGTAAAAGGGAGTCCCAAATACATAAAGATTTTATCCTTCGTTTACTCCAAGGAACCCTGATGTTTTAGCCATTACCAGCTGTGCTGCAGGGATAATAAGAAAAAAGATTTACCCCACACCAGTAGCTAATGCCATGTGGCAGTCTCTCAACTTATAAGCCTCTTCTCCGGATCGCAACATGGACATGAGTGCGGCAGTAGAGTGCGCAGTGTATAGAGGCCATAAAGACAGTGTGGGGCCTTCTTTGTGTAGCTGTCCTTCCTTCAGGAATTGAGAGCGTTTTCTTACGGTAGGGCTCTTAGACGCATCTCCCTTAATCCTCTGAGTCAGAGTAGAGGCTGAATAGGTGCCGGGAGAACCATTGAGCATTGCGGCGTTAGTATTAGCTTCCAAAGCATCTGCGTATGCGATCATAGCCTTCTCCTCAGCTACTGTAAGCGATACGATATTTAGATTCAGCACTGTCTTAATATTGTGAGAGGTACATAGTAAGCCTTGGGTCTCCAAACCCCCGCCATCCACTCGGTCAATTAGAGCTGGACTTTGGTAACTCGGAACAGGAGGTGAAGGGGTGGTTGCAGGCTGGATGGCTTTAAATAACGCTGCTTCAAGAGCAGCATGATGATCCTCCACGAGACAGATCAGATCCTCCCAGAAGCCGACAGTGAACTTCATACTAAGCTGTTAGTGAGCGTTTTTCTGATCGTTAGCTATAGTCTTGTGCTTAGTTGTATTTATTATCCATGAGGTCATGAAAATGGCCGCCCTGGAACTGCGTGTAGGTCCTTGCGGTAGATATTATTCTCTGTCTTCAAGTGCCGTGTTGCGTCTCAGAAAGCACTATCATGATCTATGGGACTAGATAGACCTGTGGTATCATTTTAAACTGGATTGAACAGTCTAATAAATAAGGTAATAATCCATTCCAATGGAGCTGAAGTGATATGCGACTGTTCAGTCTCCAGGCATGCTCCGCCCCCCATGTCTTATAATATTGAGCATAAAGATATACAGCTGTTAAAAGTAAGAGAACAAATTTCAGTGCTACAATCTGAATTAGATATGTGCACTTTAGTAAGTAAATATAAGGATTTTGATTCTATGTTAAAAGACACAGTAGCAGCCCTCAGAAAGGGACTCACAGAAATTAAACATGCTAAATACATCAGGGACCAGGCAGATTATAATTCAGACAGAGTCTACATATGGCAGAAGAAAAATAGGGGAGGATCTAGGGACAAAGGAACAAGACGCAATAGACACAAGGGACAGGGTGGCAACACAAGCACAGACACAGACTCAGGTGAAGATTGCCACTCAGAAAGTGAGACTAACACTAGTACAGCTACCATAAGCAATGCTAGTGATACCACCCCTAAACCAATCTTGAAATCTGCACCTGTGAAAAATTCAGTAGTGTTTGCTAATATACACATTGAAGGACAACATCCTACTAAAACAAGTACTACGAACAAATATTCTGTATTAGCTAATACCACAGAGGGTGCAACCAATAAGTTAACCAATCACGTGTCTGATAATTCTGAAATAAACCAGGTTTTTCTTCTACCACCAATAAATCCCAGAAGAAGAGGAGGAGGGGGGCAGGAAGAGGAGGCAACACAAGGCACAACCAAACATGTTACCCCATTAGAAGGGGACAAAACAAATATGTACAATAACCGATATAGTCCAAATTCATACCTCCAATATTATTAACCTAACTGATTAGATGCATAATAAAATGAAAATCAAAGTCTTAAGCTATGGCTTGGGTTTTGTTCCAACATCACGATTCAATCTTTTTCAAACATTGGTTATTCTGACTTCATCTACTGTTTGCAAGATGACTGCCTTCTGATGGAAAGTTTAGAACATGTAATCTACTTACAGTTAGTAGAATCCAGCAGCAGCTAAACTCAGACAAATACCACAGGAGAGATTTGTGAATCCTTCATGCTTTATTGTTGCAGGAGAAAGAATTCTGAGGTTCCAGAAGTCGTAATGACAGGTAAAAATAATTTGCCTCTACAAAGCTATTAGCAGAAAGTTCTAGCAAACTTCACACACAAAAAATGAAACTAAAATGGAGACAGGAAGTGACCTCAAAAGTTTAGAGGTAGAACAGAGAATATACATTAAATTAAATACAATAATAAAACATAACACTAGAGGGAACACAAGAACTAAAATAGCACTTAAAGATGTACATATGAAAATATGGACAGAACACTCCCAGTCTGGTATTTGCAGATACCACTATATAAATCAACTAATAAACAATAAACATACAAATGTTGATTGAAGCCTCTTTATCCACTAGACCTGCAAGACAAAGAAAGAGAGAAAGAGAGAGAAAAATACAAAATGCAAATGCAAACATAAGTCCATGTTATTTTCACATGAGTATTCTTGAATAGTAGCAGAGCTGGCACTGTCCCCTGTAGTCATCTCTCTATTGTAATCCTTACAAATTGTCAACCAGTGTCTATGAGTATAATCACAGTCCATGTGAAATAGAATAAGTACAAATTATGTAATCCAAGACCAAATACATTGGTAAGAAGTGTAGTAGCTTGAAGGTGATTCTCTTTATCAGATCCCACAAACTCAAATGTAGTACTGATTGATGTTGTATCTGTAGAGTGTAAGAAGAATGCGGGTCCTGTCAACCATGTCAATTTCATGAATTGAGCTGAAGTTATTGACTTGGTTCCAAGATTTGCAGGATTTTTGTCAGTAGGGACGTAATGCCATTGCTCTGGTTTTGTAGATCTCCTGATGTATTCTACTTGGTTGCTGATAAATCCAACATGTGGTTTTCCTTCAATCTCTGTCCCTTTTAGGTAGGCCACAGCTGCAATAGCTTCTGTAGATGCATCTGAGAAGATGTAGATCTCTGTTACTGTAGCTGTTGATAGAGATATAGAAGCATAACAACGTGGAATACAGAGCTTTTCAAGAGCCTTCAGAGAATCCTTCCACTTTTCCCACATCTGACGTTTCTCTATAGGTAGTAAAGTATCCCAAGCCTTTGACTCTGATGAAAGCTTCCTAAGCAGAGACTTTTCTTGTATAGTCACTGGAGCTACGAACCCCAGTGGGTCATAAAGACTGTTAATAATTAATAAAACACCACGTTTAGTGTATGGCTTTTCAATAGTAGAAACGTTGTATACCAATTCATCAGTTGATATGTTCCAATGTAGACCAAGACTTTGTTGTACAAGTGGTGTATCTGTACCTAGATCTAAGTCTTTGAGGTCTGTAGCATTGTCTGCAGGAGGAAAGGCTTTCAAAACCTTGCTGCTGTTTGAGACAATTATATGAAGCATTAGGTTTGCTACAGATAGCATCCTTTGTGTTCTTTTAAACAGATCAATGGCTTCTTCATTTGTAGTTACAGACTTGATTCCATCATCCACATAGAAGTCTATTTCTACATATTGTCTGGCATCTGTTCTTCTCAGTCCATATATTGCCACTGCAGGTGATGGACTGTTGCCGAAGACATGCAATCTCATGCGATAATCTATTATCTCAGCACTAGTATCATTGTTGCGATTCCACAGAAACCTGAGGTAATTCCTATTGTCTTCTTGAACAATGAAACAATAGAACATCTGTTGTATGTCAGCCATGAATGCTATAGGTTCTTTCCTGAACCTGATCAATACTCCTAAGAGACTGTTAGTAAGGTGAGGTCCAGTAAGAACAACACTATTGAGTGACATGCCTTCATACTGTGCACTTGATTTAAACACAACTCTTATTTCACCTGGTTTGCGTGGATGATAGATGCCAAATAAAGGAAGATACCAACATTTTTCACCTTCTTTTAGTGGAGGAGCTGGCTCTGCATGCTAATTTTCAAATATTTTCTGCATGAATGATACAAAGTGTTCCTTTATCTTTGGATCTTTCTCTAGAATAAGTTGTAAGGAAGAAAGTTGTAAGAAAGTGCTTGAACTCTGTTGTTAGGTAACCTTTGTCTTAGATTGCGAAATGGCAGATTGGCTACCCAACTGTTTGAGTCATCCTTGTAAAACTCTTTGTTTATTAACTTGAGAAATTCTTTATCTTCAATAAAAGGAGTTTATTGTTATGCTGTGTTGTGTGGAACACTGTACTTCCAATGTTGTCATCATCTGGTAAAGAAGTAACCATTTCATCTTGACTGGCATAGTATGAATGTTCATAGATTCCAGGTCTCTCCTTTACATGGCAGTGATTTGGGCATGACTCAAAGTAAGATAGACGTCCATTAATTAACACATTCATTTTGAAGAAATTAGCAATGTCTGTTCTGTAGATCTTTGCTATACAGGCATCTCCAACTATTACCCAGCCAATGTCAAGTATCTGAGCGTATGGGGAATTATGAGGTCCATTACATTGCTGGCATACCTTGTTTATCCTTAGAATGTATCTACCGAGTAAAAGCAATATCTGGGCATTCTTGTCTAGAACTGGTATGCAACTAGCTATGTGTTTCATGTGAGGATGGTAATGTGCTATTTCTGGCGTAGGAATCTCATCCCTGTTATTTGGTATTTGATTACATTCAATAAGCGTAGGAAAAGGCAACTGTATACCATCTGTAATAGAAGCTATTATGAAATCACTAGGTCCTTTTCCTTTTGTTTCAAACTGACCTGCACATGTACCAAGGGTGTAAGTTGTAGGATTACCATTTACGTTGAACATGTTGAATAATTCAGTTCTAGCCAGTGATCGATTGCTTTGATCATCCAGAATTGCATACATTCTTACTGATTTCTCAGGCTCTGCCTTAGGATACACTTTGACAAGACATATTTTAAAGCAGGACCTTCCACTAAGGCCTTCTCCGCATACTTCAGTACATTTAGAAGCAACAGATGTTTTGCTTGTTGTCTCTTCTGCTTTCTCCCCGCCATGCTTTTCAGCAGGGGCAATACTTTCAAGTGGAGGGGGACTTGAAGACTCTGGGTGGAGAGCAAACACGTGTCTATCACTATTGCATTCTGAACATTTAATATTGGCTTTACAGTTTCTAGAAAGATGATCTGTTGAAGCATATCATCTGAAGCATAGTCCATAATTCTTAAGAAGCTCTATGCGTTCCTGCAAAACTTTTTCTATAAAACTATGACATTTCATAAGTGGGTGAGGCTTCTTGTGGAATGGACATTCTTGAATTAAATTGTTTAATTTCTCCCTGACTGGAAGGTGCAACATCTGTCTTTTGGACAAACACTGAATTATTTGAGTTCTTGAATCTTTAAGTTTCTGTCTCTTGTTCTGGAGAACTCACCACTCACTGATTTAATTCGGTTAAAGAGAAACTTGGATCATTTCTTGTCTTTGCTATGTCTTGGATGAATTTACTGAAAAAAGGAAAAGGGAGGGAATGATAGATTAGTCTATTGTTTGTATCTTGATCCTTGTGTTGCCCATTTATCTTGAAGAGCATGAGGTAACTTTGCCACAATTGAATTCACACCTTGTGCAGTATTAAGATAACTCAATCCTGATAGACATGGATGTGCTTTAGCTGGTTCTAGTTCCAGCAGAAGATCACTTAACACTTGCAGCTTGCGATTGTCCCTAATTGTCGCCTTGATTACGAGTTTTGTCGGTAAGGCTGTGTGGTGCTAACGAGCAGTTTTTCCTTACCGCTCACCTACAGTAATGCTGGTATTACGGGTCTTTAGAAACCCGGCGTTAGCCACCAAAAAGTGAGCATAGAGCAGAATTTAGCTCCATATCTCACCTCAATACCAGCGCTGCTTACGTTAGCGGTAATCTGGTAAAACGTGCTTGTGCACGATTTCCCCATAGAAATGAATGGGGAAGAGCAGGCTGAAAAAAACCCTAACACCTGCAAAAAAGCAGCGTAAAGCTCTTAACTCAGCCCCATTGATTCCTATGGGGAAATAAAAAATATGTCTACACCTAACACCCTAACATGAACCCCCGAGTCTAAACACCCCTAATCTTACACTTATTAACCCCTAATCTGCTGCCCCCGACATCTAAATTATATTATTAACCCCTAATCTGCTGCTCTGGACACCGCCGCCACCTACATTATACTTATGAACCCTTAATCTGCTGCCCCCAACATCGCCGAACCCTACATTATATTTATCAACCCCTAATCTGCCGCCCCCAATGTCACCGCAACCTACCTACACTTATTAACCCCTAATCTGCTGCCCCCCAAAGTCGCTGCCACTATATTAAATGTATTAACCATTAAATCTAAGTCTAACCCTAACACCCCCCTAACTTAAATATAATTTAATTAAATCTAAATAAAATAACTATCATTAACTAAATTATTCCTATTTAAAACTAAATACTTACCTATAAAATAAACCCTAAGCTAGCTACAATATAACTAATAGTTACATTGTATCTAGCTTAGGGTTTATTTTTATTTTACAGGCAAGTTTGTATTTATTTTAACTAGGTAGAATAGTTATTAAATAGTTATTAACTATTTAATAGCTACCTAGTTAAAATAAAGACAAATTTACCTGTAAAATAAATCCTAACCTAAGTTACAATTACACCTAACACTACACTATAATTAAATGAATTACCTAAACTAACTACAATTAAATACAATTGAAAAAAATTATCTAAAGTACAAAAAAACCCCCACTAAATTACAGAAAATAATAAAATAATTAAAAGTTTTTTAAATCTAATCCCCCTAATAAAATAAAAAGCCCCCCAAAATAATAAAAATCCCTACCCTATACTAAATAGCCCTTAAAAGGGCCTTTTGCGGGGCATTGCACCAAAGTAATCAGCTCTATTACCTGTAAAAAAATACAATACGCCCCCAACATTAAAACCCACCACCCACACTCCCAACCCTACTCTAAAACCCACTCAATACCCGCCACGATATTAAATTTATTAACCTATAAACCTAAGTCTAACCCTAACACCCCTAACTTAAATCTAATTTAAATAAATATAAATATAATTCCTATCATTACCTAAATAATTCCTATTTAAAACTAAATACTTACCTATAAAATAAACCCTAAGCTAGCTACAATATAACTAATAGTTACATTGTAGCTAGCTTAGGGTTTATTTTTATTTTACAAACAAGTTTGTATTTATTTTAACTAGATAGAATAGTTACTAAATAGTTATTAACTATTTACTTACTACCTAGCTAAAATAAATACAAATTGACCTGTAAAATAAAACCTAACCTAAGTTACACTAACACCTAACACTACACTATAATTAAATAAATTACCTAAATTAAATACAATTAACTAAATTATATACAATTATCTAAAGTACAAAACCCCCCACTAAATTACAGAAAATAAAAAACAAATTATCAGATATTTAAACTAATTACACCTAACCTAATAGCCATATCAAAATAAAAAAGCCCCCCCAAAATAAAAAAACCCTAGCCTAAACTAAACTACCAATAGCACTTAAAAGGGCCTTTTGCGGGGCATTGCCCCAAAGAAATCAGCTCTGAAAACGGCATATGGATGGGCATTGCCCTTTAAAGGGCAGTTAGCTCTTTTGCGGCCCAAAGCCCTAACCTAAAAATAAAAAACCACCCAATACACCCTAAAAAAAACCTAACACTAACTCCTTGAAGATCGACTTACCGGGAGACGTCTTCATCCAAGCCGGGCGAAGTGGTCCGCCAGACGGGCAGAAGTCTTCATCCAAGCTGAGCAGAAGTGGTCCTCCAGACAGGCAGAAGTCTTCATCCAAGACGGGCAGAAGTGCTCCTCCAGACGGCATCTTCTACCTTCATCCATCCGGCACGGAGTGGGTCCATCTTGAAGACATCCGACGCGGAGCATCCTCTTCTGCCGAAGACTACCCGACGAATGAAGATTCCTTTAAGTGACATCATCCAAGATGGTGTCCCTTAGATTCCGATTGGCTGATAGAATTCTATCAGCCAATCGGAATTAAGGTAGAAAAAATCCTATTGGCAGATTGGAACAGCCAATAGAATGCTAGTTCAATCCTATTGGCTGATTGGATCAGCCAATAGGATTGAACTTTAATCCTATTGGCTGATTGCATCAGCCAATAGGATTTTTTCTACCTTAATTCCGATTGGCTGATAGAATTCTATCAGCCAATTGGAATCTAAGGGACGCCATCTTGGATGACGTCACTTAAAGGAACCTTCATTCGTCGGGTAGTCATCGGCAAAAGAGGATGCTCCGCGTCGGATGTCTTGAAGATGGACCCGCTCCGCGCCGGATGGATGAAGATAGAAGATGCCGTCTGGATGAGGACTTCTGCCATCTGGAGGACCACTTCTGCCCAGCTTGGATGAAGACTTCTACCCGTCTGGAGGACCACTTCGCCCGGCTTGGATGAAGACATCTCTCGGTAAGTCGATCTTCAGGGGGTTAGTGTTAGTTTTTTTTAAGGGTGTAGTGGGTGGGTTTTATTTTTAGGTTAGGGCTTTGGGCCGCAAAAGAGCTAACTGCCCTTTTAAGGGCAATGCCCATCCAAATGCCCTTTTCAGGGCAATGGGGAGCTTAGGTTTTTTAGATAGTATTTTATTTGTGGGGGTTAGTTGTGTGGGTGGTGGGGTTTACTGTTGGGGGGTGTTTGTATATTTTTTTTTGCAGGTAAAAGAGCTGATTTCTTTGGGGCAATGCCCTGCAAAAGGCCCTTTTAAGGGCTATTGGTAGTTTAGTTTAGGCTAGCGTTTTTTTATTCTTTTCGGGGGGGCTTTTTTTATTTTGATAGAGCTATTAGATTAGGTGTAATTAGTTTAAATATCTGATAATTTGTTTTTTATTTTCTGTAATTTAGTGGGGTTTTTTTTACTTTAGATAATTGTATATAATTTAGTTAATTGTATTTAATTTAGGTAATTTATTTAATTATAGTGTAGTGTTAGGTGTTAGTGTAACTTAGGTTAGGTTTTATTTTACAGGTCAATTTGTATTTATTTTAGCTAGGTAGTAAGTAAATAGTTAATAACTATTTAGTAACTATTCTACCTAGTAAAAACAAATACAAACTTGCCTGTAAAATAAAAATAAACCCTAAGCTAGCTACAATGTAACTATTAGTTATATTGTAGCTAGCTTAGGGTTTATTTTATAGGTAAGTATTTAGTTTTAAATAGGAATTATTTAGGTAATGATAGGAATTTTATTTAGATTTTTTTAAATTAAATTTAAGTTAGGGGTGTTAGAGTTAGACTTTTTAGGGGTTTAGGGGTTAATAAATTTAATATAGTGGCGGCAACGTTGGGGACGGCAAATTAGGGGTTAATAAGTATAATGTAGGTTGCGGCGGTGTAGGGGGGCAGATTAGGGGTTAATAACATAATATAGGTGGTGGCAGATTATGGGTTAATAACATAATGTAGGTGGCGGTGGGCACTGGGAGCGGCAGGATAGGGGTTAATAAGTTTATTAGAGTGGCGGTGGGCTCCGGGAGCGGCAGTTTAGGGTTTAATAACTTTATTTAGTTGCAGAGGGGTCCATGAGCAATGGGATAGGGGTAAAACAGTGTAGTATAGTGTGTTTAGTGACAGTATACCAATAAAGCTGGGAAAAAGCCGAAGAGCAGCGAGATCGATTACTGTCAGTTAACAACAGTTCCCTCATCGCCCCGTACTTGGTGCGCTGCTTTTTGACAGCTTTTTTGGTAACTTTGGAGAGCGTATGAAGGTCCGCGGGAGCGATGTTAGGCGATCTTAGGCGAGCGTATTGGTGCCGTCGAATGCAAGTAAGTTGATAAGTAGGCCCCTAAGTCTTCTAATCATTTTCTCAGTTCTATTATCAAATTGAAATAGAAGCTCCTAAAATTGCATCATATTTTAGAGCTGTCAATGATATCTAGTTTTTCTGTTTTCATTTTAGTTTTGACAAATATTTCTAATATTTCTAATTTTAAAGCTAATAGAACATATGTAGTGCATATTTAAAAAATCAGGAATCTAAGCTGATAAGCAACTCAATACAGAATGCTGTTTAGACATAGCAAGTTAACTACACCAGCTAAATATGTGACAAGAGCTCTCACACATCTGATAAGCTTAAAATGATAGGGCGCGATCTGATATAGATTGTAGTTTGCGGCGCAAGCCAGGGAACCCCCGCCGCCCATAGTTTCAGCTCGCAACTCGAGCTATCCTATATAAGGTGCCATCAGAGGCTAAAGTGCCGTAAGTCTGACAAACCAGCGATGTCCAGAAATCTGCGTAAGTACAAATTTCTGGAGTCGCCAGTGACTTACGGCACTTTAGAATCTGCCGGCACCTACAAAACCTGACTAAGTTATAAAATCACCCGTACTGTCTAACACGCCTCCCAAACATAGCCCGACACGTCTAACCCTCTATCCGCTATCCCCCCTCACTATCCTAACAATAAAAAATGTATTAACCCCTAAACCGCCGCTCCCGGACCCCGCCGCCACCTAATAAAGTTATTAACCCCTAAACCGCCGCTCCCGGACCCTGCCGCCAGCTATATTAAATCTATAACCCCCTAATGTGAGCCCCTACCCCACCGCCATCTACCTTACCTACCCCCTAAAGTGAGCCCCTTACACCGCCGCCATCTACCTTACCTACCCCCTAAAGTGAGCCCCTTACACCGCCGCCATCTAACTTACCTACCCCCTAAAGTGAGCCCATACCCCGCCGCCATCTACCTTACCTACCCCCTAAAGTGAGCCCCTTACACCACCGCCATCTACCTTACCTACCCCCTAAAGTGAGCCCCTACCCCGCCGCCATCTACCTTACCTACCCTCTAAAGTGAGCCCCTTACACCGCCGCCATCTACCTTACCTACCCCCTAAAGTGAGCTCCTACACCGCCGCCATCTATTTTAAAAATATTAACCCCTAATTTAATCCCCCTACACCGCCGCCACCTATATTAAACACATTAACCCCTAATCTAATCCCCCTACACCGCCGCCAGCTATATTAACTATATTAACCCTAATTATATTAGGGTTAATATAGTTAATATAGTTATTATATTATATATATTAACTATATTAACCCTAATTATATTAGGGTTAACATAGTTAATATCGTTATTATATTATATATATATTAAGTATAATAACCCTATCTAACTCTAACATCCCTAACTAAATTCTTATTAAAATAAATCTAATTAATATTAATATTATTAATTAAAATATTCCTATTTAAATCTAAATACTTACCTATAAAAAAACCCTAAGATAGCTACAATGTAATTAATAATTACATTGTAGCTATTTTAGGGTTTATATTTATTTTATAGGTATATTTTAACTAGGTACAATAGCTATTAAATAGTTAATAACTATTTAATAGCCACCTAGTTAAAATAATTAGGAGTCTATCAGCCAATCGGAATTAAGGTAGAAAAATCTGATTGGCTGATTGAATCAGCCAATCAGATTCAAGTTCAATCTGATTGGCTGATTGAATCAGCCAATCGGATTGAACTTGAATCCGATTGGCTGATTCAATCAGCCAATCGGATTGAACTTGAATCTGATTGGCTGATTCAATCAGCCAATCAGATTTTTCTACCTTAATTCCGATTGGCTGATAGAATCCTATCAGCCAATCGGAATTCGACGGACGCCATCTTGGATGACGTCATTTAAAGGTACCTCATTCCTCGTTCAGTCGTCGTGCCGGATGGATGCTCCGCCGCAGAGGAGCGAAGAAAGAAGATTGAAGATGCCGCTTTGCTTGAAGACATCGCCGGATGGAAGAAGACTTCTCTGCCGCTTGCTTGAAGACATCGCCCGGATGGAAGAAGACTTCTCTGCCGCTTGATTGAAGACATCGCCCGGATGGAAGAAGACTTCTCTACCGCTTGATTGAAGACATCGCCCGGATGGAAGAAGACTTCTCTGCCGCTTGATTGAAGAAATCACCGGATCGGATGAAGAGTAGTGATGTCGCGAACCTAAAAATTTCGGTTCGCGAACGGCGGACTCGAACTTCCGCAACTGTTCGCGAACCAGGCGAGCCGCCATTGACTTCAATAGGCAGGCAAACTTTAAAACCAACAGGGACTCTTTCTGGCCACAATAGTGATGGAAAAGTTGTTTCAAGGGGACTAACACCTGGACTGTGGCATGCCAGAGGGGGATCCATGGCAAAACTCCCACGGAAAATTACATAGTTGATGCAGAGTCTGGTTTTAAGCCATAAAGTGCATAAATCACCTAACATTCCTAAATTGTTTGGAATAACGTGCTTTAAAACATCAGGTATGATGTTGTATCGATCAGGTAGTGTAAGGGTTACGCCCGCTTCACAGTGACAGACCAAACTCCCCGTGTAACGCACCGCAAACAACTGCAAACAGTCCATTTGCACAACCACGAGATAGATAGATTTGATTGATAGATACATAGATTACATAGATCAATAGATGCAATATACAATTGATAGATACGATTGATAGTTAGATAGATTTGATAGATAAATAGATAGATTTGATAAATATATAATTTCCCAGACAGAGAATTACAAGACGTGCGGTCTGTGACCCATGGTAAGGTTCCCAGAGGCAGTTGCGGCGCCAGGGGAGGTGTATATGGCATGGATTTTAGGAACCGGGAGATGGAAAAAGATGCTTGGTCGGTCCTCCTACTTCAAATTTGGGGCACTGTGCGTGCAATCGTGGCCGGACTTTTAGCCGACGGACATTTGTCCGACGGACATTTGGCCGAAACACCAGTGGCTGTTACAAAACAGTCCAGCCACGAGATAGATAGATTTGATAGATAGATACATAGATTACATAGATCAATAGATGCAATATATATTTGATAGATACGATTGATAGTTAGATAGATTTGATAGATAAATAGATAGATTTGATAGATATATAATTTCCCAGACAGAGAATTACAAGACGTGCGGTCTGAGACCCATGGTAAGGTTCCCAGAGGCAGTTGCGGCACCAGGGGACGTGTATATGGCATGGATTTTGGGAACCGGGAGATGGAAAAAGATGCTTGGTTGGTCCTCCTGCTTCAAATTTGGGGCACTGCGCATGCAATCTATTGTGCCACCAGATATGAGTGGTGTGTTAAGTAATACTATTCTGATCAGTTTAATACCTGTTACCCCCCCCTATCAGGGGAGGTGTATATGGCATGGATTTTAGGAACCGGGAGATGGAAAAAGATGCTTGGTCGGTCCTCCTACTTCAAATTTGGCCGAAACACAAGTGGCTGTCACAAAACAGTCCGGCCACGAGATAGATAGATTTGATAGATAGATACATAGATTACATAGATCAATAGATGCAATATACATTTGATAGATACAAATTACATAGATCAATAGATGCAGTATACATTTGATAGATACGAATTACATAGATCAATAGATGCAATATACATTTGATAGATACGAATTACATAGATCAATAGATGCAATATACATTTGATAGATACGAATTACATAGATCAATAGATGCAATATACATTTGATAGATACGAATTACATAGATCAATAGATGCAATATACATTTGATAGATACGATTGATAGTTAGATAGATTTGATAGATAAATAGATAGATTTGATAGATATATAATTTACCAGACAGAGAATTACAAGACGTGCGTTCTGGGACCCATGGTAAGGTTACTTCCTTTTGCACAATCGAGTACAGGTTGGGGATTGGATTTTGTGCAAAGAAATTTTGGCCGGGTACCTTCCACTGCGGTGTCCCCTATCAGGGGACGTGTATATGGCATGGATTTTAGGAACCGGGAGATGGAAAAAGATGCTTGGACACCCAGTACAGGTCGTTCTCCTTCAGCCTTTTTATACGAGGGTCCCCGACCCTCAACAGGCACGACAGCATGAAAGAACCCATATGCCATGACTTCCTTTTGCACAATCGAGTACAGGTATGGCATCGATTTTAGGAACCCGGAGATAATTTTTAGGAACCGGGAGATGGAAAAAGATGCTTGGACACCCAGTACAGGTTGTTCTCCTTCAGCCTTTTTATACGAGGGTCCCCGACACTTAACAGGCACAACAGCATGAAAGACCCCATATGCCATGACTTCCTTTTGCACAATCGAGTACAGGTATGGCATCAATTTTAGGAACCCAGAGATAATTTTTAGGAACCGGGAGATGGAAAAAGATGCTTGGACACCCAGTACAGGTCGTTCTCCTTCAGCCTTTTTATACGAGGGTCCCCGACCCTCAACAGGCACGACAGCATGAAAGACCCCATATGCCATGACTTCCTTTTGCACAATCGAGTACAGGTATGGCATCGATTTTAGGAACCCGGAGATAATTTTTAGGAATGGGGAGATGGAAAAAGTTGCTTGGACACCCAGTACAGGACATTCTCCTTCAGCCTTTTTATACGAGGGTCCCCAACCCTCATCAGGCCAGACAGTTTGAAAGACCCCATATGCCATGACTTCCTTTTGCACAATCGAGTACAGGTATGGCATCGATTTTAGGAACCCGGAGATGATTTTAGGAACCGGGAGATGAAAAAAGATGCTTGGTCGGTCCTCCTACTTCAAATTTGGGGCACTGCGCGTGCAATCTACTGTGCTACCAGATATGAGTGGTGTGTTAAGTAGTACTATTCTTAGCAGTTTAATCCCTGTTATTTGCCTTTTTTTGGTTTGGGTTTTGAAGCCACAGTGCAGCACCAGAGGCCAGAAAAATTAGGCATGTACACATGCCTGAAAAATTAGGTATTGTTGCAGCCGCTGCTGTAGCAGCGGCCAGAAAAATTGATGTTTGTTTGACAGTTAGAAAGTGCCCTAAAACATTGCGGCTTGAACCCTAGTTGTTGGCGGATAAGTCACGCAAGTCATCCGGCATTCGAAGATAAAATACAGCAGTGTGTGGAACATTTTTAGCCCAAGGCAGCTCATCTCATCAGGCCTTTTTTACTTGAATGTATCGCCCAATGTCAGTCCCTTCGGGATCCATCCCTCATTCATTTTAATAAAGGTGAGATAATCAAGACTTTTTTGACCTAGGCGACTTCTCTTCTCAGTGACAATACCTCCTGCTGCACTGAAGGTCTTTTCTGACAGGACACTTGAAGCGGGACAGGCCAGAAGTTTGATTGCAAATTGGGATAGCTCAGGCCACAGGTCAAGCCTGCACACCCAGTAGTCAAGGGGTTCATCGCTCCTCAGAGTGTCGAGATCTGCAGTTAATGCGAGGTAGTCTGCTTCCTGTCGGTTGAGTCGTTCTCTGAGGCTGGATCCCGAAGGGCTGTGGCAATGCATAGGAGTTAAAAAGGTCCGCATGTCCTCCATCAACAACACGTCTGGAAAGCGTCCTGTCCTTGCCGGTGTGGTCGTGGGAGGAGGAGTATTACTTTCATCTCTTCCCCTGTTAGATTCCCGTTGTGCTGTGACATCACCTTTATACGCTGTGTAAAGCATACTTTTTAATTTATTTTTAACTGCTCCATCCTTTCCGACTTGCGGGAATTCTGTAACATTTCAGTCACTTTATGCTTATACCGGGGGTCTAGTAGCGTGGACACCCAGTACAGTTCGTTCTCCTTCAGCTTTTTTATACGAGTGTCCCTCAACAGACACAACAGCATGAAAGACCCCATTTTCACAAGGTTGGTTGCCGAGCTACTCATGTCCCGTTCCTCGTCCTCACTGATCTCACTGAAGGTATCTTCTTCCCTCCAGCCACGTACAACACCACGGGTACCAGATAGGTGACAACAACGAGCACCCTAGGATGCCTGTTGTGCTTGGTCTTCCTCCTCCTCCTCAAAGCCACATTCCTCCTCTGACTCCTCTTCCTCACAATCCTCTTCCTGCGTTGCCGCTGGTCCAGCAAGCGATGCTGATAAGGCTGTTTCTGGTGGTGATGGAGACCACAACTCTTCCTCTTCCTCTTCACGCTCATCTACGGCCTAATCCAGGACTCTTCGCAGGGCACGCTCCAGGAAGAAAACAAATGGTATGATGTCACTGATGGTGCCTTTGGTGCAAATGACTAGGTTTGTCACCTCCTGAAAAGGACGCATGAGCCTACAGGCATTGCGCATGAGCGTCCAGTAACGTGGCAAAAAAATCCCCAGCTCCCCAGAGGCTGTCCTAGCACCCCGGTCATACAAATACTCATTAACAGCTTTTTCTTGTTGGAGCAGGTGGTTGAACATTAGGAGTGTTGAATTCCAAACGTGTCGGGCTGTCGCAAATCAAGCGCCTCACTGGCAGGTTGTTTCGCCGCTGGATATCTGACAAGTGCGCCATGGCCGTGTAGGAACGCTTGAAATGGCCACACACCTTCCTGGCCTGCTTCAGGACGTCCTGTAAACCTGGGTACTTATGCACAAAGCGTTGTACAATCAGATTACACACATGTGCCATGCACGGCACATGTGTCAACTTGCCCAATTTCAATGCCGCCACCAAATTACTTCCATTGTCAGAAACCACTTTGCCGATCTCCAGTTGGTGCGGAGTCAGCCACTGATCCACCTGTGCGTTCAGGGCAGACAGGAGTGCTGCTGCGGTGTGACTCTCTGCTTTCAGGCAAGTCAACCCCAAGACGGCGTGACACTGCTGTATCCGGGATGTGGAATAGTACCTGGGGAGCTGGGGGGGTGCTGTTGATGTGGAGCAAGACACAGCAGCAGAAGAGGACTCAGCCGAGGAGGTTATGGAAGAGGATGGAGTAGGAGGAGTAGAGGAGGTGGCAGCAGGCCTGCCTGCAAGTCGTGGCGGTGTCACCAACTCCTCTGCAGAGCCACGCATTCCATGCTTGGCAGCCGTCAGCAGGTTTACCCAATGCACAGTGTAGGTGATATACCTGCCCTGACCATGCTTTGCAGACCAGCTATCAGTGGTCAGATGGACCCTTGCCCCAACACTGTGTGCCAGACATGCCATTACTTCCTTTTGCACAATCGAGTACAGGTTGGGGATTGCCTTTTGTGCAAAGAAATTTCGCCCGGGTACCTTCCACTGCGGTGTCCCAATAGCTACAAATTTTTTGAACGCCTCAGACTCCACCAGCTTGTATGGTAAAAGCTGGCGGGCTTACAGTTCAGACAAGCCAGCAGTCAGACGCCGGGCAAGGGGGTGACTTGGTGACATTGGCTTCTTACGCTCAAACATGTCCTTGACAGACACCTGACTGTGGGCAGATGAGCAGGAACTGCTCCGGAAGAGAGACAGATTGGCAGATGGTTGAGAGGGGGCAAGGAGCACAGCAGTGGTTGACCTGGCTGAAGATGCTGGACCAGGAGGAGGATGGCGGATTTGAGTTTGTGTGCTGCTTGTCCTCATGTGTTCATCCCATAGGCGTTTGTGATGTGAGATCATGTGCCTTCGCAAAGCAGTTGTACCTAGGTGGGTGTTGGACTTCCCACGACTCAGTTTCTTTTGGCACAGGTTGCAAATGGCATTGCTGTTGTCAGAGGCAGACACATAAAAAAAATGCCACACTGCTGAGCTCTGCGATGACGGCATTCTGGTGGTGGCAACAGCATGCGTTGATTGGCGTGCTGTCTGGCTGACCCCGGGTGCCGATGCATGCTGTCTGACTGTGCCACTAGCTCCTTGCGACGACCTCCCTCTGCTTCCAACTCGTCTCCTCCTCCTGATCCTCTCTGTCTCCCCATCTGAACTTTCCACCTGTTCTTCTTCTCTTCTACCGGGCGCCCACGTGACATCCACGGACGCATCGTCATCATCAACCCCTTCACTTGTATCTGACAACTCAACAACGGAAGCAACGGCGGGTACAACATCATCATCATCATCACACCGTGCGTCATCCATGTCTGTAATGCTGCCTGACTGAGACATATCACAGTTATCTACATCATCTGTCAATGATGGTTGCGCATCACTCATTTCTTCACACTGAGGCAGTGACGTGCTGTCATAGGAGGCAGGTGAGGCAGCGCCTCCCCTGTCCTATTTGTGAATTACACTTTTTTTATGATGTTTTAAAAAAAAAAAAAATAAGTTTAAATTTAATATATATATATATTTTTTTAAATTGTACCCAAGAAAGTACCCCCCTAGCCCCCCACCCCCACCGCTGACTCCACCACCATATAAAAAAATAAGGCTGCGCTGCATCCCATATCCATACATATTGCGCTATGAAGGAGAGGCTGTGAGCCGTTCAACTCCCCTCTATTGCGCAATATGTATGTTTTAGTTCATTTTTTCTCTGAGCCGCAGAGACTGCACCACCCAGTGGTGATTAACTCTCTTTCCGGCCCATACCGCTCCCAAGGAGGCTAGCCTCTGGAGCCAATCAGCCAATCAGCGGCCAGCTCTCTCACATCTAGGAGCCAGTCACTGAGCCAGGTTACTGGGCGGGAAGAGAGAGCAGAGTGAGAGGGAGCCGTTACCACGAGTATAGACAGACTGAGCTCAGACTAGTCAGTGCCGGCTGTGAAGGTAATAAAGGTAAGAACTACTACTCAAATCTACAAGTCACATCGCAATTTATGTTTTATTTTCACCATGCAGCTTTAGGATACGTTAGGGGCACAAACAGGTTACCATGGCAACTGACAGTTAACTTTCCACATGCCAGTCAGTGTGCATTACTCTGGAGGAAGATGTGCAGGGCTGGCTTTTAATCGTTAATGAATTTCAATTAGCCCGGTGTGCACTGCAGTGCACCCTCCAGCCCCCTTTGTATACTCACAGTCTCACACAGATCAAAAGAAGTGACTGCTTTTTGAAGCCCGTTTGCTATCTGTATAATACAATCCCCCTTACAGGAGGACTGCTTCATGTGATACTGCCTAGCTTTCCAGTGCGGGACAACTAGCGTTTGTCACTTTGTCTATGTGCTGACTTCCCCCTGCTCTGTCCTTAGGTTGTAATGAAAACATGTGGTGGATGATTTTACTTGTCATACATTTGCCGTATTTAGACTTCCTAAAACTGAGCTTCCTAGGTAAGTAAGTGATCAGGCTGGTGTCATATAGAAATGGGTTAATTAGGAAGTTCCTAATTAACTAATTGTCTCTATACATATATAACATCAGCCTGATCACTTACCTAGGAAGCTCAGTTTTAACTTCCATCCTGAATAATATGCAAATGCTCAGTGCTGGCCCACTGCTAAACTTTTGGCTAGCCGTTAGTTGTCTTTATATTATTATTCTAAGCACAGGGAAGTTACGATTCTATTTACATTTTCCCTTCCACAAAAGGGATTTTTTGTGTGTCTGAGGACCTCTAGTGGTCATTTCTAGTATCTACCTTCTGTCAGCAAAACAGTTACAGAAACAGGTATATGGTAAGTGATATTAATTACAGCTTGCTCTTAATATTTGTTACTATCCAAGACATGTATTTTTATTTTGTTTTTTAATAAGAGAAGGATATTGGGGGGGAAGAAACTTACACTTTTTTTTCCCCTCACACTGTAACATAATTTTTTTATTTTATGTCAATCTGCATCTTCTCAATAAAGAGAATTGGAAGAGAAAAGAAAAAGATTGTGCTCTAAAATCCTTAACCCTTATTTTGTTGTATGCAGAGAAAATTTCTTGTTTAGTGTATTTTTGATGTTTAGGTTTATTTGTTTTTAATAGTTATAAAAATGAGGAGCTCAGGTAATCATATAAGTGGGACTTATATTTTTGTTTGTTTTCTCTTTAGGGATTTTTTTTAAGGTCTTTTACTGATTGCAGATCTAATACAAATTTAGAAATTTAAAACAAGCACACACAACACACTCACACTTGCAAACATATACACACACTTACAAACACACAAATACACAAATATACACACACAGCACAGTCACATTTACAAGCACAGTCACACAAATACACTAACAAACATACACACAATGCAGTCACACAAACACACACATCACAGTACACTAACATACAAAAACACAGTCACACTTACAAACACACAAATAGAGTACACTAACACACACACAACACAGTAACACTTACAAACACACACATCGCAGTCACGAATACACCCACAAATACACTAACAAACACAACACAGTCACACACAAATATACTAACAAACCTACAAACACTGTGACACACAGTCACACTTACAAACACACATATCATAGTCACACATACACCAACACCTACAAATACACTAACAAACACAACACAGTCACACACAAATACACTAACAAACACAACACAGTCACACGCAAATACACTAACAAACCTACAAACACACAGTCACAGTCACTTACAAACACACACACATCTCAGTCACACTGACATACACCCACACCTACAACTACACTAACAAAAACAACACAGTCACACAAATACACTAACAAACCTACAAACACACAGTTACACTTACAAACACACACATCACAGTCACACAAATATACTAACAAACCTACAAACACATAGTCACACTTACAAACACACACATCACAGTCATGCATACACACAGTGACATCTACAAACACACAAATACACTAACCACATCACTGTCACACAAATACACTAACAAACATACAGACAACAGTCACACTTACAAACACACACATGGTCACAGTCAACCAGTCATATATACAAAATTGTATCTGCTGGTATTGCAGCTGTGTTTAAGATATGCATTTTATCTGCTGGTATTGGAGTTTGCACCTTTTAAACTCTATTTAGCAATCCATTGTTAGGCTAAAAGTTTTGCCAGGTCAGTTTGTGTGTGCTCTATTGAGCAGGGAAGCATGCAATGTCTTTTCCAGCTTCTCGCACTTAGTGGATTTGTGGCACTTCTTAGCATACTAAGAGGTGCCACAAATCCACTCTTAGTGTGAGAAGCTGAAAAAGACATTGCATGCAGACCTACCATTACCATAGTAAATTATCTTATTATTACCATAGTAAATTATTTGTCTTTTTACAAAGTCTAGTCTAGAGTCTAGAAGAGATTGTGTATCATTCTAATTTCTAAGTAACTGGTACTGTGCCACAGAATTGTGTTTCTCAACCACGGTCCTCAAGTACCCCCAACAGGCCAGGTTTTCATTATAGCTGAATCGGTGCACAGGTGAAGTAATCAGCAAGTCAGTAACACCATGGTTACTAACTTGCTCTCATCCATCAGCTGATTATTTTACCTGTGTACTGGTTCAGCTATAATGAAAACCATGCCTGTTGGGAATACTTGAGGACCACGGTTGAGAAACAATGCTTTAGTTTAATTTAAGTTTCCTCTATTGGGTTAATATATGTGTTTCTCTGGCGTATCATGGCTAATGCCTCACCAGCCTCTGACCCCACCGCACGTCACTGCACTGAGGTGTACATAACTCCTCTGACAGATCAAGTGAGGCGGCTGTGGTGCTAGTGTCGGTGGTGGTGGCAGGCGGGCAAGTGGTAAGTTGAGAGGTGCCCAAAGCTAAGCTAGAGGAGGAGGATGGTGCGTCAAGGTTACGAGCGGAAGCTGTAGAAGATTGGGTGTCCTGTGTTATAAAGTCAACTATTTCATCAGAACTTTTCGTGTTCATGGTACGTGGCCTAACACTGGGCATTATTCTATGGCCAAAGGGAATCACAGCACCACGATCACGACGGCCCCTGCGGGTTGGCCTGCCTCTGCCTGTCATTTTTTTTCAATTAGTGCTACTATGCGTGCAAGCTACTGTGAGTGGGCACAGTATACTCTGTGAGCCTGACACTAAAAAACAGACTGATGTTTCACAGTCAATTTTTTTTTTTTTTAAATGTACACTGACAGTGCACTACTATTAAACAAGATAATATGAGTGGTGGCACTGGGCAAGTGGGCACAGTATACGCTGTGAGCCTGACACAAAAAAGCAAACTGATGTTTCAAAGTCAAAATAGTTTTTTTATTTTTAAAATGTACACTTACACTACTATTAAACAAGATAATATGAGTGGTGGCACTGGGCAAGTGGGCACAGTATACGCTGTGAGCCTGACACAAAAAAGCAGACTGATGTTTCACAGTCAAAATAGTTTTTTTTATTTTTAAAATGTACACTTACACTACCATTATTAAACAAGATAATGTGAGTGGTGGCACTGGACAAGTGGGCACAGTATACGCTGTGAGCCTGAAAAAAAAGCAGACTGATGTTTCACAGTCAAAATATTTTTTTGATTTTTAAATGTACACTTACACTACTATTAAACAAGATATGAGTGGTGGCACTGGGCAAGTGGGCACAGTATACGCTGTGAGCCTGACACAAAAAAGCAGACTTATGTTTCAAAGTCAAAATAGTTTTTTTATTTTTAAAATGTACACTTACACTACTATTAAACAAGATAATATGAGTGGTGGTGGCACTGGACAAATGGGCACAGTATACGCTGTAAGCCTGACACAAAAAAGCAGAATGATGTTTCACAGTCAAAATAGTTTTTTTATTATTAAAATGTACACTTACACTACTATTATTAAACAAGATAATGTGAGTGGTGGCACTGGACAAGTGGGCACAGTATACGCTGTGAGCCTGACACACACACTGGCAGTGGCAGGCTGGCCTGGCAACTGCAATTAGATTACACTAGCAGACTGATGAAAAAAATTTTTTAAAAATTTTTTTTTACACTACTGTTACACCAGATATGACTGGTGGTGGCACTGAGAAAGAAGGCACAGTATATGCTGTGAGCCTGACACACAGGCTGGCAGTGGCAGGCTGGCCTGGAAACTGAAATTAGATTACACTAGCAGACTGATGTAAAAGTTTTTTTTATAAAAATTTACACTAATGTTACACCAGATATGAGTGGTGGCACTGAGCAAGTAGGCACAGTATATGCTGTGAGCCTGACACACAGGCTGGCAGTGGCAGGCTGGCCTGGCAACTGAAATTAGATTACACTAGCAGACTGATGTAAAAGTTTTTTTTTTTTTTTTAATTTACACTAATGTTACACCAGATATGAGTGGTGGCACTGAGCAAGTAGGCACTTACTGCTGTGAGCCAGACACACAGGCTGGCAGTGGCAGGCAGGCAACTGCTATTAGATTACACTAGCAGACTGAGGTAAAGTTTTTTTTTAAAAAAATGTACACTACTGTTACACCAGATATGACTGGTGGTGGCACTGAGCAAGTAGGCACAGTATATGCTGTGAGCCTGACACAGAGGCTGGCAGTAGCAGGCTGGCCTGGCAACTGAAATTAGATTACACTAGCAGACTGATGTAAAAGTTTTTTTTTTTAAATTTACACTAATGTTACACCAGATATGAGTGGTGGCACTGAGCAAGTAGGCACAGTATATGCTGTGAGCCTGACACACGCTGACAGGCAGGCAAATGCAATTAGATTACAAAGAAAAGAAAAAAAAAGACTGATGTTCTAGCCCTAAAAAGGGCTTTTTGGGGTGCTGTCCTTACAGCAGAGATCAGATGAGTCCTTCAGGACTGTAGTGGACACTGAATACACTAGCCTAGCTATCAATTTCCCTATAAAATCAGCAGCAGCTACACTATCCCTCCTCTCACTAAGAATGCAGGATCAGAATGAATCTAAAATTGCTGCTGCACAGGAGCTGGGAGGGTCTGGGAGGGAGTGTCTGCTGCTGATTGGCTGTAATGTGTCTGCAGACTGTGAGATACAGGTTCAAAGTTCACTCAATGATGACAAATAGGGGGCGGATTGAACATCGCATTTGTTCGCCCGCCGCAGTGAACGCGAACAAGCTATGTTCGCCGGGAACTGTTCTCCGGCGAACTGTTCGCGACATCACTAATGAAGAGTTCTGCCCGGCTGGGTGAATACAAGGTAGGGAGATCTTCAGGGGGGTAGTGTTAGTTTTTTTTAAGGGGGGTTTGGGTGGGTTTAGAATAGGGGTATGTGGGTGGTGGGTTGTAATGTTGGGGGGTGGTATTGTGTTTTTTTTACAGGCAAAAGAGCTGTTTTCTTTGGGGCATGCCCCTCAAAAGGCCCTTTTAAGGGCTGGTAAGGTAAAAGAGCTGTTAACTTTTTTAATTTAGAATAGGGTAGGAAATTTTTTTTATTTTGGGGGGCTTCATTATTTTATTAGGGGGCTTAGAATAGGTGTAATTAGCTTAAAAATCTTGTAATCTTTTTTTTATTTTTTGTAATTTAGTGTTTTTTTTTTTTTTGTAATTTAGTTTAGTTTATTTAATTGTATTTTAGTTTAGATATTTGTAGTTTATTTAATTTATTGATAGTGTAGGTGTATTTGTAACTTAGGTTAGGATTTATTTTACATGTAAATTGGTAATTATTTTAACTAGGTAGCTATTAAATAGTTATTAACTATTTAATAGCTATTGTACCTAGTTAAAATAAATACCAGGTTACCTGTAAAATAAATATAAACCCTAAAATAGCTACAATGTAATTATTAATTACATTATAGCTATCTTAGGGTTTATTTTATAGGTAAGTATTTAGATTTAAATAGGAATATTTTAATTAATAATATTAATATTAATTAGATTTATTTTAATAAGAATTTAGTTAGGGATGTTAGAGTTAGATAGGGTTATTATACTTAATATATATATAATATAATAACGATATTAACTATATTAACCCTAATATAATTAGGGTTAATATAGTTAATATATATAATACTAGTCCTAAAGCCCGTGTACACGGGCCAATTTTTGCAGTACAGCAGTTCCACCCCTTGCTCTCTCTCTATCCCCCCTCTTTTCTGCTCTCTCTCTCCCCCTCTCTTTGGTTCTCTCTCTCCCCATCTCTTTTGCTCCCCCTCTCTTTTGCTCTCTCTGCCCTCTATTTTGCTCTCTCTCTCCCCTCTCTTTTGCTCTCTCTTTCTCTCCCCTCTCTTTCACTCCCTCTATTTTGCTCTCTCTCGCCCCTTCTCTTTTGCTCTCTCTCACGCTCTCTCCCCTTTCTTTTGCTCTCTCCCCCATCTCTTTTGCTCTCTCTCCCCCTTCTCTTTTGCCGTCTCTCTCCCCTCTCTTTTGCTGTCTCTCTCCCTCTATTTTGCTCTCTCTATCCCCCCTCTTTTGCTTTGTCTATCCCCCTCTTTTGTGCTTTCTCTCTCTCCCACCTCTTTTGCACTCCCTCTCTCCCCCCTCTTTTTTGCTCTATCTCTCCCCCTCTCTTTTCCTCCCTCTCTTTTGTGCTCTCTCTCCCCCTCCCTTTGCGCTCTCCCCCTCTCTTTTGCTCTTTCTCCCCTCTATTTTGCTCTCTCTCTCTCCCCTCTCTTTTGCTCTCTCTTTCTCTCCCCTCTCTTTCACCCCCTCTCTTTTGCTCTCTCTCGCCCCTTCTCTTTTGCTCTCTCTCTCTCTTCCCTTTCTTTTGCTCTCTCCCCCATCTCTTTTGCTCTCTCTCCCCCTTCTCTTTTGCTGTCTCTCTCTCCTATCTTTTTGCTGTCTCTCACTCTCTATTTTGCTCTATCTATCCCCCCTCTTTTGCTTTGTGTATCCCCCTCTTTTGCGCTTTCTCTCTCTCCCACCTCTTTTGAGCTCTCTCTCTCCCCCCTCTTTTTTTGCTCTATCTCTCCCCCTCTCTTTTGCTCTCTCTCTCCCCCCTCTCTTTTGATTTTTCTATCCCCCCTCTTTTGCTCTCTCTCTCTCCCCTTTCTTTTGCTCTCTTTCCCTCCTCTTTTGTGGTCTCTCTCTCCCCTTTCTTTTGCTCTCTTTTCCCCCTCTCTTTTGCTGTCTCTCTCCCACTCTCTTTTGCTCTTTCTCTCCCCTCTCTTATGCTCTCTCTCCTCCCTCTCTTATGCTCTCTCCCCTCTCTTTTGCGCTCTCTCTCTGCCCTCTTTTGCGCTCTCTGCCCTCTTTTGCTCTCTCTCCCCTCTCTTTTGCTCTCTCTCCACTTTCTCCCCCTCCCTTTTGCTGTCTCTCTCCCTCACTTTTGCTCTCTATATCTCCACTCTTTTGATCTCTCTACCCTTTCTTTTGCTCTCCCTCCCCCTCTCTTTTGCTGTCTCTCTCCCTCTCTTTTGCTCTCTCTATCCCCCCTCTCTTTGGCTGTCTCTCTCCATCTCTCTCTATCCCCCCTCTTTTCAGCTCTCGGCACGTCCCCACCCACGTCACGGCCCACCCATGTCACCTCTGGCCACGCCCACATTTAGCTGGCCCGTTACTCACTCTGGAGTGTTGAAGGCCAGGTGTGTTTGTCCTCGTGCGCAGTGTCTACTGCGTATGAAAGCTTCAGACAAACACACTTTGCCTTTTATTATATAGGATAATAACTATATTAACTATATTAACCCTAATATAATTAGGGTTAATATAGTTAATATAGCTGGCGGCGTTGTAGGGGGATTAGATTAGGGGTTAATGTGTTTAATATAGGTGGCGGCGGTGTAGGGGGATTAAATTAGGGGTTAATATTTTTAAAATAGATGGCGGCGGGGTAGGAGCTCACTTTAGGGGGTAGGTAAGGTAGATGGTGGCGGGGTAGGGGCTCACTTTAGGGGGTAGGTAAGGTAGATGGCGGCGGGGTAGGGGCTCACTTTAGGGGGTAGGTAAGGTAGATGGCGGCGGTGTAAGGGGCTCACATTAGGGGGTATGTAATGTAGCTGGCGACGGTGTAGGGGGATCACATTAGGGGGTTATAGTTTTAATGTAGGTGGCGGCGGGGTCCGGGAGCGGCGGTTTAGGGATTAAATACTTTATTAGGGATTGCGGCGGGGGATCGCGGTTGACAGGTAGATAGACATTGCGCATGCGTTAGGTGTTAGGTTTTATTTAGCAGGTAGTTTAGGGAGTTACATGGCTCCAATAGACAGCGTAAGGCTTACTATGGCTGCATTTTGTGGCGAGGTGAAAATGGAGTAAGATTTCTCCATTTTCGCAACGTAAGTCCTTACGCTGTATATTGGATACCAAACTGCGCGGGTTTGGTATACCTCTCTATGGCCCAAAAAACTACGGGCGAAGGCAGAAATATACGAGCGTAACTTCTAGGTTACGCCGTATATAGGATACCAAACCAGCGCAAAAATTTGGCGTCGCCGGCTTTTGCGGGCGACGCTGCATATCGGATCGGGCCCATAGTGTGATGGGACAAACATCTGTGCAATTTAAGGCAGTACATGGCAATTTTAATAAGAGCTTTGACTTTTTGGATTTGTCAAGACCTGAGTATGAATGTTTTGCATTATTTTTCTGCTATCCTAAGGCTATCCTACTATTATGCCTGCTGCTGTCAATGGAATGTTTTTTTAAAAACATTTGCTTGAACTTTTCATAAATGTGCCACATTTGTGTTCATATTTCCTGACTGCACACGTGTTCATGTGTGTGAGCATGTATGGTTGTGTATTTTAGTGTATGCATGTGAGAGTGTGGTTGTGTGTGATAGCTTGTACACATGTGAGAATACATGCGTGTTCATGGTATTATGTGCTGTATGTTTGTGCATATGCTAATGATGCATCCAAATGCCCATGCCTATCAGTGAGTACTGGCATGTTTTTTTTGTTTGTTTTACAAAAAAGCTCTGCTTTTAAAGGGACAGCCTACACCCAAATTGTTATTGTTTGAAAAGATAGATAATCCCTTTATTAACCATTTCACAATTGTTCATAACCAAAACAGTTATATTAATACACTTTTTACCTCTGTGATTATCTTGTATCTAAGCCTCTGCAGACTGCCCCCTTATTTCAGTTCTTTTGACAGACTTGCATTTTAGCTATAATTTTTTTTATTTTATTTTTTACCATAATTGAGTCTATAATTAAGCACCCCTAGGGGGCACGAAACGCATCAGACTACCTACCTGTCCATGTCTGTCTAGGTTTTATTTTTTACAATAAACCTGTGTTCTTTGGTCCTGTTGTGCAGCTTTTTTCTGTACTATTTGTTCTTAGTGGTTGTTTCCTGCTTCCTTGGGCTTTGCACCGTGCCTGAAGTTTAGGGCCTAGTTTGGGGCTGCATACTGATGATGTCAGCTTCTTGCGACACCCCTCTTCTTAACAGAAAGCCAGCTGTAGCAGTTGTACTTTGACCATTTGCATTTTAGCCAATCAGTGCTGACTCCTAGGTAACTCGACGGGCACGAGCACACTATTATATATGTGACACACATGAACTAATGCCCTCTATTTGTGAAAATAATGTCTAAATGCATTCAGATAAGAGGTGGCCTTCAAGGGCTATGAAATTAGCATATGAGCCTACCTAGGTTTAGCTTTCAACTAATAATATCAAGAGAGCAAAGCAAAATTGATGATAAAAGTAAATGGGAAAGTTGTTTACAATTAAATGCCCTATCTGAATCATGAGCATTTATTTTAAACTAGACTGTCCCTTTAAGGGTCTGTGAAAATCTTTTAGAGTTAAAGGAAATGTTTTAGTTTTTTTTTTTCTCATATCCAAATTTCCTTCACTAAATAGATAAAAACTTACTCATAAAATTGTTTTCAATACGCCTCCTACAGTCTTAACTTTTCACTCAGAACCCTAAATATAATTTCCTTAGTACTTTCTCTCTTAGGTATTTTTTAGTTGTCTTTTTTGTGAGATGTTTTCAGTGTGACTTTTTTAACTCCTAACCCATTACTCGAGCTTTAAAGTTATGCTAACTGT
Organism: Bombina bombina; assembly: GCF_027579735.1. Lineage (NCBI taxonomy): Eukaryota > Metazoa > Chordata > Amphibia > Anura > Bombinatoridae > Bombina > Bombina bombina. The sequence goes on along the minus strand of NC_069501.1, from coordinate 391,758,467 downwards.
AAATTCCAATTGCTCTGTTATGTTTGCATTTACTTTTCTACTTGTGTGCAAAAAGCAGAAAAAAAACAATATTGCTAACCAGCAAAGTTTAGCATGCCACTTGTAATCTAGCCCATAAGCTCCTGCTCAAGAGTCATGGATTACTGCTTGTCCTGGGCGAAAAACAACCGGTGGCAGTTATATGACCGCGCCAATCACCGACTGGAAGTGGAGGGCCCTCTAGTGGGCCTGTAACAAAATTAAGTGATAACTAAGTTGAAGTCTGGAGGGTACTAGGTCAGCTACATTGTTGTGTGAGGGCAGGTGTTTCTGCTTACCTTTATAGGTCTTGGCTGCAGTGGATCCGGCCCTCTTTGTTCCTGGTTCCAGACTTCAAGGTAGCTTTCCTGTGTGTTCGTGATCCAGTGATCCAGTAATGCAGCGCTCTAGAAGAAAGTCGGTGCCACCTAAGCAGTATCGTGAGGTCATACAGGAGGTACTTGGCATGTGGGGATTTGCAAGAGGAAGCGGAGCAGATGTGGTAGCCCCTACTCCCTCAGCTAGGCCCTGGGTAGCCACCCTGCTTGTCACTAGGAGTGCTGTCAGGAGGGGATTGGGCCTCCAGGACCTGCCAGCAGGCTCTGGACCCCAGTCACCTCTGATGGACTTCACCTCTCACTATGCCCCAGGTGATCTAGGGGTCCCCCAGGTCTCCTCTCCTGTATTAACTGGCCATGTGGCTGGGGATCATGCTGCCCTGGTGCCCACTACCGGGTCTCAGCATGCCCCCAGCGTCCATATTGCCCCTCGGCCCAGCTCTAATCCTGAAGCCCCTCATGGCCCTCAGAATAATGCGGGGCCGCCATCTGCTGCAGCTGCTGCCAGGGAAACATCGTGGCAGCAGCTGCAGGCCTTACCCCCGGCGGCCATTCAGTCAGCACTTGTGCTGGCCCAGGCATTCACGGGGACCCTGTCCCCAGTGTGCCTGGACAGTTCTGGCGGATTGGGAGCTGTTGGTGGAGATAGTGTGGGCCTACGGTTTTCTTAGGCCTCCATCGGTGTTAAGCCCCACTCCTTCCGGCTTACGCATGCGCTTCCTCCCAGGATGACTCATAGTGGGGAGTAGCGTGGCAGAGGCAATCACATATGCCGGGAAAGGAGCAGGAGCCATTCACTACAGAGAGTCCTCCCTAGTAAGTCGGGGAGACTCTGTGCAGGTGACAGGGCTTCTGATGGGAGGGGAGGGAGAGGGCAAGGCAGGGCAGGAAGGCCACATGTAAGACTCCGGGGGGGAGGAGGGCTACACGTGGGATTGATGTGATGTATGTGGGCAATACTTGTATGGGGAACCGCATGGGAATAAATGCGCAGGAACAAGAGGGCATGTCTGTTAGGGAAGCATCTGTGGGGGCATTCATTTTCACTAATAGGATGGCTGATTCAGTGTCTGCTGGGGCACAGGGGACTGCTGTTGGTGTACTTGGGGATGTGATTATGCCGGCACAGGGCCAAGAAAGTGTAAATGAAGATGTGATCTGCAGGGCAGTGGCGATTGCCCTGGGTATGTGTGGGGTAGGAGATCAGGGGAGGATGGCAGGGGCCCCCTCAGGGGTCCGTTCTTCTGAACAGAGTTCTCCCCAATCTCTTTTATTTTCACAGGGTGTCACGTTTGATCCAGCTGCCAGCACAATGACATCAGAATCCAGGCAGGATACAGCAACAACTGCAGCTGCACCGTCTGCCATAGCGACTTACACACCGCAACCGTGGCCAGCAGGAGCTGCTCCGCCATTGGCCCCCAGTGGTGAGTACCTACTGCACACAGCACCACACGTAGAGTGGGGCGTATCTACTAGTGAGTCAGGCTTAGAGAGTGAGGGAGATTTGGGCTTAGTGGGTAAAGGCCAGAAGGAGAGGTTCAAAATGATTAAAAAGCTGGTTGCGGCTCAGGTTAAGGGTAAGGTTCCTTCCACAGCCGGTGCAGAGGTGGTTCCATTTGCGCAGGACTCTAGCGTAGCTAGCACGGGAGTAGGGATCGTGGCAGTGTCAAGGAAAGTAGCCTCTCATGGGGACATCTACCCATATTTAGTGCACTCCTTATACGGGCACCTTAAAGCTTAAGTGGTGAAGAAAATCCAAGATGGATGCTATGTCAACATCTTTGAACTCTCACCAGAGGCGTGTAGGGCCAGGGAAAGGGCAGCGGATGGCACCAGCCCTAAGAAAGTGCAGAGACCGGAAACATACAAAGAGTGGATGTGCTGCTTTCGCGTGCTGGTGACTTGTTATGTGGACAAGTGGCAGTCGCAAGGTCATAATCATTTCAAGTATGAGGATACCATAGATGATATGCACTCAAGGTTTAAGGAAGGCACATGGCGGGAGTATGACATGGCCTTCCATAGGAAGATAGTTCGAAACCCTCTCCTCCACTTTGGAACTCAGGATCTCAACCTGTGGTCCAAATTGGGGCTAGAGGGTACGGCAAGCGGCCCACCGGCGTTGTGCCAGGGAATTAGCCATCCATCCCCATGGCCGAAAAGGCAGGGAAGGGAATGCTGGAAATTCCAGGACAAGCAATGCGACAGGGGGGCAAACTGCTCCTTTCGTCACATCTGCAAATTCTGTAGTGGGCCACACCCAGGGGTGGAATGCAGTAGGAGGAGGGAGCCTGGCACAGAGAAGCCAGTCTCAAAAGGGGGTCCTGGTAACAAGGGCCCCAACACCCCTTAATTCGGCAGCCATGGGTCCATGGCTGGCGAATTACCCCGATTATGAGACAGCTCAGCTGCTCGGGGTGGGGTTGGTGGAGGGGTATAGAATTCATGTGGGTGGGCACATGGTGGGCTCCATGGTTCACCCTAATCTTTAATCAGCCTAAGAATATCCTGAGGAAGTACGGGAAAAATTGGGCAAGGAAGTGGTTTTGGGCAGGGTAGCTCTCCCATTTTGGGAACAGCCTCTGCCTGATCTGGTGGTATCCCCGTTGGGGGTGGTTCCTAAGAAGGACACAGGCAAGTTTAGACTTATACACCATTAGTCCTTTCTGAAAGGGGCATCAGTGAATGACGCAATTGACCCGGTAATGAGCTCAGTAAATTACCAGTCCTTTGATGACGCGTTGGCGATCGTCAATGGCAAGGGAAAGGTGGCGCTGCTGGTGAAGTTGGACATAGAGTCCGCATTTCTGCTGTTGCCCCTGCACCCGTCCGTTTCAAGCTCATGGGCATGAAGATGGATGGGGCATTCTATGTGGACAAATGTCTTCTCATGGGGTGCTCGCTATCATGCGCGCTTTTTGAAAGCTTCAGCTCCTTTTTGAACTGGGCAGTACAAAAGGCATCCTGGGGTGGGGCCGTGGCCCACTATCTGGATGACTTTCTGCTGGTGGGGGAGGCTGATTCTGACGAATATGCTCGCTTGATGGTGATTATGCAAGATATGATGGGGAGATTTGGGGTGCCTTTGGCAAATGAAAAAACGCAAGGCCCCTGTACCTGTCTGACTTTCCTGGGGATTGAAATAGATACCCGGGCAGCAGTTTGCAGGCTTCCTAGGGACAAGGTAAACTGTCTGCTGCAGGTGGTTTTGTCCGTGGCTAGCGCTGACTCTATTTCCATCAAGGAACTACAGTCCCTGCTGGTTTTGCTGAATTTTGCAGGTTGGGTGATACCGATGGGTAGAATCTTTAATAGGTGGCTGGAGAGTCAGCTGCAGGGTCCTAGAGGGCATAGAGCTATGATCAGGGTATCTACCAAGATGAAGGAGGACCTCAAGGTTTGGGAAGAATTTCTGAGGGTTTTTTGGGTATGGTGCTTACTTAAACAGCGAATGGAGCAAAGCTTCTTGGCCGGCGGATTGGGTTGGGTCGGGTCTGACTAGGAATCTATTGGAACTTTTTCCAATCATTGTGGCAATTGAACTGTAGGGTCAAAAATTAGCTAATCGGTCTGTAATTTTCTGACAACATGAGTGTGGTCTATGCCATAAACCATTTGTTGGCATCATCCCCGAGGGTGGTCACGTATTTAAGGCACCTAGTGTTGCGCTGCTTACAGTTGAACATTAGCTGTACAGCTTGGCATGTGCCTGGGGTGAAAATTGTAGTGGTGGACATGTTGTCTAGGTTTAACTGGGAGCAGTGCAGTAGGGTTGTGCCAAGGGCTGAGCAAACTGGCCTAACTTGTTCCCCTTTTCTTTGGCAGATGGCGGGGGCTGGAAAAGTGTCATCCCCCTAGTGAGGGCTTCTTTGGCACCTAAGACATGGAGAACATATGAAAACCACTGGAGGGCTTGGGTCAGTTTTGCCAGCCGACAGGGGTTTCAGGTCAAATTGGCTACACAGGTACAGGTGCTTGATTGGTTAGCTTGCTTGCATAGACAAGGGGTATCTAGATTAGCAGCTCAGGGTAAGTTGTCCGCTATCTCGTTCTTTAACAAAACTTTTGGGATAGCTGACCATTCGGGCGCGTTCTTGGTGAGGCAGGTCTTGAAAGTTTGGGGGCGGCTGTCCCCAAGCAACAAGGACCGTTGGGAGACCATCACACCATTGAGATTGCGTGAGATGGTGGGGACACTGCAGTCGGTGTGCTCTTCGGTGTACGAGGCTTTGCTCTTTTGGGTGGCTTTCTCGTTTGCTCTGGTGGGAGCTCTAAGAGTAGGGGAATTGGTGGCTTCATCCAGGGTAGGCATGGATGGAGGTATCAAATGGGAGCATGTGCGGCCCGCTGACAGTGGTTTGTTACTGCTAGTCCCCAGGTCTAAAATGGATCCAGAGGGTAAGGGGGCACAGGCACGAATTTCCAGAATGTTGCCCGGTAAGGAGTTTCGAGGATTATTATAACGTGAGACCACAGGGCAGTTATTCATCCACGAGGATGGCTCGTCTCGCCTTGACCCTGGGAGAATTGCGTCCCATTCATTTAGGATTGGGGTAGCCACGAGCGCGGCTAGCTGTGGGTCCTCTGAGGCGGATATCAAAAGGCTAGGGCGGTGGAAATCAGGTAGATTTAAGTTGTATATTCGACCATTGGACACGCTTCAGTAGGGCTATGGCTCTAAAAAGGGGGTCACAGGGCTAACAATGGTTTGGGCATACAGGGGTTTTGTTGACATTATATGCTTCAAAGGGTTAGCATTTTGGCTCAGCCTTTTATCATGTTATTTCAGGCACTAATTCTTCTTGGATGCGTGTTTGGATAGTGGGGCACACATTCGTGCATTGGGCATCCATCAGGGCTCTGCATCTGCAAGATGGGCAGCAGTTGGGATTTCCCTCATCCAGAGCTAGCATCCGGTGGCTGGGTCGCAAGGGTTTAACGTGGGACGAGTTGCCAGTCCTTCTTCAAGATGCTCTTAGGAGGTGGGGACAACCTCACATTATCGTACTGCACCTAGGGGGAAATAACATGGGGTCTGTTCCAGTTTTGGACCTGAGTAGGAAAATGGCTTCGGACCTACATTGGGTGTGTGCATGGCTCAAGAATGTAAAGATTGGGTGGTCCAACGTAGTTGCACGACTGCGTTGGAGGTACATTGTTACACAAAGGGCAGCGTACAATGTGAGGAAGAAGCTGAACAGGGAAATGGTGAGAACGGTCACAGCGTTAGGCGGTTTTTCCATAAGGCACGATACTCTAATGGCTGACAATAAGGCTCTTTATCGCCCTGATGGCATCCATCTCAAAGATGTGGGTTTAGACATTTTCCTCTGGGATATTCGTAAAGCTCTTCTCTCTGTAGTTAAAAAAAAAACAAAAAACATGGAATTTTATAAAAATTTTATTGTGTTATGTGAGCTTGTCAGTTGTGGCGGCAAGAGATGGCTGACTCTTGTGGCAGTCGGTCAGGGCACAGAGAGCGGTGGGTAGGTTTATGTGAACTAGCACTCTAAGCCCAGGTTTTAATTATAGCCTTCCTCCTGTTTCAGGAGTGTTTTTATGACTCGTTTGAGGAGGTCGCCTTACTAGGCTGGTTGTTTATGCCCTAGCTGGCGGTTGGTCAGGGCCCAGAGAGCGGGCAGGGAGAGAGAAGAGTGATGCCCTAGGATGGGGGAGGCGATCCCCCTAGGTGCCGACCTAGGGGTTACTCCCCCCTATGAATTGTAGGCCAAATAGCTCTACCAGATTACAGCTTTCACTCTCTGCCAATTGGGCACGCGCAATCCGTGCTGCGCTGCAAACACCGTGTAGGACCCTGGCCATCTGTCAGTAGGGGTTAAACTAGCTAGTTCATTGCCGCCACCAGTTTGTTAAGAATGTTCTACAGTTCTTTGTTGTTATTATTATTAAGTTGCCTAAGTTGGCATATCTACATAGCCTAATTTAAGAGGTATATTTTTTGTAATAAACGTGACCGTGACCGGTCTTTAGCCCGAAACCTGTTGTTGTGTCTTTATTGGTTTAATCATTCTAGGGTGCATAAGACGTAATAGAAAGTTTATCTCTTATGTGTTCACATTAGTCACCAGCTGCAGTACATATGGCTCTGAGCAGGACTTTAAATATGTCTTTAACCCTTTTGTGGTGGTTAAATATAGGAAGTTGGAGAATTAATAGTGCTAAAATGACATACTCTAATGAATTAAAACATGGCATAGTTGCTCTATAATATTACTTTAATGGGTCAGAGCACTGGGCTGTTTTAGCATTTAGATATCATTTTTAAAGCCATGATGGATTGCACCTAACTGGAAGAGAGACTGCTGTGTTTGAGGAGAGGATGACTAGATGTTTGGAGGGAGGAGGCTTTATAGGCAAATGAAACTCAAAAAAATCCCTTTGTGATTCAGACAGAGCATACCAATTTAAAATTTTTCCAATTTACTTCTATTGTCAATTTTTTTGTTCCCATGATATTCTTTGTTGAAGAGATACCTAGGTATGTGTCTGAAGCACTACATTGCAGGAAATACTGCTGCTACCTAGTGTTATTGCAATTGGATAACATTCTTGCAAAACTGTTGCCTTATAGTGCTCCTAAGCATACACTCCTGCTTTTCAACAGAAGAAGGGAATGAAAAAATTGATAATACAAGTAAATTAGAAAGGTGAATAAAACCACATGCTCTATGTGAATCATGAAATAAAACTTATAGGTTTCACATCCCTTTAAACTAAGAGAACGAGCGGAGGGAAAAAGAAAGTTTAAATGGGGTAGCAAGAACAGGAAGTAACTCAGTGGAGACCAGAGGGTAGTGCAGATGGGGGAAGGGGTAGTTCAGATAACAGGAAGGTGTCTATGCATAAAATCAGTTTCTCAACACTAACAGTAATGAAAACAATGACTACTTTTCTAGTATTGAAAATTCAATTGCCATTTGTTAACAGGAGCTTGAAGCTGCAAATGACCAACGTGATATTAAGCAAAATCAAATTTGAATTTAAGTGAGGAAGAAAGCAAAGCAACTATAGACATTGAAAGAATTGATGGAAGAGGTGCAGGGAAATGCAGAGAGGAAAAGGGCACCTCAAAAAGTTGTTTATAAAACATTCTGAGGCGTTATGGCAAACTTAAATATCTGCTTGCAAATGTAAGAAAGATAAGTAACAAAATGGAGGAGCTAGAGTTATTGGCATATGAGTATTGCATAATTGGTATTACAGAGACATGGCGGGGTGAAATACATGACTGGGCAGTTCATTTCAATGGCTTTATACTATTTCAGAGGGACAGAGGAAACAGGAAAAAGGGAGGAGAATATGTATATGTTAAACGTGAATTAAAGTATACTGTAGTATTAATACATTATTGTATCATAATAATGGTGATAATATGCAGTATTAATGGCTAGAACTTTTCACTGGAGAGAAGAAGGCCAATACATTAATCGTAATAGCACACTACAGAGGGACCACCAGAGGTAATAATAATCTTGATGAGGAAGATTAGCTTTTATTACAAATTAAACAAAACAGAACAAAAAAAAATAAATAAATAGGTTTTGAGAACAGAAAATTTTAATTACCAATATATCAATTGGTAGTAGAGGCACCAACCAGAATTAATGCCAGTCTTTATATGGTAATAACTAATAATGTGAAACCTTTTTCAAGTTTGGGAACATTTGGGAAATAGTCACAATTACATGGTGTCGTTGGAGATTAATTTAAACAAATAGAACATTGCATGGGTTTTAACAAAACCCTTTTATTTAAAAAAGGTAAATTTCAGCAGGTTGAGGGTTATTACAACATACTGTACAGTGTCCATTTTAGGACATTGCCAAATGTCATAGTTACACAGCTGATTGAGTGCATATTTCCACAAGACTGACAACCACTTGACATTTTAGTTTATCCAAAATGCCATGTGACCCTGATTGTGATGGTGACAAACAAAGGTCAGTGTCACTGTGTCTGTCATAATCACTTGGCATTTCTCTATTATCAAAATGCAAAGTGAGCCTTACCATGACCAACAAAGGTCAGTGTTACTGTGGCTTTCAGAGTAACTTAGCATTTCTGGTTTATCCAAAAGCCTTGTGACCCTGACGTGACTGCAACCAACAGAAGTCATTGTTGCTCTGGCTGTCAGAGTCACTTGGCATTTCTGGTTTATCAAAATGCCATGTGACTCTCACTGTGACTCTGACCAATAATTCAGAGCACTGTAATACCACTGTAATAACTAGTTCTGGCAAAACATATAATATGCATTTAGTTACTAGAGTAGCCAGCTGTCTGGTAAAAATAAATTGACAAGTAACCTTTTTGTTTTTGTTTTAATCCAGCAGAGTTTATTGAATGAGTATCATGCTGAGAATTATAGTTCAGTTTTGTCTGTTATTACTACTTTCATTATGGAGGATCTGGAAATGGATCTGCAAACTACAACTACTAGCATACATTGTACTGTCCTTGGGTGTGACTTTCCTTGCAGTCTGTTTTGTTATGAGATCCCACCTATTTTCAGTTCTGTGTGCAGCAGTGGTCTCTAAGACCCCGCTATTCAAAACATTGACAGACCAATGAGAAACTGCCTGTTTGCATTTACGATGCTTGCAGTCTATCGGTCTGTCGATATTTATTCTAAAAAATGCAGCTGACCGGCAAAGTGCCAGTGAGTGGCAATATGTCTCCCCTAGGATATAATAGAGATTGCGGCTTCTACAAAACTGTGCCGACATCACAACTCGTCAGCACTATCAGCAGGGGAGGGGGGCTGTATTTGAAGTGTTCCTATGCAGCACAAACAATGCACTCACTGAAACAAAAACAGGTTCTGTGTAGGAACACTTCAAATAATGCCTGTGTAACCTAACTGTAACTAAAGCTATACTACCTGCCTCACACTGGAAAATCTCACAAATGAAAAGGTGGCAAGAAACACTATACCTAGCCTGCAGGGCAGCCCTTGGAATATATCTAACTACTGGTTACGTATCTTAATTAAAATGCAGGTTACTCCGTTGGAACGCCCAGCTAACTCCTACAGAACGCTTACATCTACGTCATGTCTTCGCTATACCGGACTAATAAAGACAAAAAAAAAACATTTCTATTACAATGTCTAAATGATATGCACTTTTTTTGTAAAATGCATATTAATTTAAGTATTGTATTGATTTTAAACATCTTTTTTTTAATAATAAAAGAACATGCTAAAAAAGATTTTTAAAAATGTATACAATACTTAAATATGCATTATACAAGAAAAGGCATATCATTTTAACATTGTATGTAAAGGTAATGCTACCCTAAACTATTAACCCCTTATGTGCTCTCACACCCCAGCACAACCTAACCCAGCTACACTATGAACTCCTAATCTTCTTTACCTATTAACCTAACCACCATCTAACCTATTAATCCCTAAACCTCCGCAACCCCACTGCAATAACCTTCCTACTCAAATTAACCGCTAAACCGCAACAATACCAACACCCCCTAACCAATTAACCCCTAAACCAGCAATACCCCATTGCAAACTAAACTTAAACTAATTAATTCCTTAACAGCTAACCCCCCGACCCTTAATCTAACACCTCCTAAATTACAGAAAATAGAATAGGGCTTTTTATTTTCTTTCAGGACAAAGCCCTCCTGTAGGATAGGGATTTTTTTAAAGTTTTTTTTTATTTTTTTATTTGGATTTTATTTTTAAAAGTAAAAGAGCTACAATCTATTTAGGTAAATTAGCTACCAAATGCCATTATTAGGAGACTTTTTTATTTTGTTTTTTTAAGATAGGCTTTTTATTTGAGGGGTTACTTTGGTTTTAGAAAAGAGATTTGTTTTTGCCAAGTATGGGCCAGATTGCATGAAAGTAATATTAGCGCTCCACTTTGTAATACCAGCGCACAATAATGTGCGCTGGTATCACGGGTTAATTGCAATGCAAATGCGAGATCGGGTTCGCATTGCTATGAAGCATTGAACTCACAAGAGCGCGCTTCCATAGGCTCTTGGGAGCATCGTTCTGATGCCGTCACAGACTGGTCAAAATTAAACTTTCATGATTTAAATAGGGCATGCAATTTTAAGCAATTTTCTAATTTACTCCTATTATCAATTTTTCTTTGTTCTCTTTGTATCTTTATTTGAATGTAAGCTTAGGAGTCGGCCCATTTTTGGTTCAGAGCCTGGGTAGCTCTTGCTGATTGGTGGCTACATTTAGACACCAATCAGCAAGCACTACCCAGGTGCTAAACCAAAAATATATAGAACAAGAAATCACCTAGGGATGTTTGCACCATCATTTTTATTTTATTTCTTCTTTTTATTTTATTTCATTCTGTCATTCATTTTCTTACATAGCAATCAAAACCTTTTATACTTATACATATTATTAATCATTCACATTCTCACACAGTGTACATTAAGTACAATTTACACTATTAACCGCACTATTCCCAAGTAATACTATTAGAAATGTCCATTTACACCTATTCACATGACACTTCTCCTCTCTCACTCACTCACACACAATTAGGCAGAAAAATATTGCTTCTAATATGCGCTTATTTCAACACTGCATATTAGGTGTATATTGGGGTCTATTTATCAAGCTCCGAACGGAGCTTGATGCCCCGTGCTTCTAAAGACCGCTGCTCCATAACCTGTCCGCCTGTCCGGCGGACAGACATTGCCAGACACTGCCAGCTGGGAGATTGGCCGCAAATCTGCAGGGCGCGGCATTGCACCAGCAGTTCACAATAACTGCTGGTGCAATGATAAATGCCGACACAAATGCTGTCAGCATTTATCTATGTGCGGCAGACATGATACGCTACATTGTATCATGTCCGCTCCCACATTAATAAATTGACCCCCAGTAGTGATGTATTTTGCAAAATATAAATGTTTCACAAAACTCATAACTAAAATGTTACAGAGTACACTAACACCCATAAACTACCTATTAACCCCTAAACCGCCACCCTCCCGCATAGTAAATACTACATTACACCTTTTAACCCCTAATCTGCCACGCACCCACATCGCCAACACTAAAATAAACATATTAACCCCTAAACCACCAAGACCACACATCGCCAAAACTATATAAATCTAGTAACCCCTAAACAGCCAGCCCCCCACATCACAACTACTATAATTAACATATTAACCCCTAAACCGCCAGCCCCTCACATCACAAGTACTAAACTAAACCTATTTACCCCTAAACCGCCGGCCCCCAACATCGCTACTGAAATCCTATTGGCTGTTCAAATCAGCTCTCATCCTATTGGCTGATTTAAAAATGTCAGCCAATAGGAATGCAACGTACCCCATATTTAAATGGGTACATTGCATTCAAGCTTCAGTGTACGGCGGTGACCGTATGAAGATGATCCTCCACGCTGGATGTCCGTGCCGCCCGCAAAGATGCTCCGTGCCTTAACAGCTCCCTGCCTCCACAGCTCCCCAACACCAGGATGAAGAAAAAAGATGCCCCTCCGCGATGGATAAAGTTGTCACCACCTGGATAAAGATGGAAGTCCGGACTTCAGGAACTATGAGTAGATATGTTAATTATAGTAGTAGCGATGTGGTGGGCCGACGGTTTAGGGGTTAATCACTTTATTTATTGTTGGTGATGTCAGGGTGGTGATCAGGGCCGCCACTAGAAATTTTGGGGCCCCTGACTTAACCATTGATCAGGGCCCCCCCCCCCTCCTTTGACATGTGCAATTTTCGTCTACAAGATACGACGAGTCCACGGATTTCATCCTTACTTGTGGGATATCAACCTCCTGCTAACAGGAAGTGGCAAAGAGCACCACAGCAGAGCTGTATATATAGCTCCTCCCTTCCCTCCACCCCCAGTCATTCTCTTCTTTGCCTGTGTTAGTAATAGGAAGAGGTAAAGTGAGGTGTTAGTTTTAGATTCTTCAATCAAGAAGTTTTTTATTTTAAATGGTACCGGTGAGTACTATTTTCCTCAGGGAGCTATGGAAGAAGAAGATTTCTGCCCTGAGGTTGATGATCTTAGCAGATGTAACTAAGATCCATGTTGGTTTCCACAGAGCTTCTGAAGGTAGTGCAAGAGAAATCTTCAGTGTGGAGAACGGTTTCATGCTACAAGCAGCAATGAGGTATGTTCAGTCTTTTATTTCTGAGGAGACTTGGTATATCAGAACTGGCTGACATTTTTTCCCTGCAAGGGAAGGGGTAAGCAGTAGACCTGTACACAAAGGGTATTACTGAAAATCCTGTGTTTATATATTTTACTTGACATTGTATTGGGCTGAGAGTAATATTCAATGAGACACTGGGAGAGGCAGCTTGACGTTTTATATTTTATAACAAAGAGTCAATAGGGCTGCAGTGTTATTAATAGTGTTTGAAGGGACCACATGGCTTAATTTTCAAACCGCTTCCCATGCGGTTATACAGACTGTGAGGATGACGTCCATGATGGGCGTGGCCTATTACGCGCGCTCAGACGCGCAGTTTACTCTGACTGAGAAGGCAGCAGGCATTAGCTCCGGTGGGGCCTAAACTTGTGTTCTGTTCACCGGATCGTTGTCGAGTCATTTTGCAGTACCCTGGGGGCAGGTAGGCGCCACAGCAGAGCTGTGGCAAGGTGCAGGGGTCATTTTTTCACTTAAGATATTTTTTTTTTTGCTATAAAATATCTCTTAGAGGGTAAATTCATCCTTTGCTTATAGGGTGCAATAATGTTTGGGCCAATTGAATCTATATATTTAATTGTGTAGCGTTATTTAACATTATAGGCAGTTTAAGCAAAAATTGTGCGCTTTTTTATTTCTTAAAGGCGCAGTACACATTTTTCTAAAAGTTGTTGAAATCAATAAATAAGGTGTTCTACGACTATTGTGGTTATTAATAGTCTGTTCAACATGTCTGACATTGAGGAAACTAATTGCTCTATGTGTTTAGAAGCCATTGTGGAACCCCCTCTTACTTTGTGTACCTCTTGTACTGAAAGGGCCTTACAATGTACAAAGCATATTTTAGGTAAAGAAAGTGTGCCTAAGGATGATTCTCAGTCTGAAGAGAATCAGGATATGCCATCTAATTCTCCCCAAGTGTCACAACCTTTAACACCCACACAAGCGACGTCAAGTACCTCAAGTGCGTCTAATTCTTTTACTCTGCAGGATATGGCTGCAGTTATGTCAACTACCCTTACAGAGGTATTATCTAAATTACCAGTGTTACAGGGTAAACGCAGTAGGTCAGGTATTAATGTGAATACTGAATCCTCTGATGCTTTATTGGCTATTTCCGATGTACCCTCACAGGGCTCTGAGCTAGGGGTAAGGGATTTGTTGTCTGAGGGAGAACTTTCAGACTCAGGAAATAGGTTACCTCAGACAGATTCGGACGTCATGTCCTTTAAATTTAAGCTTGAACACCTCCGCCTGTTACTTCGGGAGGTTTTAGCGACTCCGGATGATTGTGACCCTATTGTGATACCACCAGAGAAATTGTGTAAAATGGACAAATTTCTAATTGTACCTACTTACACTGATGTTTTTCCGGTTCCTAAAAGAATTTCGGAAATTATAAAAAAGGAATGGGACAGACCGGGTATACCGTTCTCTCCTCCTCCTAATTTCAAGAAAATGTATCCCATATCAGACACCATTCAGGACTCTTGGCAGTTGGTCCCTAAGGTGGAAGGAGCTATTTCTACCCTGGCTAAGCGTACAACTATACCTATTGAAGACAGTTGTGCTTTCAAAGACCCTATGGATAAGAAGTTAGAGGGTCTTCTAAAGAAATTATTTATTCATCAGGGTTTTCTTTTACAACCTACAGCTTGCATTGTTCCAGTTACTACTGCAGCAGCTTTTTGGTTTGATGCTTTAGAAGAGTCTCTGAAGGTTGAGACCCCTTTAGAGGACATTTTGGATAGAGTAAAGGCTCTCAAGCTAGCTAATTCTTTTATTACAGATGCCACCTTTCAAATTGCTAAATTGGCGGCGAAAAATGCAGGATTTGCCATTTTAGCGCGCAGAGCGTTATGGCTAAAATCATGGTCTGCTGATGTGTCATCAAAATCTAAGCTCTTAGCTATTCCTTTTAAGGGTAAGACCCTATTCGGGCCTGAGTTGAAGGAAATCATTTCTGACATTACTGGAGGTAAAGGTCATGGCCTACCTCAGGATAAGTCTGTTAAGATGAGGGGTAAACAAAATAATTTTCATTCTTTTCGAAATTTTAAAGGACTACCCTCTGCTTCCTCTTCCTCCACAAATCAGGAAGGGAATTTTGCTCAGTCCAAGTCCATCTGGAGACCCAACCAGGCTTGGAACAAAGGTAAACAACCCAAGAAGCCCGCTGCAGCTACAAAGACAGGGTGAAGGGGCGGCCCCCGATCTGGGACCAGATCTAGTAGGGGGCAGACTTTCTTTCTTTGCCCAGGCTTGGGCAAGAGATGTTCAGGACCCCTGGGCATTGGAAATCGTGACCCCCGGATATCAACTGCAATTCAGGGATTTTCTCCCAAGAGGGAGATTTCTTCTTTCACGATTGTCTGTAGACCAGATAAAAAGAGAGGCGTTCTTACGTTGTGTAGAAGACCTCTCTACTATGGGAGTAATTCATCCTGTTCCAAGACTGGAACAGGGACAGGGGTTTTACTCAAATCTTTTTGTGGTTCCCAAAAAAGAGGGAACTTTCAGACCCATTTTAGATCTCAAGTGTCTAAACAAGTTTCTCAGAGTCCCATCGTTCAAGATGGAGACTATCCAAACAATTTTACCAATGATCCAGGAGGGTCAATATATGACTACCGTGGACTTGAAGGATGCATACCTTCATATCCCTATTCACAAGGATCATCATCAGTTCCTAAGGTTTGCCTTCCTGGACAAACATTTTCAGTTTGAGGCTCTTCCCTTCGGGTTGGCCACAGCACCCAGGATCTTCACAAAGGTTCTAGGGTCCCTTCTGATGGTTCTCAGACTGCGAGGCATAGCAGTGGCACCTTATCTGGATGATATTTTGATTCAGGCGTCGACTTATCATCTAGCGAAATCTCATACAGACACAGTGTTGTCCTTTCTGAGAACTCACGGTTGGAAGGTGAACCTAGAAAAGAGTTCACTAGTTCCACAGACAAGGGTTCCCTTCTTGGGAACTCTGATAGACTCGGTAGACATGAAAATATTTCTGACGGAGATCAGAAAATCAAAATTTCTAAATACTTGCCGAGCCCTTCAGTCCATTCCTCGGCCATCAGTGGCTCAGTGTATGGAGGTAATTGGATTAATGGTAGTGGCAATGGACATCATTCCATTTGCTTGCTTTCATCTCAGACCACTGCAGCTGTGCATGCTCGGACAGTGGAATGGGGACTATGCAAATTTATCACCTCAGATAAATCTGGATCAAGAGACCAGATACTCTCTTCTTTGGTGGTTGTCGCCGGATCATCTGTCCCAGGGGACGTGTTTCCGTAGACCCTCATGGGTGATGGTGACAACGGATGCCAGCCTCCTGGGCTGGGGTGCAGTCTGGAATTCCCTGAAGGCTCAGGGTGTATGGACTCAGGTGAAGTCTCTACTTCCAATCAATATTCTGGAATTGAGAGCAATATTCAATGCGCTTCAGGCATGGCCTCAGTTGGCTGCGGCAAAATTCATCAGATTCCAGTCGGACAATATCACGACTGTGGCTTATATCAATCATCAAGGGGGAACAAGGAGTTCCTTAGCGATGATAGAAGTATCCAAGAAAATTCGATGGGCGGAGGCCCACTCTTTTTATCTGTCGGCAATCTACATCCCAGAACTGGGAAGCGGATTTTCTAAGTCGGCAGACTTTTCATCCGGGGGAGTGGGAACTCCACCCGGAGGTGTTTGCCTCACTGATTCTTCAATAGGGCAGACCGGAATTGGATCTGATGGCATCTCGACAGAATGCCAAGCTTCCAAGATACGGATCCAGGTCGAGGGATCCTCAGGCCGAACTGATAGATGCCTTGGCAGTGCCTTGGTCATTCAGCCTAGCTTATGTGTTTCCACTGTTTCCTCTTCTTCCACGCGTGATTGCTCGGATCAAACAGGAGAGAGCTTCGGTAATCCTGATCGTGCCTGCGTGGCCACGCAGGACTTGGTATGTGGATCTAGTGGACATGTCTTCTCTGCCACCGTGGAAACTTCCTTTGAGACAGGACCTTCTCATTCAAGGACCTTTCCAACATCCAAATCTAAATTCTCTGCAGCTGACTGCTTGGAGATTGAACGCTTGATTTTATCTAAGCGGGGATTCTCAGATTCGGTCATTGATACTTTGATACAGGCACGTAAGCCTGTCACTAGAAAGATCTATCATAAGATATGGCGTAAATATCTTTTTTGGTGTGAATCCAAGGGCTACTCATGGAGTAAAGTTAAGATTCCCAGGATTCTGTCTTTTCTTCAAGAAGGATTGGAGAAAGGGTTATCAGCGAGTTCCTTAAAGGGACAGATTTCTGCTTTGTCAATTTTGCTTCACAAACGTTTGGCAGATGTTCCAGATGTTCAGTCTTTTTGTCAGGCTCTAACCAGAATTAAGCCTGTATTTAGACCAATTACTCCTCCCTGGAGTTTGAATTTAGTTCTTAGAGTTCTTCAAGGGGTTCCGTTTGAACCCATGCATTCCATAGAGATTAAATTGTTATCTTGGAAAGTTTTGTTATTGGTTGCTATTTCTTCTGCTTGTAGAGTTTCTGAGCTTTCAGCATTACAATGTGATTCGCCTTATCTTATATTTCATTCTGATAAGGTTGTTTTGCGTACCAAACCTGGATTCCTTCCTAAGGTTGTTTCAAATAAGAATATTAATCAGGAAATTGTTGTTCCTTCCTTGTGTCCTAATCCTTCTTCTAAGAAGAAGCGCCTGTTACATAACCTGGACGTGGTCCATGCCTTGAAGTTTTACTTACAGGCGACAAAGGATTTCCGTCAATCATCTTCATTATTCATTGTTTATTCTGGAAAGCATAGGGGTCAGAAAGCTACGGCTACCTCTCTTTCTTTTTGGCTTAGGAGTATCATCCGCCTGGCATATGAGACTGCTGGACAGCAGCATCCTGAAAGAATTATGGCTCATTCTACTAGGGCTGTGGCTTCCACATGGGCTTTTAAAAATGATGCTTCTGTTGAACAGATTTGCAAGGCTTCGACTTGGTCGTCTCTTCATACTTTTTCCAAATTTTACAAATTTGATACTTTTGCTTCTTCTGAGGCTGTTTTTGGGAGAAAGGTTCTTCAAGCAGTGGTCCTTCCGTTTAGGTCTCTGTCTTGTCCCTCCCGTTTCATCCGTGTCCTGTTGCTTTGGTATTGTATCCCACAAGTAAGGATGAAATCCGTGGACTCGTCGTATCTTGTAGAAGAAAAGTAAATTTATGCTTACCTGATAAATTAATTTCTTCTACAATATGACGAGTCCACGGCCCTCCCTGTCATTTTTCAGACAGATTATATTTTATTTTTTATAACTTCAGTCACCTCTGCACCTTTAGCTTTTCCTTTCTCTTCCTAAACCTTCGGTCGAATGACTGGGGGTGGAGGGAAGGGAGGAGCTATATATACAGCTCTGCTGTGGTGCTCTTTGCCGCTTCCTGTTAGCAGGAGGTTGATATCCCACAAGTAAGGAGGAAATCCGTGGACTCGTCGTATCGTAGAAGAAATTTAATTTATCAGGTAAGCATAAATTTACTTTTTGACCAAGTGACTAAAATGTATATACACTTTATTCTTAAGTGTTTAAACTTGAAAATTGTGTAAAGGTAGTAACATACACACACACAGACACACTCATACACTGAAACACACACACACACACATAAGGATTCACATATAGACACTCTAGCAGACACGCAAAGAAACACACTCAGACACAGACACACAAACAGACATTCAGCACTTGTTTACATTGACCTGACAAGTAATGAGGTAAACTACAGTTTTGTAAAAAAAGGAGATTTAGAAAACAAAATATTGAGTTCTGATTATCTTTTTGTAAAGGAAGATGCCAACTAAATCATGACAACAGCATGCAGTAGCTGAAAGGAAGAGCCCTGAAGTGCCTAAACAATAATTTAAAGGTTAAATGGTGGATTGGTGACTTCCGGAAAGGTCTCGTTAGTCTCAAAGTCTGTAGAAAGATGTGAATAATCAGTAGTAAGGTCAAAATGTCCTAAGAAGGAACAGACAATGGACACACACACACACACAAACTCAAGCTTGCACATACACCCAAGGAAACACAGACAGAGACAGCCTCAGAAAACACACAAAGACATACACACACACAGAGACACCCACAGAAAACACAGAAAGACATACACACACAGATAGACAACAACATAAAACACAGAAAGACATATATACACACACCCTCACTGAGACATCCACAGAAAACACACAAAGACATACACACACCCTCACAGAGACACCCACAGAAAACACACCCTCACAGAGACATCCACAGACTACACAGACAAACATACATACACACCCACACCCTCACAGAGACATCCAGAGAAAATACACAAAGACAAGCATACGCACACCCTCACAGAGACACCGATAGAAAAAGCTCAGACATATGCACACACCCTCACAGAAATACACAGAAAATGCACAAAGACATACACACCCACCCTAACAGAGAGACCCACAGAAAAAAAATACATACATACTCATAGAGACACAAACCAAAGCACAAAGACATGAACATAGACACCCACAGAAACACTCACAGGAGGAAACATTTATGCACCTTGCATCCCCTAAATCAACAGTGTGTGACATACATGATAAAAAAATTGCAGAAATTAAGAGATCACTTTTTAAAGAATCATATTTGTAAATGTGCAAACAAAAATAATTCTGTGAATTCAAAATTGTACATTAATAATCTGGGTAGATGGCTAGATGAAGAAAAGTACTTTTAAAAGGTTGACATATGTTTGTTTGTTTTTTCCCCATTTTCCCCAACCAAGAGCACCATTTCAAATATAGTGTACAAATGTTCCCATCTGTTAGCTGTACTTATGGATTTAGAAAATGCTGTACTCTATATGGTCTTGGTGAAACCATAAGCTGTGGTACTTATACCATTAGATCTGGTTAAATGCAGGATTTAGGCTTGTTGGTATGTGTTTAAAAATTAAGTCAGCTGTAGTATAAACTGAACAGTTAAGTTAACCTGTCTTATTTCAAACACTTAGCAATCTTAGTCTGAGATTATAACATTTTATGCAGATGTAAAAATCTCAGATAAAATGCCTCCTTGCATCTGGAAAGTCATTGCATAAAGGGACAGTAAACTGGAATGCCAAAAGGGCACCTACCATTTGTGTATTTTGGAGGAAACATTTCTGCATGGTTTTAAATATAGAATTTCTACAGCATTGTCAAATAATCATAAATACACTGCTGCTAAAAAAAATGTGTTTTTATGGACCCCTGGCCTCACCATACAACTACTACCACACTGAAGTTACAATCCGAAATTGCACAAAGAAATAAAAAACATTTGCTAAGTCCTACCTCCTCTGCAAATGAAAGTGATCTGCCGTCTGACTCAGACACACACTGTACAACCAAAGTGCCAAGTCTGTCTCACACTGTGCATAGTGGTTTAGTGCACATTCAGAAATCCTCTCAAATGCTAATACTTTACTCCTTGTAATAACATTTCCCATGCTCAATTAGCACTCTGCTGTAGTACCCACTGGTGGCTGCCAAAATTTAAAAAAGAAAAAAAAAAATCCTGGAGTCACCCCTGTCACCCCCTGATGGCGGCCCTGGTGGTGATTTAGGGGTTATTAGCTTTATTATAGTAGTATCGATGTTGAATGGCGTCGGGTTAGAAGTTAATAGGTTTATTATAGTAGTTGCGATGCGGGGGTGTCGGTTTAGGGGTTAATAGCTTTATTTAGTGTCACTGATGTCGGGGGCAGGGGATTAGGGGTGTCTAGACTAGAGGTTTATGTTAGGTTGTTTGGTTTAAGTGTAACTTTCTTTTCCCCATAGACATCAATGGGGTTGCGTTACAGCAATCTCTATTCCGCAATCGCAGGTGTTAGTTTTTTCTAAACACTATCCCCATTGATGTCGAAGGGGGAAAGCGTGCACGAGCACGTAAACTCATTCCTTGGCTTTTGTGCGGTATGGAGCTAATCGCACGATAACGCACAGCACAAGGAGGAATTTCAGTAACTTGTAATGGCAGCGCTATGGAAAGTGGGATACCGCTCCTTTTTTTGCATTATTTAAGCACCCGGCATAGCGCAAATCTTGGTGTCTACTTGCACGTGTGCAGACTTGTGTAACCTGTAATCCCTAGGTGGTTAAGCACTGATTCAACTTAGTTACAATTGCAAAGAATGATTTTCAAATCATGATTGTTGATGCAAAACTGATAATCCACTTTTTAAAAGCCTCTGACAGCATAGAAGTTTAGGGGGGAGGAGTAAACAAAAGCTCACATAAATTGCCTAAAAGTATTAACCCAAGCCTGCATTTTACAGTATTTTTTTAATTTTTTTTACTTTTTGTTGGTGCATTAATTCAGAAATTTGTTTAACTAAAACAAGCCAAATATACATTTTTATTAAAAATATGCATTAGTAACAAAATGAATGAACATCACTAATGTGCATCTGTGTATGTTCATCTGTATGTTTATATGTGCATATGTATCTGTGTGCTAATGGGAAAATTATTAAAAATAAAAAGTAAAATGTACTAAAAAACAATAGCTTCCTCAATTAGTTTTAAAATCCAAGGTAAAAGCTACTGCTGATGAGGTGCTTATTTATTTCTCACAGATGACATAAATGCTCTAAAAATGTTGGAAAGGCAGCATTTTGTACATGTGGTGGTTATGTTCTGTAGTAGAACATACTTATTGCATTTATAGAACAGATAATAGGCCAATTTTAAGAAACTCAGTCCAATTGGAAGCTTTCTCCAGTCTTTATTCAGTACTTGTACACATAAAAGTGTGTTTGTGTATGAGAGGAGTATGGTTGAGAAGTGTGTTTGTGTGTGAGAGGAGTGTGTGTGAGAAGTGTGTTTGTGTGTGAGAGGAGTGTGTGTTTGAGAAGTGTGTTTGTGTGTGAGAGGAGTGTGGTTGAGAAGTGTGTTTGTGTGTAAGAGGAGTTTGTGTGAGAGGAGTGTGTTTGTGTGTGAGAGGAGTTTGTGTGAGAAGTGTGTTTGTGTATGAGAGGAGTGTGGTTGAGAAGTGTGTTTGTGTGTTAGAGGAGTGTGTGTGAGAAGTGTGTTTGTGTATGAGAGGAGTGTGGTTGAGAAGTGTGTTTGTGTGTTAGAGGAGTGTGTGTGAGAAGTGTGTTTGTGTGTGAGAGGAGTGTGTGTGAGAAGTGTGTTTGTGTGTGAGAGGAGTGTGGTTGAGAAGTGTGTTTGTGTGTAAGAGGAGTTTGTGTGAGAGGAGTGTGTTTGTGTGTGAGAGGAGTTTGTGTGAGAAGTGTGTTTGTGTGTGAGAGGAGTGTGTGTGAGAAGTGTGTTTGTGTGTGAGAGGAGTGTGTGTGAGAGGTGTGTTTGTGTGTAAGAGGAGTTTGTGTGAGAGGAGTGTGTTTGTGTGTGAGATGAGTTTGTGTGAGAAGTGTGTTTGTGTGTGAGAGGAGTGTGTGTGAGAAGTGTGTTTGTGTGTGAGAGTAGTGTGTGAAAGAAGTGTGTTTGTGTGTGAGAGGAGTGTGTGTGAGAAGTGTGTTTGTGTGTAAGAGGAGTTTGTGTCAGAGGAGTGTGTTTCTAAGTGAAAGAGCCAGAGAGATAAAGAGAGAGAAAAAGAGAGAGAGAAAAAAGAGAGAGAGAAAGAGAAAAATGAAAGAGAGAAAAAGAGAGGGGGGGGGGGGAGAGTGAGAGAAAAAGAGAGAGAGAGGGAGAGAAAGATAGAGTAATACAAAGAGAGAGAGAGAGAGAGAGAGAGAGAGAGAGAGAGAGAGAGAGAGAGAGAGAGAGAGAGAGAGAGAGAGAGAAAGAGAGAGAGAGAGAGAGAGAGAGAGAAACAGAAAATGAGAGAGAAAAAGAGAGAGAGATACAGAGAGAAAGAGAGACAAAGAGAGAAAGAGAGAGAGAAAGAGAGAGAGAGAAAGAAAGACAGATTGATAGGTGTTAATACAGAGAGATTGAGAGGTGTTTGTGTGTGTGTGAGAGAAGTGTGAGAAGTGTGTGAGAGGAGTATGTAAGAAAGAGAAGTTTGTTTGTGTGTTAGAGGAGTGTGTGTGAGAGAGAAATGTGCTTGTATGTGAGAGGAGTGTGTAAGAGAGAGAAGTGTGCTTGTGAGAGAAGTATGTGTGTGAAGCGAGAAAGAGAAAGGGAGAGAGAGAGTGTGAGAGAAAGAGAGAGTGAGAGAGAATGAAAGAGATAAAATAAAGAGAAAGAGAAAAAGAGAGAGAGAGAGCGAGAGAGAGACAGTAAAATAGAGAGAACAAGAGAGAAAGAAAGAGAGAGAGAAAAGAGAAAGAGAGAGAGAGAAAGAAAGAGAGAGAGAGAGAAAAGAGAGAGAGAGAGAGAAAGAGAGACAAAAATAGAGAAAGAGAAAGAGAGAGAGAGAGAGAGAGAGAGAGAGGGAAAGAGAAAGAGAGAGAGGTCCACCATGCCTCTCGTTGCAGGAGTATTTTATTATTTCTTACTGAATGTCCCTGTTGTAGAAAATGCTGTGCTCCCGGCTGGTCCGTATGTCCCCTGTCTATGGTCGTCCTGATTGAGGACCTATGGTTAGCCATTCTGGTGCGGAGGTCATCGGTGGTCTTTCCATGGAAAAAAGGGACATTCAGTAAAGGACCTAAGATATACCCTAATAGATCATGTCCCACCTCTGACCAGAGGTGGTGATAGGGGAAAAATACTCCTGCAACGAGAGGCAAAGTGAACCTAAGAACTGGGTACCTTGATCCCCAATGGGTTAAATACCCATCTGGACTGACATTGCTTTCTATAATAAGATTAACAGTTTCCAATACCAAAAAGTGTCTTATTATACATATCTAATTTCTCCCCAGCCTTCTTACCTATCAAGCTTTCTTTCTTTTATCTTTCATTCTTTAACCTCTTTTTTCTCAAACTCTCTTTTTTTCTCCTACTCTCTTTTACTTTGAATATAGCCTCTATAGAATTTTCCCCTCCAAATAATGGAATAACTTCCCTGTACAAGGTGTTTTTTTCCCCATCTGGATCTTATAGCTGTGATTGATAGGTTCCTATTAGTTAAAGGGACAGTCAACATCAGAATTTTTGTTTTTTAAATAGAAAGATAATCCCTTTATTACCCATTCCCCAGTTTTGCATAACCAACACTGTTATAGAAATACACTTTTTACCTCTGTGATTACCTTGTATCTAAGCCTCTGCAAACTGCCCACTTGTTTCAGTTCATTTGACAGACTTGCATTTCAGCCAGTCAATGCTCACTCCAGGGTAACTTCACATGAATGAGCTCACTGTTATCTATATGAAACACATGAACTAATGCCCTCTAGTGGTCAAAATGCATTCTGATTAGAGGCAGTCTTTAAGGTTTAAGGAATTAGCATATGAACCTCCTAGGTTTAGCTTTCAACTAAGAATACAAAGCAAAATTGGTGATAAAAGTAAATTGGAAAAATGTTTAAAATTATTTTCCCTATTTAAATCATGAAAGTTTTTTTTGGACTTGACTGTCCCTCTAATACATAATTATGCCCAATAGCAGAATTGTGTAGCTAAATTATCTGCAGTTCTATAATAGTTAAGATCCTCTCTTTCTCTGACTATGTTATCTCTCTTTCTCTGAACACTTCTTTCATTCTTTATATGGTGTTTCAAATATAACTAGGATCTCTTGTTTCCCCCCCCCCTCCCTTCCAGTGGACTCCTGCTCTTTATGTACATTTTTAATATTCACACAAGTTGCTATATGGCAGTAGACCTTGCTTACATTCATTAATAAGAGACACATAGTATACACTATTTACATAAACAAATGTTACTATTTTTATCCATATGTATCACTTGATATTGCCATAGCAATCATGTTTGTTTACTTTGCCCTCAGCAGTTGCCTTGTGCACCGCCAGCGCTGACGTGATGGCGTCACTCATGACCACTTCCAGTTTCGGGCTGGCGTGCACTCGTGGGAGTCGGTGGTGTGGAGACTGCCTGTTGCATAAATAGTACCTTTTGGTAAGTGCACTAATAATGGTTATTTTTCACTTGTCTGATGACGGGGTTATTCCCTGAAAACATTTGCTAAGTTTAAATAAACCACTTTTTTCACGGCGAGTGCTCTCTTCATCCTTCTTATATATGACATGTTTTTACAAATTTAAGTATGTCATTTTGCATTAGAAGTTCCACTTAACACTAACCACTACTGCTTATCTAATCTTTAAAACTACTACCAACTGATTCAAATTTCAATGTACCCAATGCATTAGCACAATAATTGATTCAGATCCCTAATATTTTATGTAGAAATTATTTTTAAAACACTTATAAATCAATATTTTATTCTTTATATATCAGATTTTAATGTAAAGTACTTTGTTCTACTAAAGTTGATTAATGCAATGATAATCTATCTAATTTATCTATCTTTCATCAATGTATCTATCTAATTATCTATCTGTCTGTTTATCTATAGATCGGGTTTTCTGTCTTTAATAAACACACAGTTAAAGACACACTAAAACACATATGAACAAACACAAGCTATTTAATCACACACTCTTTGCAATACAAATATATAAAACAAATCATAGTCAGTTGTTACATCATGTTATATAATTAAACTATGAAACTGTAATATTTGACTTTAATTAAGGTGATGCTATTATTTGCTTTTATAAAGTGAATGACTTTGCTGAAATCATTTAACACAAATATTAATTTACAAAATTATTAGAAAATGTGTTCAGGATAATTTGAATATATATTACTAATTAGACACAGATATATAAGGTGTAAATCCCTCACACCTAAGAGACCATCACATCAAGATATCTAATAACCTATAACAATATCCTGAGATCCTGGTAAGCAAATGTTATATCTTATATATTTGTAACAATTGTATTTATACTTCTTATGAGAGTGTACTGGTAACTCAATTTTTTATGGCACCAAATTAAAGAAACAACACAATATTAATAACAATTAAATTAATCAGATGCTTATTTATAACATTACACTGAATATTAAACATTATAAGGCTTTGTGGTGTAATCATGAAAATAATTAGCAATAAGGGATATTAGTAATCTTGTAGTTGTACATGACAGAACAATATCTTTATCTATAAATTAATACTGACATGTTCTATGGAATTGTATAATCTACACATAGTTAAGCATATTATAATTTCATTTTTAATGTCTCTGTTCCGTCTGGTTGTAAGTAATCCAAAAATAAACTTTACACTATTTATTTAGATACATGAAACCCCTAATTTCATGTGCATGCATTTTTAAATATCTTTGCAATTTACTTCTAATATAAATTATGCTTTATTTTATTGGTATCCTTTATTGAAGGAGTAGCAATGTACTACTGGGAACTAGTTGAACACATTGGTAAGCCAATGACAACAGCCATATTTGTGCAGAAACCAATGAGCAGCTAGCTCCAGTCCTGAGCATACTTAAACATGCTTTTCAAAAAGCAAACGCAGTAAAATAGAAAGCTGTTTAGAATTACATATGCTCTATCTGAATCATGATAGTTTAATTTTACTGTAATGTATCTTTGTTTTAATGTTTCTTTAATAAGAGTTAAATCAATACGTTTGGTGAAAATTGTATGTGGTCCTAATTGTTCTTTTTTTCTTTACTTTTAACAGGTAAAGATGAATTTTAAGTACATAGTTGCAGTGTCTTTTTTAATAGCATCTACATATGCACGAAGGTAAAAATAAATAAACAAGGAAAGAACTATCAAAACTCATGTTTTTTAGATTTAAATATTTTATTTCAGAGAAACTACTAAATATTCTAAAGAGTTTTTAAAAATGCAATGGTCATATTTCCATAAGTGGTAATAATTTTGTGACATAAAGCTTTCAAAAAATTGGTTGCTGTAAAGTGTTTTCTGCTTCCATTTTCCCTTTAGTACATACACACATTACATTATATG
The DNA here is from genome assembly GCF_027579735.1 of Bombina bombina. Taxonomy (NCBI): domain Eukaryota; kingdom Metazoa; phylum Chordata; class Amphibia; order Anura; family Bombinatoridae; genus Bombina; species Bombina bombina. Next base: position 391,731,949 of record NC_069501.1, on the reverse strand, counting down.
AGAGCACAGACAATTGTGTAAGATATTAAAAGGAAGAAGAAATAAAGGTAATTTGAACAAGGGTGTTAAACTGAAAGATACATTTTATTTCCATATTTTAAAACATAATACAGCACATTACAAAACTGTTCTCATCTTATTTTAAATCAGAAGTGGGATATAAATTGTTTTATGAATTGAATTTACAGAATTAAGTTATCCTTCTCTAAAATTTGCCCAAAACACATCAATATTACATTTAAAAGTACATTTACACTCATAACACTATGAAATTAAAATAATTCAAAAGGTATAAATTGTTAGAAAAAAAGGCATGCAAAGGACTTTAACATAAAGATAAATACACTTACATATATATACTGTATATATATATATATATTCATTTATATGTACTGTATATATGTGGTAACATGTATTTTAGTATTTATATGTGTATATATGTATTTAGAGACATATATAGACATATAAACACATAAATATATGTGTTTACATATATCATTGGAGCCCATTCCACTCACATGCCCTAAAATAATTTTTAAGCAATTTTGATGTTTTACAATGTGTTTTACTTATTTACTGTATTTACTGTAAATATTTTACATTCCAATGTTCTTCAAAGAGTAGATAATGTACTTTGTATTTTTAAATATATATTGATATGTCTATCTGTATATATATTAATATCTATAATTGTATATACGTATATATAGATAGATAGACAAATATAGATATATAGATACACATAGATAGATAAATATATAGATATTTCATAAAAAAATAATTAGATATATATTAATAAATATTTAAGAATAAAAAGAACCTTTTCTTCTATATGAAGAACATTGTAAGTAAAATATTCATAACTACCTTCGGGTTTAGTGCAGTTGGTTAGTGCATATCAGGTTTCGCTCATGCACTAACTTTTTACTTTCAACTTGTAAAAGTAAGCGAACCCGCCCACATAAATAAAATTCTTCCAGCGGTGTTTGCTCTTGAACACAATAACTAAATAGTAATAATGAGAGAGAGAATTAGTTGCTATAAACAAACTAATTTGGTACAAATACGCACGCCTAAATACCCAATTTAAAGAACTGAACTGCTTTTTTGATAAGCAATTACTGATGTCTGCTATTTGCTCATTGGTACTACAGACCAAGCAAACGCCCTCAGAGTGCCAGATGTGACCACCTGTCCTAATTATGATTATCTGTGCTTTCAGAAAATAAAATATATTTAAAAAAAAATAATAAGTAGTTTAATCTTATAATGTTAAAGTCATAAAATTAGTTTACCAATCTGATTTATTTATTTTTAGTGTAAAGAATGATGAACAGTCTCTGAGTCAGAGGGATGTTTTAGAAGAAGAATCACTGAGGGAAATCAGAGGTATAGGAGCATCCATCCTAAGTGCTGGTAAAGCAGGTTTAAAAGGCTTGGCTAAAGAATTGGCTGCACATTTTGCGAATGGGAAGAGAACAGCTGAAGAACATGAAGTGATGAAAAGACTGGAAGCTGTAATGCGTGATCTAGATTCCTTGGATTATCCAGAGGAAGCTTCTGAAAGGGAAACCAGAAGCTTCAATCAAGAGGAGATTGCAAATCTTTATACTGAAAAAGAGAAACGCCTTTTGGGGCCAGTATTAGGTTTGGTTAAAAGTGCACTTGGAGGTTTACTTGGATAATTATAGCGAGTAAAACTTTGCTTTCATTAATGTTTGTAAAATGATGCTAATCAGATAACATATAATAAAGCATAAATAAAACACACAAAAAGCTATTTAAACAAACTACATGTTCTCTACTCTGCTATTAAATAAAAATCATATGAGCAATACTTGTTTTTTCATTTATAATTATCATTAAAATGGTGACTGATCCTGGTTTTTGATCACATTTATGTAGTAAAGTTTATCGAATGATTTTTCTACAATAGTAAACATGAAAGTCTATGGAAATATTTGTAGATAATAATTATATAATATTTTTGTGTTTGACCCCAACGTGTTGTATTTGATACCTGGAATAACAGTTAATTAAACAATAAGAAACAAATTATATTTATTTATTTTCATTCACCCTATTTCCTTATGCACTCTTGTTCCTCTAATATTAATATAAAATCTGAATATCAAACATGACCAAAATGTTGATAATTAAGCAGATATACAGCAAAACAGAAAAAATGTAGGACAAATTTCATTTATTTAAGTTTTTTTAATATGAGTTTAACATTATTTAATTAATTTGTCTTTACCTCTTGAAAGCTTAATTATACCTAACATGAGTGGATTTATTTTAGCAATTTGCACAGTTTTTGTTCAATTTTAAATCTCTTATAAATATTTTAAATGGTTACTTAAGTTTACTTACATTTGAAATATAGCTCAAACACACAGTTAAATGTTGACACAACTTAAGTATTTGTAAATGACATTTATGGATTTTAATGAAGTGTTAAGATTAAAAAAAAAATCTTGAACACAATTCTATAAACATTATATTTAAATTATATAAAGAATTGTATTTAATTTTATTATTGGTTAAGCAAAAATAATCAAACAAACAAAAATAAGCAAGACTTATGCTTATGCTTTTATGCATTTATTGTATCAATTTAATTTCTTATTTTACAGTCTTATTTGGCATAACAAGGGACTCTTTCCAATATCATAAGAAAATTAGCATATTGAATAAGCTTCAGTTACACAGAAACAGCTAAGGCCTACATAAAATTAGTGGATCAGATTCTTATGATAAGGGAACTTTTGGTCAACAAACAGCTTTTCATGTATAATTTAGAATATCCTTTCAACAATGACTGTCTCACCAGATTTTTTTTAAGTTTTTTCCTAACCTGGCCATCATACTAGACCTACCCACTGTACACCGGGTATTAAAGTATAAAGCCAGCCTATAATTTAATAATAATTATAATAATAATAATGAGGTCAAGGTACATGCAACATGTAATATGAGGTTTGCCCACCCTGTGTTATCATATAACAAGGATAGCACCTCACTCTAGCACTTGTCCTGAAAACTAACAACCAAATTATAGCCAGAGGTAAAGAGAGACGTTACTATTGGTGATTTGGGTGATAAATATGCAATAAGGCCGCCCAGTGCATATACAAGCATTTAATTGAAGTCATGTGCATAAAATCTAATTGAAGCTAGAATGAGAAGAGTGGGTAAAAGTGGATAGAAGCTTTATGCTGTGTTACTATTACTTACTTATTTTCACTGTGGTCTTTCCAGAACAGAAGAATTAACAAATATAAAATGATTTCATACCCTTTAATACTGTCTTGGTCTTAGCCCTTATCGAAAAGAATGTAAAACAATCCATCCCAGATCAAGACCAGTCTATTCTCTGCCCATGCTATAATTGCCTAAACTAAAATGTTGACAAGCATATATATATATAGTAAATGCACACATTTAGATTATGATTATGGTATGACATAAAAGCTGGTTTGGACCAGGTAATCAAATACAAAAGAAAAGGTCAACCAGCCTAACAAGGAATCCATCTAAAAGTGTGCTAGAGGTTTTATCCAAATACCCTTTGCCCTACTTGTTCTTAGGAATCAACAACAACAGACAGTGACTTAAATGGATATTGTACAATAGATTTTTCTTTGCATAAATGTTTTGTAGATGGTCCATTTATATAGCCCATCTATTAGTGTTTTTGTAAAAATGTATAGGTTTTGCTTATTTTTTAATAACATTGTGCTGATTTTAAGACTCCTAATATAGCCCCACAGTGTCAGATGTATACATGTGTTTACAGACTTGTGCTGGCTCCTATTTATGTAATCTGTCTTTTTATTTTGAGGGAAGGGGGGGACTGTCTGCTCTTCTTGTGTTCCCAGCCCCTTTCACTGGGTGTCCCAGGAAAACACCATCAACAGTGCTAAACTGGGAGCTTCTAAGTAAGTTTTTAAATGGTTTTATACTGAATTTTTAGATTAAGCTTTTGTGCATATTCTTCTTTATGGTAGTGTCTATTCAATGCAGTTATATTACAAATGGTATATACTGTCCCTTTAATAACGCTGATGTAAACCCTTTATTGCATTCCTTATAGGTAGAACTGGAATATGAAGACAAAGAGACAAAGGAATCCGGCACTTCTTGAATTCAAAAGATAAGCGACTTTATTGGCAGGTAAAACAAAAAGCAAAAATAAAAGTAAAGCATAGCAGCCCCAGCAATTCAGTCATTGCGGTACAACATACAACAGGTTAATCTGAATGGTGGTCACTGAAGCTGACGCGTTTCGGCATCCCACGCCGTAGTCATAACTGGAATAATCTTGTAAGACACTCAGCAGTGACTGTGCCATAATTAACTCCATAGTGTCTGGCCTCTTATCCTTACTTGCTCCCCATCCCTATGCCACCTGTTTCACCAAAAAGTTACTAGAGTAATCATAGAACACATACAGCTTTCTGGAAAAAGACCAGATAACAGGTGGTTATGTATAACTCATGTATAACTCATGTCCTAAGCCCTCTAGTCTAGTGTTTCCAAAAAATATTTTGCTCACCACCTCCTTGTTTTCATAAACTCATCATCAGCACATCCCTAACTTACTGGGTAAAAATATTATTTAGAATAACAGCTCACAACTCCTAATGACGATAATGGAATAATAAAATGTAAAAGTATGATTAACCCCTTAACAACCAGAGATGTACCCTGCCACCAGCAGTGAGACTGTGCTATTTTAGCAAGCCTACAGGAGGGCTGGAGTATTTTAACCAGAGCACAGGTGAAATAATCAGGGTGAGCTGATTGTTTCACCTGTGCTTTAGTTAAGATATAATGAATATCTGCCCTGAGTAAGGGTCCTGAGGACTGGGTTACTTTATTTAAAGGGACAGTCTAGTATAAATTAAACTTTCATTATTAAGATAGGACTTTTAATTTTAATCAACTTTCCAATTTACTTTTATCATCAACTTTGCTTTTTTCTCTCTGTATTCTTAGTTTAAACTAAACATAGGTAGGCTCATATGCTAATTTCTAAGCCTTTGAGGGCTGCCTCTTATCACATGCTTTTTAAATCTCTTTTCAACACAAAGAGACAGAAAGTACACATGGACCATATAGATAACACTGTGTTCAGGCACAGGGGGTTATTTAAAATTTAGCACAAACCAATGCTAAATTTAAGACAATAGATAATAAACAGTCACAGTCATGTGATCAGGGGGCTGGAAGAAGGTTCCTAGATACAAGGTAATCACAGAGGTAAAAAGTATATTAATATAACTGTGTTGGTTATACAAAACTGGGGAATAAAGGGATCATCTATCTTTTAAAACAATAACAATTCTATGGTAGACTGTCCCTTTAAGAGGGATAAGGGTAATAAAAAGGAGAAATTTCAGTGTATATTTACCACTTCCTAATGAGTCATTTTCAAACCCCTGTGCTGGAGCTGTTTTTAAATGATAAAAACACAAAAATCACACACAGTAATAACAGAAAAATAAATGTGATTAAAAGGTTATGTGAATAGCGGTATACAAGTCCGTTGCATGATATTTCCAATTCTTCAATAAAGAATTGATGTATACTCTTTAGAGCTAACAAAACTCATGTCTTAAGCAGTCTAGAATTCACAATGCTGTCAGGTACAGCTGTCTCTACAATTTGTGACTGAAGTTTTTTTTCAAACATAAAAAGCTCAAAGAGGGAGGTAGGTAGTGGGATAACGTAAACACAAGTATCAGTGCAGTATAAAATAGACTAATACTCTGGAGCTAAAATACAACTGTATATGTTACACATACTCAGTATCAGCCACCGAGTTAGCTATTAAGTGGATTCTGGAGCACTTGTAAAATACACAAGCAATTTATTAAAATAATATTAAAATATTAAAATATAAATATCAGTGTAAAGTCACTCTGGGGATTGGTCTGTATCGACAAATTTGAACAGTGTATTAATTCTGTGGTAGCAGAATGGCTTCAGAGTGTAATTTGTAACGGTCTGAGTAACAGAAACAGCAGCTAGATACAAAAGTCCTCCACCTCACTATGGCATCACTGACAAGCATAAAAACCCGACGTACGTTTCACCAAACCCACGTGGTCCCACACTGGAGGAAGATAGAGCCACCTGGATGAAGACTTTTTGCCACCGGAAAGAAGAGGGATCGCTGGACTTCAGCAATGGTGAGTACCGATTTTGGGGTTAGTGTTAGGTGTTTTTTTGTATTTTTTTGGATGTAGTTTTTTTTTTTTTACGATTAGGGCTTTTTTATTTTTATGGTTTTAAAAAGAGCTGACTGCCCTTTTAATGCTAATGCCCATACAAATGCTCTTTTTGGGGCAATGGGTAGATAAAGTTTTTTTTTTTTAGTTTGTTTGTATATTTTGGGGGGTTCAGTGGGTGAGGGTTGTAATGTTAGGGTATAATTGTTTTTTTCTGGGGAAAAGAGCTGTTAACTTTTAGGACAATGCACTAAAAAGGCTTTTTAAGGGCTATTGGTAGATTTGTTTGTTAATTTTTTTTTTTAACATGGGTATTTGAATAGGAATAAAACAATTTTTTCGATAATTTCATTTGTTATTTTTTTAATGTTAGCTTTTTTTCATTTTTTGTAATCTTAGGTTTCTTGTTTTTTTGTAATGTTAGGTTTTTAATTTTTGTAATGTTTAAGCTTATTTTTTTTAACAGGTATGTTTCTATTTATTTGAAGGTGGATAGTATATTGTAACATTAATTTAAAGTTAGGGTGTTAGGTTTAGGGGTTAATAGGTTTATTTAGGTAGTCATGATGTGGGGGTTGGTGGTTTAGGGGTTAATAGGTTTATTTTAGTAATCATGATGTGTTGGACGGTAGGTTAGGGGTTAATAGGTTTATTTTATTGGTCACGATGTTGGGGGATGGCAGTTTAGGGGTAAATAGGTTTATTTAGGTAGTCCCGAAGTGGAGGAATGGCGGTTTAGGGTTTAATAGGATTATTTAGGTAGTTGTGATGTGGGGGGATGGCGGTTAACTGCCTGTGACTCTGGGGACAGCACTGCTTCCTGTGAGTGCCAGTGAGCACCCAGGGCTGAGCATGTTGCAGGGTCATGGATGTGTACCCGATCCGGTCTGAGATTTCAGTCCACTTCCATGTTTTGTATATGTCTGGGGTGATTACATAAGCCTATGCACCCTTCACTTGTTCTCAGTTTGTTGGATTGATAGCTTGCATTGTGTGGCTGTTTTGGGGTCCCAGATTTTTGGAAGCGACCTTGTCGTGGTACCTGGGCTTGTCCCATTTGGCCAAATGCAGTAACTAACCCTTCCATTTTTGCTTTTAATCTTAGCTGAGAGCTTGTAAGTGAGTGCTGGGCTTTCTTTGTGTGTTGTATTAATTTGTTTTGCAATTTTCCCTATGGTTCTTGCACCAATACCTGTCTGGGGTTAACTGCCTGTGACCCTGGGGACAGCACAGCTTCCTGTGAGTGCCGTGGGCACCCAGGGCTGAGCATGTTGCAGGATCATGGGATGTGTACCCGGTCCAGTCTGAGAGTGCAGTCCCCTTCTGTGTTTTGTATATATATATATGTATATATATATATATATATATATATATATATATATATCACACAATACTTAGTTTAGTAATATAGTTATGAAATTCAAAATACCCTGCGCTCCGCCGCTCTCTTCAAAAGTCAATTTTTCTTTGAGCTAGAGGTGTGAATTGTTCTCCAATCAGCACTCTAGCTACAACAAAAGTGCCATATGGAGAGAGCGCTGATTGGAGAACAATTCAAACCTTTAGCTCAGAGAAAAAAATTGACTTTTGAAGTGGGTGACGGAGCGCGGGGAATTTGAATGTCATATATATATTAAAAGCAAGTTATAGAGGATCTTCATTACAACTAATGCATTAAATTCCATCTAAAGTATCACTAACCTTCTGGATCTGATTTTAAAAAGGGAGAGTTTACCATTACTTTAAGGATGATTGAAAGTTACTGCGTTATTTGCATGAGTGCTATATTTTTAAAAAAGCTTACCTTTAGCACAATGTGATGAGCACCTACACTGATTCCACTAAATCATACACTTTCAAATATTTTTTTAAATTATTCTTGTATATATATTTTTTTATTTTAGTAGCCTTGACTAATTGAAATTCCATTTTTCCTTATACTTATATAAGCTATAGCGAGTTATGTGCGCCGTGCATCACTAAATGCTGACAGCGCACAGTGTCTGCATTTAACATTGCACAAGCATTTCACTAGAAATGCTTGTGCAAAGCCACCCCTGCATATTTGCGACCAATCAGCCGCTAGCAGGGGGTGTCAATCATCTTGATCGACCGCAGCTTCTTAACTCTTATTTCCGGAAGGCTCGCACAGGAAAAGCAGCATCCACTGCTTAGTAAATATACCCCATAGTCTATGAAAAGGTTGTATTTGGTTGAATGAGAGGTGTGAGATAGAGCCTTAGAATAAAAGCTCCAGTTAGAGGTAGAGTGATTGAATAATGATATTGAGTAAGCTAAAGATAGAAGAGGAGGTCAGGGCAGGGCCAGTGCTTGCAGGTGAGTAAGAGATGGATGAGGCTGATTAAAGGCAGTGTTTCAATCTGTGCAATTTTCAAGTCACACAATATGATAGTGGGCGCAGTAGAGCACATTTTGTGTATATTATAAGACAAAAGCGGCTCTAGACTTAGTGAGGCCTTAGGCAAAACTAAAATATGTGGCCAGATGCATAACACTACTGTATCTATTATGCCAGGTATATGCCACATTAGACCAAAATCAATGGCCCATGCACTCTTTATGCTGACTGTATATCCACAATAGACAATAGCTGTATGTGCTCACTGTTTTGCTGTGTTTTCACAGTGCTAAACCTCATAAGCACTGATATGAGACTCCACGAAAAGAACAAGGGTTCTCAGTACATAAAAAACATAGAAATTAGAAAAAACATTGTGTTGGCCCCAAAAGTAAGCACAATGGTGCTATTTGAAATTTCAAATCTTAATGCGATGTAAAACACGTAAGTGTGAGTAATGATAGAGCGTTAAGGCAGATACTGACTCTTATAAAGTCCAAAATGATAGCAAGTGAAAATAAAACATAGCATTTATTCCAAGTTTCGATAAAACGTCAATGTTGTACAGACCTGGACAGAGCAGTAATAGAAAAATAGAGAGAGCGATATCTCTGACCCTCCACATGAGTCACCTGACGCGTTTTCGCTGAGGTTTTCTCAAAGGTGACATGCCATTGAACTGGAAGCGCCAGCTTTTAAATGCCCGGTTGATTTTGTCACTGAGCTCAACGCCCATTTTCCAAAACCGGAAGTGACGTATCGGCCGAGATTTAGCCAATAGCAAAATTCAATTTTGTGTGTGTAAGGAGTTACTAGGTAGAATACAATTAGCATATTTTACACAAACTGATAAATTTGTTGCCTTTGTTGCTTAAAGTGAAAGTAAATCCTAGTGTTTTACAAATGCTAGGATTGACTTTTGAAACAAATAAAGGAGACTTTCATTCATGAAGTATAGGATACTAGCCGAGCGGTGAATCCGGCTTGGCGCCCATGGGAGCCACATTTACCGCACGGCTATTGGCTAAGAGGTGAAAACATCACCTCTTAGCAAAAAATTTTTAGCCGTGGGCTGCTGTAGCAGCTGAAAACGGCCATCTGTTAAAACAAATAAAGGAGCTTTCTACATGAAGTATCTTATACTTAATGAATGAAAGTCCCCTTTATTTGTTTCAAAAGTCAATCCTAGCGTTTGTAAAATGCTAGGATTTACTTTCACTTTAACTGACATTTCTGACAGTAAGTCTAAAGTATTAAAAAATTATATGCAACAAAGTATCTTCACAGTTAAACAATAGTGTTTATGCTATATAGATCTAAAGCATAAAAAAGTCTTAAAATATTAATTGCGAATAAAATGAAAGGACATATATATGCACTTCAGGGACAGAGGAATTTTAGAGAATATCAGGAAATAGTTAATGTGCATATAGTATATGTATTGGTATATGTTACGCATGAATGGATTAGTGTCTTAATGTATGCATATACAGTATACATTTTTAAATACTATCGCCTAGATTTAGAGTTCTGCGGTATTTAGAGTCAGTCATTAAAGGATCTAACGCTCACTTTGCAGCCGCGACTTTTCCATACCGCAGATCCCCCAACGCCATTTGCGTATCCTATCTTTTCAATGGGATCTTTCTAATGCCAGTATTTAGAGTCTTGGCTGAAGTGAGCGTCTTGGCTGAATCGCATTCTATTGGCTGTTCCGATCAGCCAATAGAATGTGAGCTCAATCTGATTGGCTGATTTGATCAGCCAATCGGATTGAACTTGAATCTGATTGGCTGATTCCATCAGCCAATCAGAATTTTCCTACCTTAATTCCGATTGGCTGATAGAATCCTATCAGCCAATCGGAATTCGAGGGACGCCATCTTGGATGACGTCCCTTAAAGGAACCTTCATTCGTCGTCTAGTCGTTGGAAGAAGAGGATGGATCCGCGCCGGAGGTCTTGAAGATGGAGCCGCTCGTCATCGGATGGAAGAACATAGAAGATGCCGCTTGGATGAAGATGTTTGCCGGTCCGGATGTCCTCTTCTGCCCGGATAGGATGAAGACTTCTGCCCAAAGATGGACTTCTTCAGCCGCCGATTGGATCAAGACTTCAGCCAGAGGATGGACGTCTTCAGCCCCCCGCTTGGGCTTGGATCAAGACATCGGAGCCTGGACCGATCGGTGATACCCGGCGTGGTGAAGATAAGGTAGGATGATCTTCAGGGGCTTAGTGTTAGGTTTATTTAAGGGGGGTTTGGGTTAGATTAGGGGTATGTGGGTGGTGGGTTGTAATGTTGGGGGGGTATTGTATGGTTTTTTTTCCAGGCAAAAGAGCTGAATTCTTTGGGGCATGCCCCGCAAAAGGCCCTTTTAAGGGCTGGTAAGGTAAAAGAGCTTTTCTCTTTTAATTTTAGAATAGGGTAGGGCATTTTTTTATTTTGGGGGGCTTTGTTATTTTATTAGGGGGCTTAGAGTAGGTGTAATTAGTTTAAAATTGTTGTAATATTTTTCTAATGTTTGTAAATATTTTTTTATTTTTTGTAACTTAGTTAGTTTATTTAATTGTATTTATTTGTAGCTTTTGCATTTAATTAATTTATTAATAGTGTAGTGTTAGGTTTAATTGTAACTTAGGTTAGGATTTATTTTACAGGTAATTTTGTAATTATTTTAACTAGGTAACTATTAAATATGGTTAAAATAAATACAAAGTTGCCTGTAAAATAAATATAAATCCTAAAATAGCTACAATATAATTATAATTTATATTGTAGCTATATTAGGATTTATTTTACAGGTAAGTATTTAGCTTTAAATAGGAATAATTTATTTAATAAGAGTTAATTTATTTCATTAGATTTAAATTATATTTAACTTAGGGGGGTGTTAGGGTTAGGGTTAGACTTAGCTTTAGGGGTTAATCCATTTTTTAGAGTAGCGGCGAGGTCCGGTCGGCAGATTAGGGGTTAATACTTGAAGTTAGGTGTCGGTGATGTTAGGTGGGGCAGATTAGGGGTTAATACTATTTATTATAGGGTTATTGAGGCGGGAGTGAGTCGGATTAGGGGTTAATAACTTTATTATTGTAGCGGCGAGGTCCGGTCGGCAGATTAGGGGTTAATAAGTGTAAGGTTAGGGGTGTTTAGACTCGGGGTACATGTTAGGGTGTTAGGTGCAGACATAGGAAGAGTTTCCCCACAGGAAACAATGGGGCCGCGTTAGGAGCTGAACGCTGCTTTTTTGCAGGTGTTAGGTTTTTTTTCAGCTCAAACGGACCCATTGTTTCCTATGGGGGAATCGTGCACAAGCACGTTTTTGAAGCTGGCTGCGTCCGTAAGCACCGCTGGTATTTAGAGTTGCAGTGTCGGTAAATTATGCTCTACGCTCCTTTTTTGGAGCCTAACGCAGCCCTTCTGTGAACTCTAAATACCAGCGGTATTTAAAAGGTGCGGCCAAAAAAAAGCACGCGTAGCTAACGCACCCCTTCTAACGCAAAACTCCAAATCTGGGCCTATGTACATATGTAACAGCTGACAGGGAAAGGGACATGCAGATTTTAGTGCAAAAGAATTAATATAATACCATTGTTTCCTTTCTCTTGTGGAGGGTTCTTCGAATAGTTACATAAGAATTGAATTTAGTAATTTAGAAAGTATGGCAATTAAATTATGTGTGCATATAAAAGATGCAATCTGAAATGGGACAAATGGACTTTGAAATGGTACATTAATTTTAGGATTATACCCAGGGGTTACGCATTAGAAAGTTCCTAACCTTTATGTTTGAAGATATGGATTTTATAGATCATTGGAATAACTCTCTGAATGCTCTTTCAAATTAATGTCTTATAATATTGAACATAAAGATATACAGCTGTTAAAAGTAAGAGAACAAATTTCAGTGCTACAATCTGAATTAGATATGTGCATTTTAGTAAGTAAATATAAGGATTTTGATTCTATGTTAAAAGACACAGTAGCAGCCCTCAGAAAGGGACTCACAGAAATAAAACATGCTAAATACATCAGGGACCAGGCAGATTATAATTCAGACAGAGTCTACATATGGCAGAAGAAAAATAGTAGAACAGAGAATATACATTAAATTAAATACAATAATAAAACATAACACTAGAGGGAGCACAAGAACTAAAATAGCAATTAAAGATGTACATATGAAAATGTGGACAGAACACTCCCAGTCTGGTATTTGTAGATAACACTATATAAATCAACTAATAAACAATAAACATACAAATGTTGATTGAAGCCTCTTTATCCACGAGACCTGCAAGACAAAGAAAGAGAGAGAAAAATACAAAATGCAAATGCAAACATAAATCCATGTTATTTTCACATGAGTATTCTTGAATAGTAGCAGAGCTGGCACTGTCCCCTGTAGTCATCTCTCTATTGTAATCCTTAAAAATTGTCAACCAGTGTCTATGAGTGTCACGATTCACTGTGTCTTTAAATGGACAAGACCTGCCCCCTGAATATTCCCCTATAAAGGCCTTCTGAGAACACCTGTTTACTGCTTGATTATTAAATTCTGAATGCTGAGAAACAACACACCTACTTGGATCTCCTGCTAAAGATCTTATTTTTACAAGCCTGCTTCACAGCCAAGTGATTAATTCACTATTTTGTTTCCCAAACCGGAACCTGTTCTCAGTTTGCTGAGCACATCAACTTTAAATCTATCTACTAACCTGTCTCCTGGATATTATTCACGAGCAATCTGAAATACTGCATTGTGTGTCTAGATCAGAACGGAGTGCTGCTGACGTCATCCTCAGCTGTTCGTCTTCAGCGTAACTGCTTCCTTCACATGCTGCATTGTTTGTACCATTGTTCCCAAGCACAGCTCCACACTCGAACAGGCTACAGGCAGTTTCCAAAGCAACTTCCTTTGCTGTGACACATATCTACTCGGACTGCAAGTATAAGATTGTTATCCTCTTGTTTTATTATACTAAGCTTTCAACTTGCCTACTTTACTGCATCACTAAACACTTGCTATACAATCTGACTAAGCCTCTGTTTGAAGTACAGACTAATTACCTGCATGACTGCTACGCTTTACTAACCTGCTTGCTGTGGTATATATTTGACTCAGGTACTCCATATATAAGACACTTATCAATCCTCCTTAATCTGTTCACTTATTGATGTACTTGCAACTAGACATTCTGCCATATTTAGCAAGTCATAATTACTGTGTGTAATTTAACAGAAGAACTGCTTAACTCTCTGTCTTTTCCACACATTAACACCATATGTGCTGAAAATCATAAGAAAAGCTACAAAACCTCATTTTATGAGTATATATACTTGGAATAAGTTTAATTTTAAACAGCACATGATAATGAGTATAATCACAGTCCATGTGAAATAGAATAAATACAAATTATGTAATCCAAGACCAGATACATTGGTAAGAAGTGTAGTAGCTTGAAGGTGATTCTCTTTATCAGGTCTCACAAACTCAAATGTAGTACTGATTGATGTTGTATCTGTAGAGTGTAACAAGAATGCGGGTCCTGTCAACCATGTCAATTTCATGAATTGAGCTGAAGTTATTGACTTGGTTCCAAGATTTGCAGGATTTTTGTCAGTAAGGACGTAATGCCATTGCTCTGGTTTTGTAGATCTCCTGATGTATTCTACTTGGTTGCTGATAAATCCAACATGGGGTTTTCCTTCAATCTCTGTCACTTTTAGGTAGGCCTCAGCTGCAATAGCTTCTGTAGATGCATCTGAGAAGATGTAGATCTCTGTTACTGTAGCTGTTGATAGAGATATAGAAGCATAACAACGTAGAATACAGAGCTTTTCAAGAGCCTTCAGAGAATTATTTCACTTTTCCCACATCTGACGTTTCTCTATAGGTAGTAAAGTATCCCAAGCCTTTGACTCTGATGAAAGCTGCCTAAGCAGAGACTTTCCTTGTATAGTCACTGGAGCTATGAACCCCAGTGGGTCATAAAGACTGTTAATAATTAATAAAACACCACGTTTAGTGTATGGCTTTTCATTAGTAGAAACTTTGTATACCAATTCATCAGTTGATATGTTCCAATGTAGACCAAGACTTTGTTGTACAAGTGGTGTATCTGTACCTAGATCTAAGTCTTTGAGGTCTGTTGCATGGTCTGCAGGAGGAAAGGCTTTCAACACCTTGCTGCTGTTTTAGACTATTATATGAAGCATTAGGTTTGCTACAGATAGCATCCTTTGTGTTCTTTTAAACAGAGCAATGGCTTCTTCATTTGTAGTTCCAGACTTGATCCCATCATCCACATAGAAGTCTCTTTCTACATATTGTCTGGCATCTGTTCTTCTCAGTCCATATATTGCCACTGCAGGTGATGGACTGTTGCCGAAGACATGCAATCTCATGCGATAATCTATTATCTCAGCACTAGTATCATTGTTGCGATTCCACAGGAACCTGAGGTAATTCCTATTGTTTTCTTGAACAATGAAACAATAGAACATCTGTTGTATGTCAGCCATGAATGCTATAGGTTCTTTCCTGAACCTGATCAATACTCCTAAGAGACTGTTAGTAAGGTTAGGTCCAGTAAGAAGAACACTGTTGAGTAACATGCCTTCATACTGTGCACTTGATTTAAACACAACTCTTATTTCACCTGGTTTGCGTGGATGATAGATGCCAAATGAAGGAATAGACCAACATTCTTCACCTTCTTTTAGTGGAGGAGCTGGCTCTGCTTGCTAATTTTCAAATATTTTCTGCATGAATGATACAAAGTGTTCCTTTATCTTTGGATCTTTCTCTAGAATAAGTTGTAAGGAAGAAAGTTGTAAGAATGTGCTTGAACTCTGTTGTTAGGTAACCTTTGTCTTAGATTGCAAAACGGCAGTTTGGCTACCCAACTGTTTGAGTCATCCTTGTAAAACTCTTTGTTTATTAACTTGAGAAATTCTTTATCTTCAATAAAAGGAGCTAGTTTATTGTTATGCTGTGTTGTGTGGAACACTGTACTTCCAATGTTGTCATCATCTGGTAAAGAAGTAACCATTTCATCTTGACTGGCATAGTATGAATGTTCAAAGATTCCAGGTCTCTCCTTTACATGGCAGTGATTTGGGCATGACTCAAAGTAAGATAGACGTCCATTAATTAACACATTAGTTTTGAAGAAATTAGCAATGTCTGTTCTGTAGATCTTTGCTATACAGGCATCTCCAACTATTACCCAGCCAAGGTCAAGTCTCTGAGCGTATGGGGAATTATGAGGTCCATTACATTGCTGGCATACCTTGTGTATCCTTAGAATGTCTCTACCGAGTAAAAGCAATATCTGGGCATTCTTGTCTAGAACTGTTATGCAACTAGCTATGTGTTCATGTGAGGATGGTAATGTGCTATTTCTGGTGTAGGAATCTCATCCCTGTTATTTGGTATTTGATTACATTCAATAAGCGAAGGTAAAGGCAACTGTATACCATCTGTAATAGAAGCTATTATGAAATCACTAGCTCTTTTTCCTTTTGTTTCAAACTGACCTGCACATGTACCAAGGGTGTAAGTTGTAGGATTACCATTTACGTTGAACATGTTGAAGAATTCAGTTCTAGCCAGTGATCGATTGCTTTGATCATCCAGAATTGCATACATTCTTACTGATTTCTCAGGCTCTGCCTTAGGATACACTTTGACAAGACATATTTTAAAGCAGGTCCTTCCACTAAGGCCTTCTCTGCATACTTCTGTACATTTAGAAGCAACAGATGTTTTGCTTGCTGTCTCTTCTGCTCTCTCCCCGCCATGCTTTTCAGCAGGGGCAATACTTTCAAGTGGAGGGGGACTTGAAGACTCTGGGTGGAGAGCAAACACTTGTCTGTGACTATTGCATTCTGAACATTTAATATTGGCTTTACAGTTTCTAGAAAGATGATCTGTTGAAGCACAGCACCTGAAGCATAGTCCATAATTCTTAAGAAGCTCTATGCATTCCTGCAAAGGTTTTTCTCTAAAACTACAAAATTTCTTAAGTGGGTGAGGCTTCTTGTGGAATGGGCATTCTTGAATTAAATTGTTTAATTTCTCCCTGACTGGAAGGTGCAACATCTGTCTTTTGGACAAACACTAAATTATTTGAGTTCTTGAATCTTTCAGTTTCTTTCTCTTGTTCTGGAGAAGTCACCACTCACTGATTTAATTCAGTTAAAGAGAAATTTGGATAATTTCTTGTCTTTGCTGTGTCTTGGATGAATTTACTGAAAAAAGGAAAAGGGAGGGAATGATAGATTAGTCTCTTGTTTGTATCTTGATCCTTGTGTTGCCCATTTATCTTGAAGAGCATGAGGTAACTTTTCCACAATTGGATTCACACCTTGTGCAGTATTAAGAAAACTCAGTCCTGATAGACATGGATGTGCTTTAGCTGCTTCTAGTTCCAGCAGAAGATCACTTAACACTTGCGATTGTCCCTAACTGTCGCCTAGATTGCGAGTTTTGTCGGTAAGGCTGTGCGGTGCTAACAAGCAGTTTTTCCTTATCGCTCACCTACAGTAACGCTGGTATTACGGGTCTTTAGAAACCCGGCATTAGCCGCAAAAAACTGAGCATAGAGCAGAATTTAGCTCCACATCTCACCTCAATACCAGCGCTGCTTACGTTAGCGGTAAGCTGGTAAAACGTGCTCATGCACGATTAACTCATAGGAATCAATGGGGGAGAGCCGGCTGAAAAAACCCCTAACACCTGCAAAAAAGCAGTGTAAAGCTCATAACACAGCCCCATTGATTCTTATGGGGAAATAAAAAATATGTCTACACCTAACACCCTAACATGAACCCCGAGTCTAAACACCCCTAATCTTACACTTATTAACCCCTAATCTGCCGCCCCCAACATCTCCGACACCTAAATTATATTTATTAACCCCTAATCTGCCGCCCCCAATGTCGCCGCAACCTACCTACACTTATTAACCCCTAATCTGCTGCCCCCAAAGTCGCCGCCACTATATTAAATGTATTAACCTTTAAATCTAAGTCTAACCCTAACACCCCCTAACTTAAATATAATTTAAATAAATCTAAATAAAATAACTATCAATAACTAAATTATTCCTATTTAAAACTAAATACTTACCTATAAAATAAACCATAAGCTAGCTACAATATAACTAATAGTTACATTGTATCTAGCTTAGGGTTTATTTTTATTTTACAGGCAAGTTTGTATTTATTTTAACTAGGTAGAATAGTTATTAAATAGTTATTAACTATTTAATAGCTACCTAGTTAAAATAAAGACAAATTTACCTGTAAAATAAATCCTTACCTAAGTTACAATTACACCTAACACTACACTATAATTAAATTAATTACCTAAACTAACTACAGTTAAATACAATTGAAAAAAATTATCTAAAGTACAAAAAACCCAAACACTAAATTACAGAAAATAATAAAATAATTACAAGTTTTTTAAACTAATTACACCTAATCTAATCCCCTAATAAAATAAAAAGCCCCCCAAAATAATAAAAATCCCTACCCTATACTAAATTACAAATAGCCCTTAAAAGGGCCTTTTGCGGGGCATTGCCCCAAAGTAATCAGCTCTATTTCCTGTAAAAAAAAATACAATACCCCCCCAACATTAAAATCCAACACACCCAACCCTACTCTAAAACCCACCCAATACCCCCTTAATAAAACCTAACACTAACCCCTTGAAGATCACCCTACCTTGAGAAGTCTTCACCCAGCCGGGCCGCAGTCCTCAATGAAGCCGCCACTATATTAAATTTATTAACCCCTAAACCTAAGTCTAACCCTAACACCCCTAACTTAAATCTAATTTAAATAAATCTAAATAAAATTCCTATCATTAACTAAATAATTCCTATTTAAAACAAAATACTTACCTATAAAATAAACCCTAAGATAGCTACAATATAACTAATAGTTACATTGTAGCTAGCTTAGGGTTTATTTTTATTTTACAAGCAAGTTTGTATTTATTTTAACTAGGTAGAATAGTTACTAAATAGTTATTAACTATTTACTTACTACCTAGATACAATAAATACAAATTGACCTGTAAAATAAAACCTAACCTAAGTTACACTAACACCTAACACTACACTATAATTAAATAAATTACCCAAACTAAATACAATTAACTAAATTATATACAATTAAAAAACAACTAAATTACAGAAAATAAAAAAAACAAATTATCAGATATTTAAACTAATTACACCTAATCTAATAGCCCTATCAAAATAAAAAAGCCCCCCCCAAAATAAAAAAATCTTAGCCTAAACTAAACTACCAATAGCACTTAAAAGGGCCTTTTGCGGGGCATTGCCCCAAAGAAATCAGCTCTGAAAACGGCATTTTGATGGGCATTGCCCTTAAAAAGGTTGTTAGCTCTTTTACGGCCCAAAGCCCTAACCTAAAAATAAAAACCACCCAATACACCCTTAAAAAAACCTAACACTAACTCTCTGAAGATCGACTTACCGGGAGACGTCTACATCCAAGCCGGGCGAAGTGGTCCGCCAGATGGGCAGAAGTCTTCATCCAAGCCGACCAGAAGTGGTCCTCCAGATGGGCAGAAGTCTTCATCCAAGCCGGGCAGAAGTCTTCATCCAAGCCGGGCAGAAGTGGTCCTCCAGATCATCTTCTATCTTCATCCATCCGGCGCGGAGTGGGTCCATCTTGAAGACATCCGACGCAGAACATCCTCTTCTGCCGACGACTACCCGATGAATGAAGATTCCTTTAAGTGACGTCATCCAAGACGGCGTCCCTTAGAGTCCGATTGGCTGATAGAATTCTAGGTAGAAAAAATCCTGATTGGAACAGCCAATAGAATGCGAGCTCAATCCTATTGGCTGATTGGATCAGCCAATAGGATTGAACTTCAATCCTATTGGCTGATTGCATCAGCTAATAGGATTTTTTTCTACCTTAATTCCGATTGGCTGATAGAATTCTATCAGCCAATCGGAATCTAAGGGACGCCATCTTGTATGACGTCACTTAAAGGAACCTTCATTCGTCGGGTAGTCGTCGGCAGAAGAGGATGCACCGCGTCGGATGTCTTGAAGATGGACCCGCTCCGCGCTGGATGGATGAAGATAGAAGATGCCGTCTGGATGAGGACTTCTGCTGCCTGGAGGACCACTTCTGCCCAGCTTGGATAAAGACTTGTGCGCGTCTGGAGGACCACTTCGCCCGGCTTGGATGAAGACGTCTCCCGGTAAATCGATCTTCAGGGGGTTAGTGTTAGGTTTTTTTAAGGGTGTATTGAATGGGTTTTATTTTTAGGTTAGGGCTTTGGGCCGCAAAAGAGCTAACTGCCCTTTTAAGGGCAATGCGCATCCAAATGCCATTTTCAGGCCAATGGGGAGCTTAGGTTTTTTTAGATAGTATTTTATTTGGGGGGGTTAGTTGTGTGGGTGGTGGGATTTACTGTTGGGGGGTGTTTGTATTATTTTTTTTGCAGGTAAAAGAGCTGATTTCTTTGTGGCAATGCCCTGCAAAAGGCCCTTTTAAGGGCTATTGGTAGTTTAGTTTAGGCTAGGTTTTTTTTATTCTTTTGGGGGGCTTTTTTTATTTTGATAGGGCTATTAGATTAGGTGTAATTAGTTTAAATATCTGATAATTTGTTTTTTATTTTCTGTAATTTAGTGGGGGGGGGGGTTTGTACTTTAGATAATTGTATATAATTTAGTTAATTGTATTTAATTTAGGTAATTTATTTAATTATAGTGTAGTGTTAGGTGTTAGTGTAGCCTACCTAGTAAAAATAAATACAAACTTGCCTGTAAAATAAAAATAAACCCTAAGCTAGATACAATGTAACTATTAGTTATATTGTAGGTAGCTTTGGGTTTATTTTATAGGTAAGTATTTAAATAGGAATAGTTTTAAATAGGAATTATTTAGGTAATTATAGGAATTTTATTTAGATTTATTTAAATTAGATTTAAGTTAGGGGTGTTAGAGTTAGACTTAGGTTTAGGGGTTAATAAATTTAATATAGAGGCAGCGACGTTGGGGATGGCAGATTAGGGGTTAATAAGTGTAATGTAGGTGGCGGCAGTGTCGGGGTGGCAGATTAGAGGTTAATAACATAATGTAGGTGGCTGTGGGCACTGGGAGCGGCAGGATAGGGGTTAATAAATTTATTAGAGTGGCGGTGGGCTCCGGGAGCGGCAATTTAGGGTTTAATAACTTTATTTAGTTGCAGTGGGGTCCGTGAGCAACGGGATAGGGGTAAAACAGTGTAGTATAGTGTGGGTGTTTAGTGACAGTATACCAATAAAGCTGTGAAAAAGCCGAAGAGCAGCGAGATCGATGACTGTCAGTTAACAACAGTTCGCTCATTGCCCCGTACTTGGTGCACGTTTTTTTGACAGCTTTTTTGGTAACTTTGGAGAGCGTATTCAGGTCCGCGGCAGCGATGTTAGGCGATCTTAGGCGAGCGTATTGGTGTCGTCGAATGCAAATAAGTTGACGGCTTGATAAGTAGGCCCCTAAGTCTTCTGATCATTTTCTCAGTTCTATTATCAAATAGAAATAGAAGCTCCTAAAATTGCATCATATTTTAGAGCTGTCAATGATATCTAGTTTTTCTGTTTTCATTGTAGTTTTGACAAATATTTCTAATATGTCTAATTTAAAAGCTAATACAACATATGTTGTGCATATTTAAAATCAGGAATCTAAGCTG
The DNA here is from genome assembly GCF_027579735.1 of Bombina bombina. Lineage (NCBI taxonomy): Eukaryota > Metazoa > Chordata > Amphibia > Anura > Bombinatoridae > Bombina > Bombina bombina. Next base: position 391,710,621 of record NC_069501.1, on the reverse strand, counting down.
ATAAGCAACTCAATACAGAATGCTGTTTAGACATAGCAAGTTAACTACAACAGCTAAAATGTGCCAAGAGCTCTCACACATCTGATAAGCTTAAAATGATCGTGTGATGGGACAAACATCTGTGCAATTTAAGGCAGTACATGGCAATATTAATAAGAGCTTTGACTTTTGGGATTTGTCAAGACCTGAGTATGAATGTTTTGCATTATTTTTCTGCTATCCTAAGGCTATCCTACTATTATGCCTGTTGCTTTCAATTGAATGTTTTTTTAAAAACCTTTTATAAAAAAGCTCTGCTTTTAAAGGGACAGCCTACACCCAAATTGTTATTGTTTGAAAAGATAGATAATCCCTTTATTAACCATTTCACAATTGTTCATAACCAAAACAGTTATATTAATACACTTTTTACCTCTGAGATTATCTTGTATCTAAGCCTCTGCAGACTGCCCCCTTATTTCAGTTCTTTTGACAGACTTGCATTTTAGCTATCATTTTTTTTATTTTATTTTTTACCATAATTGAGTCTATGATTAAGCACCACTAGGGGGCACGAAACACGTCAGACTACCTACCTGTCCATGTCTGTCTAGGTTTTATTTTTTACAATAAACCTGTTTTCTTTGGACCTGTTGTGCAGCTTTTCTCTGTACTATTTGTTCTTAGTGGTTGGTTCCTGCTTCCTTGGGCTTTGTACCGTGCCTGAAGTTTAGAGCCTAGTTTGGGGCTGCATACTGATGAGGTCAGCTTCTTGCGACACCCCTCTTCTCAACAGAACGCCAGCTGTAGCGGTTGTACTTTGACCTTTTGCATTTTAGCCAATCAGTGCTGACACTTAGGTAACTCGACGGGCACAAGCACACTATTATATATATGACGCACATGAACTAATACCCTCTACTTGTGAAAATAATGTCTAAATGCATTCAGATAAGAGGTGGCCTTCAAGGGCTATGAAATTAGCATATGAGCCTACCTAGGTTTAGCTTTCAACTAATAATATCAAGAGAGCAAAGCAAAATTGATGATAAAAGTATATGGGAAAGTTGTTTAAAATTAAATGCCCTATCTGAATCATGAGCATTTATTTTAAACTAGACTGTCCCTTTAAGGGTCTGTGAAAATCTTTTAGAGTTAAAGGACATGTTTTTTTTGTTTTTTTCTCATATCCAAATTTCCTTCTCTAAATAGATAAAAACGTACTCATAAAATTGTTTTCAATACGCCTCCTACAGTGTTAACTTTTCACTCAGAACCCTAAATATAATTTCCTTAGTACTTTCTCTCTTAGGTTTTTTTTTACACCCTGTTCCAAATTATTATGCAAATTCTATATCAGTGTCACAAAGATTAAATATTTATTTTTTCAGTTTAATTCATGGATGGCATTGTGTCTCAGGGCTCTTTTGATCACTGAAAACAATCTCGGACACCTGTGATAATTAGATTGCCAGGTGAGCCCAATTAAAGGAAAAACTACTAAAGGACGGTGTTCCACATTATTAAGCAGAGCACCATTTTCAAGCAATATGGGGAAGAAAAAGGATCTCTCTGCTGCCGAAAAGAGTGAAATAGTTCAATGCCTTGGACAAGGTATAAAAAGCATTAGATATTTCACGAAAACGTAAGCGTAATCATCGCTTTATTAAGAGATTTGTGGCTGATTCAGAGCACAGACGGGTTTGTGCAGATAAAGGCACATTGAGGAAGATTTCTGCCAGATCCATGCATTTGATCAAGAGAGCAGCTGCTAAAATACCATTACATAGCAGCAAACAGATATTTGAAGCTGCTGGTGCCTCTGGATTCCCACGGACATCAAGGTGTAGAGTCCTCCAAAGTCTTGCAACTATGCATAAACCTTCCATTCGGCCACCACTAACCAATGCTCACAAGCAGAAATGGCTGCATTGGGCAGAAAAATACATGAAGACTAATTTTCAAACAGTCCTGTTCACTGATGAGTGCCGTGCAACCCTGGATGGTCCAGATGAATGGAGTAGTGGATGGTTGGTGGACGGCCACCCTGTTCCAACAAGGCTGCGACATCAGCAAGGCGGTGGTGGAGTCATGTTTTGGGCCGGAATCATGGGAAGAGAGCTGGTCGGCCCCTTTAGGGTCCCCGAAATTGTAAAGATGACCTCTGCAAAGTATGTGGAGTTCCTGACTGACCACTTCCTTCCCTGGTACAGAAGGAAGAACTATGCTTTCCGTAATAAAATCATCTTCATGCATGACAATGCACCATCTCATGCTGCAAAGAATACCTCTGCATCAGTGGCTGCTATGGGGATAAAAGGAGAGAAAGTCATGGTGTGGCCTCCATCCTCCCCTAACCTCAATCCTATTGAGAACCTTTGGAGCATCCTCAAGCAAAAGATCTATGAGGTTGGGAGGCAGTTTACATCCAAACAGCAGCTCTGGGAGGCTATTCTGACATCTTGCAAACAAATTCAAGCAGAAACTGTCCAAAAACTCACAAGTTCAATGGATGCAAAACTTGTGAAGCTGCTATCAAATAAGGGGTCCTATGTTAAAATGTGACGTGACCTGTTAAAATGTTTAAAAAGTTAAAATGTTGTTCAAAGTTTGATTGAAATAGCTTTTGATTTCAGTAAATATGCTGAAAACACAACAAATTACCATTTTCAGTTCTTTACAACCTATAAAGTGTTTTGAAACTTACTGTGCGTAATAATTTGGAACAGTGCATTGTAAGTTTTTTATTTTGAAAACAATACTGTTATCATTAGGAGGTTTGTTCACTAAAATTTGAATTGTACTCTTAATAGTTGATAACATGAAAATTATACTGACTGTTGTTTACATCAATTATTTAGGTAAATGAGAAAGATATCATTGGCATAATAATTTGGAACAGGGTGTAGTTGTCTTTTTTGTGAGATGTTTTCAGTGTGACTTTTTTTAACTCCGAATCCATTACGCAAGTTTTTAAGTTATGCTAACTGTAAATTGCAATTGCTCTGTTGCGTTTGCATTTACTTTTCTACTTGTGTGCAAAAAGCAGAGAAAAACAATATTGCTCACCAGCAAAGTTTAGCATGCTACTTGTAATCTAGCCCATAAGGCCCTGCTCAAGAGCCATGGATTACTGCTTGTCCTGGGCAAAAAACAACCGGTGGCAGTTACATGACCGCACCAATCACCGACTGGAAGTGGAGGGCCCTCTAGTGGGCCTGTAACAAAATTAAGGGATAACTGAGTTGAAGTCTGGAGGGTACTAGGTCAGTTATATTGTTGTATGGGGGCGGGTGTTTCTGCTTAACTTTATAGGTCTTGGCTGCAGTGGATCCAGCCCTCTTTGTTCCTGCTTCCAGACTTCAAGGTAGCTTTCCTCTGTGTTCGTGATCCAGTGATCCAGTGATGCAGCGTTCTAGGAGAAAGTCGGTACCACCTAAGCAGTATTGTGAGGTCATGCAGGAGGTGCCGGGCATGTGGGGATTTGCAAGAGGAAGCGGAGCAGATGTGGTAGCCCCTACTCCTTCAGCTAGGCCCTGGGTAGCTCCCTGCTTGTCACTAGGAGTGCTGTCAGGAGGTTATTGGGCCTCAGGACCTGCCAGCAGGCTCTGGACCCCAGTCACCTCTGATGGACTTCACCTCTCACTATGCCCCAGGTGATCTAGGGGTCCCCCAGGTCTCCTCTCCTATATTAACTGGCCATGTGGCTGGGGATCATGCTGCCCTGGTGCCCACTACCAGGTCTCAGCATGCCCCAGTGTCCATATTGCCCCTCGGCCCTGATCTAATCCTGAAGCTCCTCATGGCCCTCAGGTTTATGCGGGGCCACCATCTGCTGCAGCTGCTGCTAGGGAAACATTGTGGCAGCAGCTGCAGGCCTTACCCCCAGCGGCCATCCAGTCGGCACTTATGCTGGCCCAGGCATTCACGGGGACCCTGTCCCCGGTGTGCCTAGCCAGTTCTGGCGGATTGGGAGCTGTTGGTGGAGATAGTGTGGGCCCGGTGGTCTCCGGTCTTCTTAGGCCTCCATCAGTGTTAAGCCCCACTCCTCCCGGCTTACGCGCATGTGCTTCCTCTCAGGATGACTCATCCAGTTAGGGGGAGCATGGCGGAGTCACTCACAGATGCCGGAAAGGAGCAGGAGCCGGTCACTACAGCGAGTCCTCCCTAGTAAGTCGGGAGACTCTGCGCAGGCGACAGGGCTTCTGATGGGAGGGGAGGGAGAGGGCAGGGCAGGAAGGCCACGTTTAAGACTCCAGGGGGGAGGAGGGCTACACGTGGGATTGATGTGACGCATGTGGGCAATACTTGTATGGGGAACCGCATGGGAATAAATGCACAGGAACAAGAGGGCATGTCTGTTAGGGAAGCATCTGTGGGGGCATGCACTTTCACTAATAGAATGGGGCACAGGGGACTGCTGTTGGTGTACTTGGGGATGTAATTATGCCGGTACAGGGCCAACAAAGTGTGAATGAAGATGTGATCCGCAGGGCAGTGGCGAGATCAGGGGAGGATGGCAGCGGCCCTCTCAGGGGTCCGTTCTTCTGTGCAGAGTTCTCCCCAATCTCTTTTATTTTCACAGGGTGTCACGTTTGATCTAGCTGCCAGCGCAATGACATCAGCATCTAGGCAGGATACAGCAACAACTGCAGCTGCACCGTCTGCCGTAGCGACTTCCACACCGCAACTGTGGCCAGCAGGAGCTGCTCTGCCATTGGCCCCCAGTGGTGAGTACCTACTGCACACAGCACCACACGTAGAGTGGGGCATATCTAATAGTGAGTCAGGCTTAGAGAGTGAGGGTGATTTGGGCTTAGTGGGTAAAGGCCAGAAGAAGATGTTCAAAATGATTAAAAAGCTGGTTGCGGCTCAGGTTAAGGGTAAGGTTCCTTCCACAGCAGGCGCAGAGGTGGTTCCATTTGCACAGGAGTCTAGCGTAGCTAGCACGGGAGTAGGGATCATGGCGGTGTCAAGGAAAGTAGCCTCTCATGGGGACACCTACCCATGTTTAGTGCACTCCTTTTAAGGGCACCATAAAGCTAAAGTGGTGAAGAAAACCCAAGATGGACGCTATGTCAACATCTTTGAGCTCTCACCAGAGACGTGTAGGGCCAGGGAAAGGACTGCAGATGGCACCAGCCCTAAGAAAGTGCAGAGACCGGAAACATATGAAGAGTGGCAGTGCTGCTTTCGGGTGCTGGCGACTTGTTATGTGGACAAATGGCAGTCGCAAGGTCATAATCTTTTCAAGTATGAGGATACCATATATGATATCCACTCAAGGTTTAAGGAAGGCACATGGTGGGAGTATGACATGGCCTTCCGTAGGAAGATATTGGGAAAAGGGAAAGGGCTGCAGATGGCACCAGCCCTAAGAAAGTGCAGAGACCGGAAACATATGAAGAGTGGCAGTGCTGCTTTCGGGTGCTGGCGACTTGTTATGTGGACAAATGGAGGTCGCAAGGTCATAATCTTTTCAAGTATGAGGATACCATATATGATATCCACTCAAGGTTTAAGGAAGGCACATGGTGGGAGTATGACATGGCCTTCCGTAGGAAGATATTGGGAAACCCTCTCCTCCACTTTGGAACTCAGGATCTCCACCTGTGGTTCAAATTGGGGCTAGAGGGTACGGCAAGCGGCCCACCGGCATTGCGCCAGGGAATTAGCTGTCCATCCCCGTGGCCGAAATGGTGGGGAAGAGAATGCTGGAAATTACAGGACAAGCAATGCGACAGGGGGACAAACTGCTTCTTTTGTCACATCTGCAAATTCTGTAGTGGGCCACACCCCGGGGTGGAATGCAGTAGGAGGAGGGAGCCTGGCACAGAGAAGCCAGTCTCAAAAGGGGGTCCTGGTAACAAGGGCCCCAACACACCTTAATTCGGCAGCCATGGGTCCATGGCTGGCGAATTACTCCGATTCTGAGACAGCTCGGCTGCTCAGGGGGGGGTTGGTGGAGGGGTTTAGAATTCCTGTGGGTGGGCACGTGGTGGGTTCCACGGTTCACCCTAATCTTAAATCGGCCTATGAATATCTTGAGGTAGTACGGGAAAAATTTGGCAAGGTAGCTGGACCCTTTTGGGAACAGCCTCTGCCTGATCTGGTGGTATCCCTGTTGGGGGTGGTTCCTAAGAAGGACACATTCAAGTTTAGACTTATACACCATTTGTCCTTTCTGAAAGGGGCATCAGTGAATGACGCCATTGACCCGGTAATGAGCTCAGTAAATTACCAGTCCTTTGACGGCGATCATCAGGGGCAAGGAAAAAGGGGCGCTGCTGGTGAAGCTGGACATAGAGTCCGCATTTTGGCTGTTGCCCCTGCACCCGTCTGCTTTCAGGCTCATGGGCATGAAGATGGACTGGGCATTCTATGTGGACAAATGTCTTCTCATGGGGTGCTCCCTATCGAGTGCGCTTTTTGAAAGCTTCAGCTCCTTTTAGCACTGGGCAGTACAAAAGGCATCCGGGGGTGAGGCCGTGGCCCACTACCTGGTTAACTTTCTGCTGGTAGGGGAGGCTGATTCTGACGAATGTGCTCACTTGATGGTGATTATGCAAGATATGATGTTGAGATTTGGGGTGCCTTTGGCGAATGAAAAATTGCAAGGCCCCTGTACCTGTATGACTTTCCTGGGGATTGAAATAGATACCCGGGCAGCAGTTTGCAGGCTTCCTAGGGACAAGGTCGACCGCCTGCTGCAGGTGTTTTTGTCTGTGCCTAGCGCTGACTCTATTTCCATCAAGGAACTACAGTCCCTACTGGGGTTGCTGAATTTTGCAGGTTGAGTGATACCAATGGGTAGAATCTTTAATAGGTGGCTGGAGAGTCAACTGCAGGGTCCTAGAGGGAGTAGAGCTATGATCAGGGTATCTACCGAGATGAAGGAGGACCTCAAGGTTTGAGAAGAATTTCTGAGGAAATTCAATGGTGTCTGCCTATGGAGGAAGGACCCTATTTCAAACCAAAAGCTGCACCTCTTTTTGGATGCGGCGGGGTTTTTTGGGTATGGTGCTTACTTAAACATCGAATGGAGCACAGCTTCTTGGCCGGCGGATTGGGTTGGGTCGGGTCTGACTAGGAATCTGACTCTATTGGAACTTTTTCCAATCATAGTGGCAATCGAACTTTGGGGTCAAAAATTAGCTAATCGGCCTGTAATTTTCTGACAACATGAGTGTGGTCTATACCATAAACCTTTGTCGGCATCATCCCCGAGGGTGGTCACGTATTTAAGGCACCTAGTGCCAGTTGAACATTAGCTTTACAGCTTGGCACGTGCCTGGGGTGAAAATTGTAGTGGCGGACGCGTTGTCTAGGTTTAACTGGGAGCAGTTTAGCAGGGTTGTGCCAAGGGCTGAGCAAACTGGCCTAACTTGTTCCCCTTTTCTTTGGCAGTTGGCAGGGCCTGGAAAAGTGCCATCCCCCTAGTGAGGGCTTCTTTGGCACCTAAGACATGGAGAACATATGAAATCCACTGGAGGGCTTGGGTCAGCTTTGCCAGCCGACAGGGGTTTCAGGTCCAACAAAATGTTCGGGATAGCTGACCATTCAGGCGCGTTCTTGGTGAGGCAGGTCTTTAATGGTTGGGGGCAGCTGTCCCCAAGCAACAATGACCATAGGGAGCCCATCACACCGTTGAGATTGCGTGAGGTGGTGGGGACACTGCAGTCGGTGTTCAAGGCTTTTCTCTTTTGGGCGGCTTTCTCGTTTGCTCTGGTGGGGGCTCTAAGAGTAGGGGAATTGGTGGCTTTATCCAGGGTAGGCGTGGATGGAGGTATTAAATGGGAGCATGTGTGGCCCGCTGACAGTGGTTTGTTACTGCTAGTTCCAAGGTCTAAAACGGATCCAGAGGGTAAGGGGGCCTGGCTCCCGACTGCACAGGCATGAATTCCCAGAATGTTGCCCGGTAAGGAGTTTTGAGGATTATTGTCACGTGAGACCACAGGGCTCTCTGCAGCTATTTGTCCATGAGGACGGCTCATCTCTCTCGATTTTTTAATTCAAGAAGGTGCTAGCTAGAGCAGCGTCTGCAGCGGGCCTTGACCCTGGGAGAATTGCATCCCATTCATTTAGGATTTGGGCGGCCATGAGTGCGGCTAGCTGTGGGTCCTCTGAGGCGGATATCAAGAGGCTAGGGTGGTGGAAATCATATTTGCATAATTACATATTCGACCATTGGGGGACACGCTTCAGTAGGGCTATGGCTCTAAAAAAGGGGTCACAGGGCTAACAATGGTTTGGGCATACAGGGGTTTTGTTGACATTCTATGCTTCAAAGGGTTAGCATTTTTGCTCAGCCTTTTATCATGTTATTTCAGGCACAAATTCTTCTCCGATGCGCGTTTGGATAGTGGGGCACTCATTTGTGCATTGGTCGTCCATAAGGATTCTGCATCTGCCAGATGGGTAACAGTTGGGATTTCCCTCATCCAGAGCTAGCATCCGGTGACTAGGTCACAGGAGTTTAAAGTGAGATGAGCTGCCAGTCCTTCTTCAAGATGCTCTTAGGAGGTGGGGACAACCTCACATTATCGTACTGCACCTAGGGGGAAATAACATGGGGTCTATTCCAGTTTTGGACCTGAGTAGGAAAATGACTTTGGACCTACGTTGGGTGTGTGCATGGCTCAAGAATGTAAAGTAGTTGCATGACTGCGTTGGAGGTACATTGTTACACAAAGGGCAGCGTACAATGTGAGGAAGAAGCTGAACAGTTCTTTGTTATTATTATTATTAAGTTACCTAAGTTGGTATATTTACATAGACTAATTTAAGAGGTTTATTTTTTGTAATAAACGTTACCGTGACCAGTCTTTAGCCAAAACCTGTTGTTGTGTGTTTATTGGTTTAATCATTCTAGGGTGCATAAGACGTAATAGGAAGTTTATCTCTTATGGAAGTGGAGGGCCCTCTAGTGGGCCTGTAACAAAATTAAGGGATAACTGAGTTGAAGTCTGGAGGGTACTAGGTCAGTTACATTGTTGCAAGTGTGGGGCGGGTGTTTCTGCTTAAATTTATAGGTCTTGGCTGCAGTGGATCCGGCCCTCTTTGTTCCTGGTTCCAGACTTCAAGGGAGCTTTCCCCGCCTGTCCCTGGAAGAAGAGGTGGCGGCTCGTAGTGGTAATGGTTAGGGTTCACCTTGGCGTGGGTAGTTTTATGTGAACTAGCCCTCTAAGCCCAGGTTTTAATTATATCCTTCCTCCTGTTTCAGGCGTGTTTTTATGACTCATTTGAGGAGGTCGCCTTACTAGGCTGGTTGTTTATGCCCTAGCTGGCGGTTGGTCAGGGCTCAGAGAGCGGGCAGGGAGAGAGAAGAGTGATGCCCTAGGATGGGGGAGGCGATACCCGCTAGGTGCCGACCTAGGGGTTACTCCCCCCTATGAATCGTAGGCCAAATAGCTCTACCAGCTTACAGCTTTCTCTCTCTGCCAATTAGGCGCACGCAACCCGTGCCACGATGCAAACACCGTGTAGGATCCTGGCCGTTTGTCAGTAGGGGTTAAACTAGCTAGTTCATTGCCGCCACCAGTTTGTTAAGAACTTTCTACAGTTCTTTGCTATTATTATTATTATTATTATTATTATTATTATTATTATTATTATTATTAAGTTGCCTAAGTTGGCATATTTACATAGCCTAATTTAAGAGGTTTATTTTTTGTAATAAACGTGACCGTGACCGGTCTTTAGCCCAAAACCTGTTGTTGTGTCTTTATTGGTTTAATCATTCTAGGGTGCATAAGACATAAAATGAAGTTTTTTCTCTTATGTGTTCACACCAGTCACCAGCTGCAGTACATATGGCTCAGAGCAGGACTTTAAATATGTCTTTAACCCTTTTGTGGTGGTTAAATATAGGAAGTTGGAGACTTAATAGCGCTAAAATGACATACTCTAATGAATTAAAACATGGCATAGTTGCTCTATAATATTACTTTAATGGGTCAGAGTACTGGGCTGTTTTAGCATTTAGATATCATTTTTAAAGCCATGATGGATTGCACCTAACTGGAAGAGAGACTGCTGTGTTTGGGGAGAGGATGACTAGATGTTTGGAGGGAGGAAGCTTTATAGGCAAATGAAACTCAAAAAATTCCCTTTGTGATTCAGACAGAGCATACCATTTTAAAAAGTTTCCAATTTACTTCTATTGTCAAATTTTCTTTGTTCCCATGATATTCTTTGTTGAAGAGATACCTAGGTATGTGTCTGAAGCACTACATTTCAGGAAATACTGCTGCTACCTAGTGTTATTGCAATTGGATAACATTCTTGCAAAACTGTTGCCATATAGTGCTCCTAAGCATACACTCCTGCTTTTCAACAAAAGATAACAAGGGAATGAAAACATTTATTATACAAGTAAATTAGAAAGGTTAATAAAACCACATGCTCTATGTGAATCATGAAATAAAACTTATACGGCTAGATTACAAATTTTTGTCGGTAATGGTGTGCGTGGTTAACAAGCTTTTTTTTCTCACCGCTCACTTAAGACAACGCTGGTATTACGAGTTTTCTGCAAGCCAGTGTTAGCTTTAGAAAAGTGAGCTTTAAACAAAATTTAGCTCCACATCTCACCTCAATACCAGCGTTGCTTAAGTCAGTGGTGAGCTGGCTGAACGTGCTTGTGCACAATTTCCCCATAGGAAACAATGGGGCTGAGCTGGCTGGAAAAAAACTAACACCTGCAAAAAAGCAGCATTCAGTTCCTAAAGCAGCCCCATTGTTTCCTATGGGGAAATTAATTTTATGTCTGCACCTAACACCCTAACATGAAGCCCGAGTCTATAACACTAGTGATGTTGCGAATAGTTCGCCGGCGAATAGTTCCTGGCGAACATAGCATGTTCGTGTTCGCCGCGGCGGGCGAACATTTGCGATGTTCGATCTGCCCCCTATTCATCATCATTGAGTAATACTTTGACCCTGTACCTCACAGTCAGCAGGCACATTCCAGCCAATCAGCAGCAGACCCTCCCTCCCAGACCCTCCTACCTCCTGGACAGCATCCATTTTAGATTCATTCGGAAGCTGCATTCTTAGTGAGAGGAGGGACAGTGTAGCTGCTGCTGATTTAGTAGGGAAATCTATAGCTAGGCTAGTGTATTCAGTGTCCACTACAGTCTTGAAGGACTCATCTGATCTCTGCTGTCAGGACAGCACCCCAAAAAGCCCTTTTTTGGGCTGCTTTTTTTTTTCCTGTGTAATCTAATTGCAGTTGCCTGCCTGCCAGCGTGTGTGTCAGGCTCACAGCGTATACTGTGCCCACTTGCCCGGTGCCACCACTCATATCTGGTGTAACAGTAGTGTAAATTTAAAAAAAAAAAAACTTTTTTGACTGTGAAACATCAGTCTGCTTGTGTAATCTAATTGCAGTTGCCTGCCTGCCAGCATGTGTGCCAGGCTCACAGCGTATACTGTGCCCACTTGCCCAGTGCCACCACTCATATCTAGTGTAACAGTAGTGTAAATTTAAAAAAAAAAAACTTTTTTGACTGTGAAACATCAGTCTGCTTGTGTAATCTAATTGCAGTTGCCTGCCTGCCAGTGTGTGTGTCAGGCTCACAGCATATACTGTGCCCACTTGCCCAGTGCCACCACTCATATCTTGTTTAATAGTAGTGTAAGTGTACATTTAAAAAAAAAAAAAACTTTTTGGACTGGGAAACATCAGTCTGCTTTTTTATGTCAGGCTCACAGCGTATACTGTGCCCACTTGCCCAGTAGCACCACTCATATCTTGTTTAATAGTAGTGTAAGTGTACATTTAAAAAAAAAAAAAACTTTTTTACTGTGAAACATCAGTCTGCTTTTTTGTGTCAGGCTCACAGCGTATACTGTGCCCACTTGCCCAGTGCCACCACTCATATCTTGTTTAATAGTAGTGTAAGTGTACATTTTTAAAAAAAAAATCTTTTTTGACAGTGAAACATCAGTCTGCTTTTTTGTGTCAGGCTCACAGCGTATACTGTGCTTACTTGCCCAGAGGCACCACTCATATCTTGTTTAATAGTAGTGTAAGTGTACATTTAAAAAAAAAAAAACTTTTTTGACTGTGAAACATCAGTCTGCTTTTTTGTGTCAGGCTCACAGCGTATACTGTGCCCACTTGCCCAGTGGCACCACTCATATCTTGTTTAATAGTAGTGTAAGTGTACATTTAAAAAAAAAACGTTTTGGACTGTGAAACATCAGTCTGCTTTTTTGTGTCAGGCTCACATCGTATACTGTGCCCACTTGCCCAGTGGCACCACTCATATCTTGTTTAATAGTAGTGTAAGTGTACATTTAAAAAAATATATATATTTTTTGACTGTGAAACATCAGTCTGCTTTTTTGTGTCAGGCTCACAGCGTATACTGTGCCCACATGCCCAGTGGCACCACTCATATCTTGTTTAATAGTAGTGTAAGTGTACATTTAAAAAAAAAAAAAAACTTTTCTGACTGTGAAACATCAGTCTGCTTTTTTGTGTCAAGCTCACAGCGTATACTGTGCCCACTTGCCCAGTGGCACCACTCATATCTTGTTTAATAGTAGTGTAAGTGTACATTTAATCGATACAACATCATACCTGATGTTTTAAAGCACGTTATTCCAAACAATTAAGGAATGTTAGGTGATTTATGCCCTTTATGGATAAAAAACAGACTCTGCATCAACTATGTAATTTTCCGTGGGAGTTTTGCCATGGATCCCCCTCCGGCATGCCACAGTCCAGGTGTTAGTCCCCTTGAAACAACTTTTCCATCACTATTGTGGCCAGAAAGAGTCCCTGTGGGTTTTAAAAATTTGCCTGCCTATTGAAGTCAATGGCGGTTCGCCCGTTCACAAACTTTTGCGGAAGTTCGCGTTCGCAGTTCGCAAACGCAAAATTTTATGTTCGCGACAGCACTACTAAACACCCCTAATATTACACTTATTAACCCCTAATCTGCTGCCCCCGACATCGTCGCCACCTACATTATATTATTAACCCCTAATCTGCCCCCCCAACGTCGCCGCAACTATATTAAATTTATTAACCCCTAATCTGCCCCCGCCAACGTCTCCGCCACTATAATAAATTTATTTACCCCTAAACCTAAGTCTAAGCCAAATCCTAAAACCCCCTAACTTAAATACAGGTGGCCCTCGGTTTACGATGGTTCAATTTGCGCCGTTTCAGAATAACACCCTTTTTTTGCTATTGAAAAGCATTGACTGTTATTGAAAGCATTAGCACATGCATACATTAAAATAGCCAGTAGGTGGAGCTGTCCGCTTGTATTGCAGCAAACACATGCAAAGAAAAGCAAGCCAGACATGATCAATGGATCAGCTTTCAAAGGAACAAGATCTAGCAGCCACTTCCCTTAGCTGCAGACTCAATGCAGAGAACTGTTTGCAGAAAAAGGCAAGTAAAAAACGTTTTTGTTCATTAAACTTAGTTTGATGATGATACAGTCTGTTGTGTGATTAAACACAGGCAGGCTGAAATGAATGAGTGTATAACCAGACCTAAGCAATGCAGCCGTTTTTAAAGGAACAAGATCTAGCAGCCACTTCCCTTAGCTGCAGAAAAATGCAAGTAAAAAAAACATTTTTCTTCATTAAACTTAATTTGATGATGATACAGTCTGTTGTGTGATTATTTTTTTTGTTCATTAAACTTAGATTGATGATGATACAGTCTGTGTTTGTCTGATAATTTTATTAGGTGCGGTTTAGCAAATGTTTTTGTTTATTAAACTTAGTTTGATGATGATACAATCTATTTTTATTAGGTTAATAATGCTGTTTCGCATTTAAAGTCTTCATTTCAAAGCTTTAAAAATAATGTATTAGGTGTTACTTATGATAATTTTGAGAGGGGCCTGGAACCTAACACCCTCATTTCCCATTCACTTGCATTATAAACTGGGTTTCAATTTACAACGGTTTCGATTTACAACCATTCCTTCTGGAACCTAACCACGGCGTAAACTGAGGGCTACCTGTATAATTTAAATACATCTAAATAAATTTACTATAATTAACTAAATTATTCCTATTTAAAAAGAAATACTTACCTGTAAAATAAACCCTAATCTAGCTACAATATAACTAATAGTTACATTGTAGCCATCTTAGGGTTTATTTTTATTTTACAGGCAACTTTGTATTTAGTTTAACTAGGTACAATAGTTATTAAATAGTTATTAACTATTTAATAACTACCTAGTTAAAATAAGTACAAATTTACCTGTAAAATAAACCCTAACCTAAGTTACAATTACACTTAACACTACACTATCATTAAATTAATTTACTAAACTAACTACAATTAATTACAATTAAATTAAATAAACTAAATTACGAAAAAAACACTAAATTACAGAAAATAAAAAAGAAATTACAAATTTTTAAACTAATTACACCTAATCTAATCCTATCAGCCAATCCTATCAGCCAATCGGAATTAAGGTAGGAAAAATCCTATTGGATCCAATCAGCCAATAGGATTGAGCTCACATTCTATTGGCTGTTCCAATCAGCCAATAGAATGCAAGCTCATTTCTATTGGCTGATTGCATCAGCCAATAGGATTTTTCCTACCTTAATTCCGATTGGCTGATAGGATTCTATCAGCCAATCGGAAATTGAAGGGACGCCATCTTGGATGACATCACTTAAAGGAACCTTCATCCTTCAGTCGCCATCGGATGGAAGAGGATGCTCCGCGTCGGATGTCTTCAAGATGGACCCGCTCCGCTCCGGATGGAAGAATAGAAGATGCCGCCTGGATGAAGACTTCTGCCGGTCTGGATGTCCTCTTCTGGCCGGATCGGATGAAGACTTCTGCCCCTCTGGAGGTTCACTTGTGCCCGGCTGGGTGAAGACGTCTCAAGGTAGGGTGATCTTCAAGGGGGTAGTGTTAGTTTTTTTTAAGGGGGGATTGGGTGGGGTTTAGAGTAGGGTTGGGTGTGTGGATGGGGGGTTTTAATGTTGGGGGGGTATTTTTTTTTTTACAGGTAAAAGAGCTGATTACTTTGGGGCAATGCCCCGCAAAAGGCCCTTTTAAGGGCTATTTGTAATTTAGTATAGGGTAGGGATTTTTATTATTTTGGGGGGCTTTTTAATGTTATTAGGGGGATTAGAGTAGGTGTAATTATCTTTAAAAAAATGTAATTATTTTTTTATTTTTTGTAATTTAGTGGGGAGTTTTTTTGTACTTTAGTTTATTTAATTTAATTGTAGTTAATTGTAGTTAGTTTATGTAATTAATTTAATGTTGGTGCAGGTGGTGTTAGGTGTAATTGTAATTTAGGTTAGGATTTAGGTTAGGATTTATTTTACAGGTACATTTGTACTTATTTTAACTAGGTAGCTATTAAATAGTTAATAACTATTTAATAACTATTCTATCTACTTAAAATAAATACAAAGTTGCCTGTAAAATAAATCCTAAGCTAGCTACAATGTAACTATTAGTTATATTGTAGCTATCTTAGGGTTTATTTTATCGGTAAGTATTTAGTTTTAAATAGGATTCATTTATTTAATTATAGTAATTTTATTTCGTTTGATTTAAATTATATTTAAGTTAGGGGGGGTTAGACTTAGGTTTAGGGGTTAATAAATTTAATATAGTAGTGGCGACGTTGGGGGCAGCAGATTAAGGGTTAATAAATGTAGATAGGTGTAGGCGATGTTAGGGATGGCAGATTAGGGGTTAATAAAATTTAAGTTGTGTTTGCGAGGCGGGAGTGCGGTGGTTTAGGGGTTAATATATTTATTACAGTGGTGGCGATGTCCGGTCGGCAGATTAGGGGTTAAAATTTTTAATTAAGTGTTTGCGATGTGGGGGGGGGGGGCTCGGTTTAAGGGTTAATAGGTAGTTTATGGGTGTTAGTGTACTTTGTAGCACTTTAGTTAAGAGTTTTATGTTACGGCGTTAGCCCATAAAAATCTTAACTACTGACTGATGCGAAAATCACGGAAAAAAAGTGAGCGATACACCTGTACCTGCCTGACTCGTAATACCAGCGGGCGTTAAAAAGTAGCGCTGGGACCTCTCAACGCTGCTTTTTAACCCTAACGCAAGACTCGTAATCTAGGCGATAGGTTTCACATCCCTTTAAACTAAGAGAACGAGCGGAGGGAAAAAGAAAGTTTAAATGGGGTAGCAAGAACAGGAAGTAACTCAGTGGAGACCAGAGGGTAGTGCAGATGGGGGAAAGGGTAGTTCAGATAACAGGAAGGTGTCTATGCATAAAATCAGTTTCTCAACACTAACAGTAATGAAAACAATGACTACTTTTCTAGTATTGCAAATTCAATTACCAATTGTTAACAGGAGCTTGAAGCTGCAAATGACCAACGTGATATTAAGCAAATTCAAATTTGAATTTTAGTGAGGAAGAAAGCAAAGCAACTATAGACATTGAAATAATTGGTGGAAGAGGTGCAGGGAAATGCAGAGAGGAAATGGGCACCTCAAAAAGTTGTTTATAAAACATTCGGAGGCGTTATGGCAAACTTAAATGTCTGCTTGCAAATGTAAGAAAGATAAGTAACAAAATGGAGGAGCTAGAGTTATTGGCACATGAGTATTGCATAATTGGTATTACAGAGACATGGCGGGGTGAAATAGATGACTGGGCAGTTCATTTCAATGGCTTTATACTATTTCAGAGGGACAGAGGAAACAGGAAAAAGGGAGGAGAATATGTATATGTTAAACATGAATTAAAGCATACTGTAGTATTAATACATTATTCTATCATAATAATGGTGATAATATGCAGTCCTAATGGCTAGAACTTTTCACTGGAGATAAGAAGGCCAATACATTAATCGTAATAGCACACTACAGAGGGACCACCTGAGGTAATAATAATCATGATGAGGAAGATTAGCTTTTATTACAAATTAAACAAAACAGCAAAAAAAAAAAAAAAAAATAGGTTTTGAGAACAGGAAATTTTAATTACCAATATATCAATTGGTAGTACAGGCACCAACCAGAATTAATGCCAGTCTTTATATGGTAATAACTATTAGTAATAATGTGAAACCTTTTTCAAGTGTGGGAACATTTGGGAAATAGTCACAATTACATGGTGTCATTGGAGATTAATTTAAACAAATAGAACATTGTATGGGTTTTAACAAAACCCTTTTATTTTTAAAAGGTAAATTCCACCGTACAGTGTCCATTTTAGGACATTGCCAAATGTCATAGTCACACAGCTGATTGAGTGCATATTTCCACAAGACTGACAACCACTTGACATTTTAGTTTATCCAAAATGCCATGTGACCCTGATTGTGATGGTGACAAACAAAGGACAATGTCGCTGTGTCTGTCATAATCACTTGGCATTTCTCTTTTATCAAAATGCCAAGTGAGCCTTACCATGACCAACAAAGGTCAGTGTTGCTGTGGCTTTCAGAGTAACTTAGCATTTCTGGTTTAGCCAAAAGCCTTGTGACCCTGACGTGACTGCAACCAACAGAAGTCATTGTCGCTCTGGCTGTCAGAGTCACTTGGTATTTCTGGTTTATCAAAATGCCATGTGACTCTCACTGTGACTGACCAATAATTCAGAGCACTGTAATACCACTGTAATAACTAGTCCCGGCAAAACATATAATATGCATTTAGTTACTAGAGTAGCCAGCTGTCTGGTAAAAATAAATTGACAAGTAACTTTTTTGTTTTTGTTTTAATCCAGCAGAGTTTATTGAATGAGTATCATGCTGAGAATTATAGTTCAGTTTTGTCTGTTATTAACACTTTCATTATGGAGGAAATGGATCTGCAAACTACAACTACTAGCATACATTTTACTGTCCTTGGATGTGACTTTCCTTGCAGTCTGTTTTGTTATTTTCAGTTCTGTGTGCAGCAGTGGTCTCTAAGTCCCCGCTATTCAAAACATTGACAGACCAATGAGAAACTGCCTGTTTGCATTTACGATGCTTGCAGTCTATCGGTCTGTCGATATTTATTCTAAAAAAGGCAGTTGACCGGCAAAGTGCCAGTGAGTGGCAATATGTCTCCCTAGGATATAATAGAGATTGCGGCTTCTACAAAACTGTGCCGACATCGCAACTCATTAGCACTATCAGCAGGGGGGGGGGGGGGGGCTGTATTTGAAGTGATCCTATGCAGCACAAACAATGCACTCACTGAAACAAAAACAAAAACAGGTTCTGTGTAGGAACACTTCAAATAATGCCTGTGTAACCTAACTGTAACTAAAGCTATACTACCTGCCTTACACTGGAAAATCTCACAAATGAAAAGGTGGCAAGAAACACTATACCTAGCCTGCAGGGCAGCCCTTGGAATATATCTAACTACTGGTTATGTATCTTAATTAAAATGCAGGTTACTCCGTTGGAACGTCCAGCTAACTCCTACAGAACGCCTACATCTACGCCATGTCTTTGCTATACCGGACTAATAAAGACAAAAAGAAAATATTCCTATTACAATGTCTAAATGATATGCACTTTTTTTGTAAAATGCATATTAATTTACTTATTGTATTGATTTTAAACATCTTTTTTTTAATAATAAAAAGAACATGCTAAAAAGATTTTTAAACATGTATACAATACTTAAATATGCATTATACAAGAAAAGGCATATCATTTTAACATTGTATGTAAAGGTAATGCTACCCTAAACTATTAACCCCTTATGCGCTCTCACACCCCAGCACAACCTAACCCAGCCACACTATGAACTCCTAATCTTCTTTACCTATTAACCTAACCACCATCTAACCTATTAATCCCTAAACCTCTGCAACCCCCCTGCAATAACCTTCCTACTCAAATTAACCGTTAAACCGCAACAATACCAACACCCCCTAACCAATTAACCCCTAAACCACCAATACCCCATTGCAAACTAAACTTAAACTAATTAATTCCTTAACAGCTAACCCCCAACCCCTAATCTAACACCTCCTAAATTACAGAAAATAGAATAGGGCTTTTTATTTTCTTTCAGGACAAAGCCCTCCTGTAGGATAGGGATTTTTTTAAAGTTTTTTTTTATTTGGATTTTATTTGTCAAAGTAAAAAAGCTACAATCCCTTTAGGTAAATTAGCTACCAAATGCCATTATTAAGGGAATTTTTAATTTTGTTTTTTTTAAGATAGGCTTTTTATTTGAGGGGTTACTTTGGTTTTAGAAAAGAGATTTGTTTTTGCCAAGTATGGGCCAGATTGCATGAAAATAACATTAGTGCTCCACTTTGTAATACCAGCGCACAATAATGTGCGCTAGTATCATGGGTTAATTGCAATGTGAATGCGAGATCGCGTTCACATTGCTATGAAGCATTGAACTCACGAGTGCACGCTTCCATAGGCTCTTGGGAGCATCGTTCTGATGCCATCACAGACTGATCAAAATTAAACTTTCATGATTTAAATAGGGCTTGAAATTTTAAGCAATTTTCTAATTTACTCCTATTATCAATTTTTCTTCGTTCTCTTGGTATCTTTATTTGAATGTAAGCTTCGGAGTCAGCCCATTTTTGGTTCAGAGCCTGGGTAGCACTTGCTGATTGGTGGCTACAAAAAAACACAAAAGGGTTTAGGGGTTAATCACTTTATTTAGTGTTGGTGATGTCGGGGTGGTGATTTAGGGGTTATTAGTTTTATTATAGTAGTAGCGATGTCGAGTGGCGGTGGGTTAGAAGTTAATAGGTTTATTATAGTAGTTGCGATGCGGGGGGTGCCGGTTTAGGGGTTAATAGCTTTATTTAGTGTCAGTGATGTCGGGGGCAGTGGATTAGGGGTGTCCAGACTAGAGGTTTATGTTAGGTTGTTTGGTTTAAGCGTAACTTTCTTTTCCCCACAGACATCAATGGGGTTGCATTACGGCAATCTCTATTCCGCAATCGCAGGTGTTAGTTTTTTTCGAAACACTTTATCCCCATTGATGTCTAAGGGGGAAAGCGTGCACGAGCACGTAAACTCAGTCCTTGGCTTTTGTGCGGTATGGAGCTTATCGCACAGTAACGCACAGCACAAAGAGGATTTTCAGTAACTTGTAATGGCAGCGCTATGGAAAGTGGGATACCGCTCCTTTTTTTGCGTTATTTACGCACCTGGTATAGCGCAAATCTTGGTGTCTGTTTGCACGTGTGCAGACTTGTGTAACCTGACCTCCTGTAATCCCTTAAGGTGGTTAAGCACTAATTCAACTTAGTTACAATTGCAAAGAATGATTTTCCTATCATGATTGTTGATGCAAAACTGATAATCCACTTTTTAAAAGCCTCTGACAGCATAGAAGCTTAGGGGGGAGGAGTAAACAAAATCTCACATAAATTGCCTAAAAGTATTAACCCAAGCCTCCCTGGGAGAAAGTCAAAATAGCAAAATTTTAGCTGTATTTTACAGTATTTTTTTTTCATTTTTTTACATTACAGTTTCCAATACCAAAAAGTGTCTTATTATACATATCTAATTTCTCCCCAACCTTCTTACCCATCTAGCTTTCTGTCTTTTATCTTTCATTCTTTAACCTCTTTTTTCTCCAACTCTCTTTTTTTCTCCTACTCTCTTTTTCTTTGAATATAGCCTCTATAGAATGTTCCCCTCTAAATAATGGAATAACTTCCCTGTACAATGTGGTTTATTTCCATCTGGATCTTATAGCTGTGATTGATAGGTTCCTATTAGTTAAAGGGACAGTCAACATCAGAATAATCAGATAATCCCTTTATTACCCATTCCCCAGTTTTGCATAACCAACACTGTTATAGAAATACACTTTTAACCTCTGTGATTACCTTGTGTCTAAGACTCTGCAAACTGCCCCCTTGTTTCAGTTCATTTGACAGACTTGCATTTCAGCCAATCAATGCTCACTCCCGGGTAACTTCACATGAATGAGCTCAATGTTATCTATATGAAACACATGAACTAAATGCCCTCTATTGGTCAAAATGCATTCTGATTAGAGGCAGTATCCAAGGTCTAAGGATTTAGCATATGAACCTCCAAGGTTTAGTTTTTAACTAAGAATACAAAGCAAAAATCCTGATTAAAGTAAATTGGAAAAAAAAATAAAAAATTATATTCCCTATTTAAATCAAGAAAGTGTTTTTGGACTTAACTGTCCCTTTAATACATAATTATGCCCAATAGCAGAATTTTGTAGCTAAATTATCTGCAGTTCTATATTAGTTAAGATCCTCTCTTTCTATGACTATGTTATCTCTATTTCTTTCTCTGAACACTTCTTTCATTCTTTATATGGTGTTTCAAATAAAACTAGGATCTCTTGTTTTCTCCCCCCCCCTCCCTTCCAGTGGACTCCTACTCTTTATGTACATTTTTAATATTCACACAAGTTGCTATATGGCAGTAGACATTGCTTACATTCATTAATAAGAGACACATAGGCCCCTATTTATGAAAGTCTGGCGGACCTGATCCGACAGTACGGATCAGGTCAGCCAGACCTCGCCCAATGGGCCGCCAGCAGGGGGTTGTCAATCAACCCGATCGTACTCGATCAGGTTGATTTCCGGGGATGTCTGTTCACCTGCTCAGAGCAGGCGGACAGGTTATGGAGCAGCAGCCTTTGTGACCGCTGCTTCATAACTGCTGTTTCTGGCGAGCCTGATTGGAGCTTGATAAATATGCCCCAATGTATGCACTATTTACATACACAAATGTAACTATTTGTATCCATTTGTATCACTTGATATTACCATAGCAACCATGTTTGTTTACTTTGCTCTCAGCAGTTGCCTTACGCAACGCCGGCGCTGACGTGATGGCGTCACTCATGACTACTTCCAGTTTCGGACTGGTGTGCACTCATGGGAGTCGGTGGTGTGGAGACTACCTGCTGCATAAATAGTACCTTTTGGTAAGTGCACTAATGATTGTTGTTTTTCACTTGTCTGATGACGGGGTTATTCCCTGAAAACGTTCACTAAGTTAAAGGGACATAATACTCATATGCTAAATCACTTGAAACTGATGCAGTATAACTGTAATAAGCTGACAGGAAAATATCACCTGAACATCTCTATGTAAAAAAGGAAGATATTTTACCTCACAATCTCCTCAGCTCAGCAGAGTAAGTTCTGTGTAAAAAGTTATACTCAGCTGCTCCCAGCTGCAGGTAAAAAAAAAAAAAAAGAAGAAATGAACAGCAGCCAATCAGCATCAGCAGTGCTGAGGTCATGAACTCTTTTACTGTGATCTCATGAGATTTGACTTAACTCTCATGAGATTTCATTGTAAACTTCCCTAATCTGAATAGGGAAATAATATGAGAGTGTATGAGGCTCATCCTTTCAGCTGTCCCAGGACAGACATACTAATATGCTGCTTAGAAATCCTTTACAATGGGATGTGGCTACTGAGGAACTGTTGAGGTAAAATATCTTTCTTTTTTACATAGAGATGTTCAGGTGATATTTTCTAGTCAGCTTTTTACAGCTATGATGCATCACTTTCAAGTGTTTAAACATTTGGGTATTATGGCCCTTTAAAATAAACCACTTTTTTCACGGCGAGTGCTCTCTTCATCCTTCTGATATATGACATGTTTTTACAAATTTGAGTACGTCATTTTGCATTAGAAGTTCCACTTAACACTAACCACTACAGCTTATCTAATCTCTAAAACTACTACCAAATTATTCAGATTTCAATTTACCTAATGCATTAGCACAATAATTTATTCAGATCCCTAATATTTTATGTAGAAATTATTTTTAAAACACTTATAAATCAATATTTTATTCTTTATATATCAGATTTTAATGTAAAGGAAGTTGTTCTACTAAAGTTGATTAATGCAATGATCATCTATCTAATCTATCTATCTTTCATCAATTTATCTATCTAATTATCTATCTGTCTGTTTATCTATAGATCGGGTTTTCTGTCTTTAATAAACACACAGTTGGAAGCGGGGCGTAGCCGTGCAGGGACATGGCCGCATGTTAGAAGAGCTCCGTGCATGTTATAGGTCTCCAGCCTGATTATCATCTAATGCACTGAGAGGAACCCCCAAAAATCTTTTACCCGATATGTGAAAATCTCCTGCCATAGATATCTGGAATCGGGTGAGTGCCGAAACTACCGCTACCACTGTATAGCATTACATAGACACCGACATCAGAGAAAAGAGGAACGTCAGACACTAACTCTTTAAAAACAGAGAATGCTGACAATAGGGAGCCGTACCCTAACTTAAACTATACTGAGAACAGAGGAGGAGCATTGGAGGCACCCGACTTGTAGATAGTGCAAGACAGCTCTATCGCCGCCATTATCCTGTACCACGCGGCAGGGAACCTGAACAGCTATGGGTGAGAGAATTGTACTAGACCCCGAGTACTGTGTAGAGCTGTATAACGGTGTATTCCCATAAAAAAAGAAAGGGGTAGAGAAGGGAAAAATATACACCCTGCAAGTTAAAGTTTGTGTATAGTTGATAGCACCTCACTAAATAAATGCATGACAGAGGCTGACCTGCATGAGACGGTTGAAAACGTGATCACATACAGATAAGCACAATATAAAGAGACTTTAACCCTCCAAATTACAGAACCCTACACAGATCTTGTTATTGTACGCACATAAACACTGGGGTTTTGTGAGAAAGCCTTTTATTTTATATTGATCAAAACGTGGGGTGCTGCGACTGAAAGCGGACCGGGGCTTTTAATACAACCCTGATAACCTTATTCAATGGCTTCTAAGAGGAACAACAAACCTGAGAAAAAATTAACAGGTGCCTCCACCATGAGCTCCTTTTTCACTAAACAAGATACAGAAGTGTTGGAACAGTCACAGTCACCCCCCAATAATGACACTCCACCACCTGACCCACGGCCTACAGCCGCAGCTTCACAAATAGACCAACTGTCTCAAATACAATCCAACATCTCTCTACTTCCATCTAAGTCAGATCTAGCTGACCTAAAAAAATTTATCAAGACAGAAATGTCATCTTTGAGAAAAGACATAAGTGAAATAGGGTCCAGACTAGAGTACCTAGAAGATGGCCAAGAATCATTAAACAATATGGTGTCGGATGTTAACCACCAACTAACAAGACAGGAAGTGGTTGTCCAGTCACTCCAATTGAAAGTGGAGGACCTGGACAACCGTAACAGACGAAGCAACTTGAGGATAAGGGGGGTTCCAGAGGAGGCTACTAAGGAATCACTGTCTTCATATCTTCTGCAATTATTTGAATATATTATTCCAAGCCTCAAACTTTCTGAAAGATCAATGGAGAGAGCCCATAGGGCATTGAAACCAGTGCCAACTCCTCCAAAACCACCTAGAGACATTATCATAAAATTTACCAATTACTTAGATAAAGAGGCTATTTGGAACCATGTCAGACTTCAACGTGAAATCCAATTTCAAACTTACAGCATTCAAATATTTCAAGATATTAGCCCTGCCACAATTGAAAGAAGAAGAGAAATTCGCTTCATCACCCAACGTCTACAGGAAAGAAAAGTGAAGTATCGATGGGGATTTCCATTCAGTTTAATAGTACAAAAAGAAGGAAGAACATACATATATAAAGATTCAACTGATATGGACTCATTTTCTAAAGGTTTAAACATTGAATTCCCACATCCCAACACTCCAGCTTCATCAACACACCAAAGAGATCCACCTCTCCCACAGAGATCACAATGGATGACTGTACAACGCAAGAATAAAAGAACTGAGGAAGACACCGCATCTGAAGCATGAGAACTTCTAATAAGCCTCTAATATTCTTTAAATTATGGACTACACTATACACAGCCAGAGGTGGAGTGTTTCATCTAACTCTTCAGGACTGATAAGTATACTAAATGTCACTATCTAACAATAGTACATTGATAGCTGATAAATGTACTGTTAAATAACTAGAGGACTTAATTTGAAAAGTTTATATTAGTGTCTCAGATGGGAAGATATATTTGGAAAGACTGTGCTTTCAATTATTAACCATTGACACATTTATGCAACTGATAAAACAATTTAGTAAGAGAAATGCTGGGCAATGTACCCTAAAAACCATCTAGATATATTGCAAAATGTTATGAAACTAAATAGCTATTTTGTATAGACATGTGATTTCTTCTTTTTTTCTTTTTCCTCCATATAAGATGTTATGAAGTTAATAACAAATGTGGAAATGCTTTTTAGATACACCAAAAGATTTAGTTAGACAAGTTTATGTTGGTGATTGGAGAAGAGGGTACTGCTTGAAATATATATGGTTGCATCTATTCACCATTTGCAGAAATGCAACAACATATAGAAACCAGGGACTAGAAGTATTGAGGGGTGTATCCCTAAGTTGTTTTTTTTTTTCCATCCCTTTTTTTTTTTATAAACTCTTAAATGCCTTTATGTTGTCTTAAATATATTCTGAGAAAATGTTATGAAGTTGATAACAGTTTTGTACAACTGAACAGTATTTCTTTGCAGGGTGTTATGAGGTCAATAACGACTTTGTATAGATATACAGTAGATGATTAGTCAACATATAGTTAATATATAGAAGGATTCTATGTTTTAAGTTTAAGACTCTAACTGTAAAATAATTAATCCGAAGAACGATTTCCTCATAGGCCCTTATCGGTACAAATGTTGGCCTGGTTTTGCCCTTACAGGAGGTGTAAAATCTAGTTTTATTTAGATAAAACGGTATGAAGTTAATACTAGTTTTGCGTAGATACAAAATCTGTATTTATCAAGTGTTATGGGGTTAATAACAAATATGAACAAATATTAAGTTGGTGATTGGCTATGCTAAAACTGAGGACCCCCTGGTCCTTCACAGATATAGTTAAAAGATACACCTAAAAACAATAGAAGACACTGGTCAATAGTATTAAAATATGAATGCATTTATAAAAGAGAAAAAAGAAAAAAAAACAGATATATAAATGGAGATCCATAAAATAACAAGGGATTCCTCACACATATATTATATCCAAATGCTGGAGACCTAATCAATAACATGCTACCTCACTTTGAAAGATATGTTAACCCTAATACAAGTTCCTATTTCTTTTTTCTTATTTTTTCTTAATTTTTTCTTTATTTTAAACCTTCCCATTTTATTTGGTGATTCTGTCCTGTCCTGCAGTCACAACCAGACCCTCAGAGTATGTTCTCGTAGAGGGAAATTATATGCTATATATATTAGCTCCACATACCATCTTGAATATGGCTAAACACATAAAACAAACTTCATCCGCAAACGACATACATTTGTACTCCGTAAACGCAAAGGGGCTTAACATTCCACACAAAAGATCAGCGGTGTTGAGGGAGAGCCGTAGTCAGGGGTCTGACCTGATGTTTCTTCAAGAAACTCATTTTAGGAAGGGAAAAGAACCCTCAACCTTCGCTCGCCTATTCGGAACATGCTTTTGGGCCTCACACAATAAACATAAAAAAAATGGAGTAGGTATAATAATCAAAAGAGGTATCCCTTTTGTTGAAATCGAAACTATTAGAGATGTGGAGGGAAGATACGTTGTGGTAATTGGCATGCTGTACAATCGCCCAGTAACTATTGTTTCGGTATATGCCCCTAATTCTGGACAACATATATTTTTTAGAAAATTGTCCAATTTAATACTGGATAACCAGAAAGGAATACTTATTGTGTGCGGAGACTTCAACGTAGTTTTAAATCCTGAAATGGACAGCTCCTCACACCGCACCTCACTCCCTACCTCCCATTTAAACAAAATAAAAACACACCTTAAAAGCATTGTAGCCCAGGATGTATGGAGAACACTACACCCACAAATTAAAGATTATTCTTTTTACTCATACCCACACGAAACATACACCAGGATCGATTACATATTTACAGATGTAGGAGGCTTGGCTCTATTTAAATCAGCAAAGATAA
Source organism: Bombina bombina (assembly GCF_027579735.1). Taxonomy (NCBI): domain Eukaryota; kingdom Metazoa; phylum Chordata; class Amphibia; order Anura; family Bombinatoridae; genus Bombina; species Bombina bombina. The sequence goes on along the minus strand of NC_069501.1, from coordinate 391,683,725 downwards.
ATCCAATAACATGGTCCGACCATTCCTCGGTGGTTGGCTCCCTCACATGGCCATCTAAACCTATTAAGGATTTTGTCTGGAAGTTAGATGACTTTTTATTATCAGACCCTATGATTGTCTCGAAAATAGAAAAAGTACTGACAGAATATTTTCAGATCAATGCTTCTTCTGAGACATCTCCACAGATGCTATGGGAAGCGCATAAAAGCGTGGTGAGAGGTGAGTTGATGGCTATAAAAGCTTACCTTAACAAAACTAAAAGAGAGGCAATCAAATCATTTTTAGACAGAATTCAACACCTCGAAACTACACATAAAAGTTTCCCATCCGATAAAGATGTGTTAGGGGAGCTAACCATTGAAAGGCAAAAGCTTGCATCTCATTTATCTAAAGAATATAAAAGGAAAGCTCTACACAACCAACAAAAACACTATGAAGGGCGCAATAAATTTGGATGACTCTTAGCGAGATACCTTAAGCACAAAACACATAAAAAATACATCCTGCATATCATCGACGAACAAGGCCACTCACAACATTCCACCCGAGGAATAACACATACATTCAGAAATTTCTTTCAGAAACTATACAATATCAAAACCAGTTCTAATCACCATGTTAACGACCCTCAGAAACGCCTACAAATAATAGACAATTATTTTAAGCATTTAAACCTACCTAGCATTACTCAAGAACAAAAAGATAGTTTAGAAGAACCTCTAACTATAGAAGAAATAGATTTAGTAATCAAAAATTTACCTACCGGAAAGACACCTGGCCCTGATGGATTTGGCCACAAATATTACACAATATATCGCGAAACATTGTCCCCACACATATTGAATTACTTCCAGTCCATAGACTCCTCTGAAACATTTTCGGCAAGGGCTTTAGAAGCCCATATAATTTTAATACCTAAACCGAACAAAGCTCCCACTTCCCCTGCAAATTACCGCCCTATTTCATTGCTAAATACTGATGTTAAAATTTTCGCGAAAGTAATAGCCCAGAGGTTAAATAAAATCCTCCCCCACATCATACATTCAGATCAAGTAGGCTTTATTCGGGGAAGAGAGGCCAAAGACAATACGGTGAGAGCTCTCCATTTAATACATCATATTAACAAGAACAATATACCCTCCCTATTTTTATCAACCGATGCCGAAAAGGCTTTTGACCGTATTGCTTGGGACTTCCTGAAAGCCACTCTAACACATATGGGCCTTGGCCCGCAGATTATGTCTCGGATCTTCTCTCTCTATTCCCAACCCAGTGCACGCATCCTGATAAATGGCTCCCTCTCCAAACCCTTTACTATAACGAATGGGACGCGTCAGGGATGTCCCCTGTCGCCTCTTCTGTTTACCTGTATAATAGAAACGTTAGCCACAAACATTAGGAACAATCCACAAATTCACGGTATTAATATTAACACTCAACAATATAAAGTCTCTCTTTTCGCAGATGACATGCTTTTCACTATCACAAAACCAGCAGAATCAATCCCACAATTAGCTAGGGAGTTAGAGAACTTTCACACACTTTCTAACTTTTCTATCAATAAATCTAAATCAGAAATTTTAAATATAAATATAAATAAAACGGAAATACAATCTATTAAAAAAATTACATCTTTCTCATGGTGCTCCTCTACACTTAAATACTTAGGTATTAAACTCGCCCCAACATTTACCGAAATATTTACGATGAACTACATTCCACTTAAACACACAATTATTACTGACCTCTCTTCATGGAGATCTAAACAGATATCTTGGCTGGGACGCATAGAAGTTATTAAAATGAACATCTTCCCAAGAATATTATATTATTTGCAAACATTACCTATCCCACTTCCAAAAAGCTACATACCCTCCATACAAAAAGCATTTAATGAATACATTTGGAACAAGAGACCTCCAAGAATAAATCAACGTATAATGCAATCCCCTAGATCACAAGGAGAAATGGGAGTACCGAACTTAGAAATATATAGACAGGCTATATTTTTACAAAGAGTTGTAGACTGGAACATTCACTCTCAACATAAATGCTGGGTCCCACTAGAACATTTAATTAATCAGAAACCGCACCTTGGCAGACTATGTTGGTTTAAATCTAATGAACTCCAACCAAAAATAGATGGCAACCCAGTAACGAGGGAGACCTTTCAGGTCTGGAGGAAGACTATTAACACATCACTGTTTATCTCATCTATTCCATCTCCATTGACCTCCCTTTTGGAAAATGGTGAATTCACGTTACGACCCTCCACAGCCTCTATAGAAACAGATAGTCCAAGTAAAGACTTTACAGTACGCAACATGATCACAAATGAATCAATACGTACGCAGACTGACCTGATAAAAGAGGTATATGAATGTTTTTCAAACTGGTTCACATATAGGCAAGCTAGAAACTACATACTTAAACACAAAGAACATAACAACATGACAAGACCTTTGACAAACTTTGAGTCTCTATGCATACAAACACCACCACTAAGGCACACATTATCCACAATATATAAACTATTAATTCAGAATCCTCCAGGTTATATACCCCCTTACTTGGAAAAGTGGGAAACAGATTTGGGAGTTGTTATAACTCCTCAAATGAGCACTCTAATGCTCCAAGCCACTATGAGATCCTCTATCTCCTCTTCCATTCTGGAACTCAACTTCAAAGTGTTACATGGGTGGTATTTTACCCCACGGAAATTACATAGATTATTCTGTTCCCAATCGAATAAATGCTGGAGATGTGGACACGTTAATAGTAATGATGCACATATGTGGTGGTGGTGTAACGACATTCAAAACTTTTGGAGGAAAGTCATCAATGAAATAGAATCTATATTGGGAACTAGGTTCCCTTTAGACCCTCTGATATGGCTTCTTAATAAACCCCCACACATTAAATACAAACCCTATCAGCGCCTATTTACCATCATGACCAATGGAATAAAACAACTAATAGCTAAAAACTGGAAACACAATAGAGCCCCTTCATTGGCTATGTGGGTGGGGAAAGTGACGGATTTAATAGAACTAGAAGAATACTTTTACCTCAAAAATGGGAAAATGGAAATTTATGCAGAGATGTCCCAAACCTGGGAAACTTACACACAATCCAAAAAAGTAAAACACTCAAAAACGCAAATTCTTCTCTTTTCTCTCTCTTTTACCTAGGATTCCTAGGTTTTGGTTCATTCTTTTAATAAACACACAGTTAAAGACACACACTGAAACACATATGAACAAACACAAGCTAACTAATCATACACTCTTTGCAATCCAAATATATAAAACAAATCATAGTCACTTGTTACATCATGTTATATAATTAAACTATGAAACTGTAATATTTGACTTTAATTAAGGTGATGCTATTATTTGCTTTTATAAAGTGAATTACTTTGCTGAAATCATTTAACGCAAATATTAATTTACAAAATTATTAGAAAAGTGTTCAGGATAATTTGAATATATATTACTAATAAGACACAGATATATAAGGTGTAAATCCCTCACACCTAAGAGACCATCACATCAAGATATCTGATAACCTATAATAATATCCTGAGATCCTGGTAAGCAAATGTTATATCTTATACTTATATATTTGTAACAATTTTATTTATACTTCTTATGAGCGTGACCTTTATTTTACATTTAGTATAGATTTTTATTACTGGTAACTCACTTTTTTATGGCACCAGAGTAAAGAAACAACACAATATTAATAGCAATTAAATTAATCAGATGCTCATTTATAACATTACACGGAATACTAAACATTATAAGGCTTTGTGGTGTAATCATGAAAATAATTAGCAATAAGGGATATTAGTAATCTTGTAGTTGTACATGAGAGAACAATATCTTTATCTATAAATTAATACTGACATGTTCTATGGAATTGTATAATCTACACATAGTTAAATGGAAAGCTGTTTAGAATTGCATATGCTCTATCTGAATCATGATAGTATAATTTTACTGTAATGTATCTTTGTTTTAATGTTTCTTTAATAAGATTTAAATCAATACATTTGGTAAAAGTTTGATGTGGTCCAAATTGTTCTTTTTTTCTTTACTTTTAACAGGTAAAGATGAATTTTAAGTACATAGTTGCAGTGTCCTTTTTAATAGCATCTACATATGCACGAAGGTAAAAATAAATAAACAAGGATAGAACTATCAAAACTCATGTTTTTTAGATTTGAATATTTTATTTCAGAGAAACTACTAAATATTCTAAAGAGTTTATAAAAATGCAATTGTCATATTTCCATCTGTGGTAATAATTTTGTGACATAAAGCTTTCAAAACATTGGTTGCTGTAAAGTGCTTTCTGCTTCCATTTTCCCTTTAGTACATATACACATTACATTATATGAGAGCACAGACAATTGTGTAAGATATTAAAAGGAAGAAGAAATAAAGGTAATTTGAACAAGGGTGTTAAACTGAAAGATACATTTTATTTCCATATTTTAAAACAGAATACAGCACATTACAAAACTGTTCTCATCTTATTTTAAATCAGAAGTGGGATATAAATTGTTTTATGAATTTACAGAATTAAGTTATCCGTGTCTAACATTTGCCCAAAACACATCAATATTACATTTAAAAGTACATTTACCCTCATAACACTATGAAATTAAAATAATTAAAAAGGTATAAATTGTTAGAAAAAAAGGCATGCAAAGGACTTTAACATAAAGATAAATACACTTACATATACATACTGTGTGTATATATATATATATATATACACACAGTATATATATATATATATATATATATATATATATATATATATATTCATTTATATGTATATATGTGTTAACATATGTATTTTAGTATTTATATGTGTATATATGTATTTACAATTTGCATACAAAGAGAGAAGCGCTCTACCAGGAACGAACAACAGCTCAGTGGCTTGTTCTATGGCGATTTACCACCCGGAAGCAGCCTCTTTTAGACCAGTGTGCTTTTCACAGAAGAAAACTTTCCTGAAGTATATCAGTCTGATCCCGCCAAGTAAGGTCAGTCCAGCCCCGAAATACCAGGCAATTCTCCTCTGAACAAGGAACATGACAACCCCAGACGATCGTTTCGGCCTCCTATGGGCCTCGTCAGTGAGGTGCAGCCACATTCCTCTAAGCACACTGGGCAAGGAGTCCACGTCTGGTTTCCCCCATCACCCATAGGGAGACTTCCCCAGGGTCATAATAATTTGCATACAAAGAGAGAAGCGCTCTACCAGGAACGAACAACAGCTCAGTGGCTTGTTCTATGGCGATTTACCACCCGGAAGCAGCCTCTTTTAGACCAGTGTGCTTTTCACAGAAGAAAACTTTCCTGAAGTATATCAGTCTGATCCCGCCAAGTAAGGTCAGTCCAGCCCCGAAATACCAGGCAATTCTCCTCTGAACAAGGAACATGACAACCCCAGACGATCGTTTCGGCCTCCTATGGGCCTCGTCAGTGAGGTGCAGCCACATTCCTCTAAGCACACTGGGCAAGGAGTCCACGTCTGGTTTCCCCCATCACCCATAGGGAGACTTCCCCAGGGTCATAATAATTTGCATACAAAGAGAGAAGCGCTCTACCAGGAACGAACAACAGCTCAGTGGCTTGTTCTATGGCGATTTACCACCCGGAAGCAGCCTCTTTTAGACCAGTGTGCTTTTCACAGAAGAAAACTTTCCTGAAGTATATCAGTCTGATCCCGCCAAGTAAGGTCAGTCCAGCCCCGAAATACCAGGCAATTCTCCTCTGAACAAGGAACATGACAACCCCAGACGATCGTTTCGGCCTCCTATGGGCCTCGTCAGTGAGGTGCAGCCACATTCCTCTAAGCACACTGGGCAAGGAGTCCACGTCTGGTTTCCCCCATCACCCATAGGGAGACTTCCCCAGGGTCATAATAATTTGCATACAAAGAGAGAAGCGCTCTACCAGGAACGAACAACAGCTCAGTGGCTTGTTCTATGGCGATTTACCACCCGGAAGCAGCCTCTTTTAGACCAGTGTGCTTTTCACAGAAGAAAACTTTCCTGAAGTATATCAGTCTGATCCCGCCAAGTAAGGTCAGTCCAGCCCCGAAATACCAGGCAATTCTCCTCTGAACAAGGAACATGACAACCCCAGACGATCGTTTCGGCCTCCTATGGGCCTCGTCAGTGAGGTGCAGCCACATTCCTCTAAGCACACTGGGCAAGGAGTCCACGTCTGGTTTCCCCCATCACCCATAGGGAGACTTCCCCAGGGTCATAATAATTTGCATACAAAGAGAGAAGCGCTCTACCAGGAACGAACAACAGCTCAGTGGCTTGTTCTATGGCGATTTACCACCCGGAAGCAGCCTCTTTTAGACCAGTGTGCTTTTCACAGAAGAAAACTTTCCTGAAGTATATCAGTCTGATCCCGCCAAGTAAGGTCAGTCCAGCCCCGAAATACCAGGCAATTCTCCTCTGAACAAGGAACATGACAACCCCAGACGATCGTTTCGGCCTCCTATGGGCCTCGTCAGTGAGGTGCAGCCACATTCCTCTAAGCACACTGGGCAAGGAGTCCACGTCTGGTTTCCCCCATCACCCATAGGGAGACTTCCCCAGGGTCATAATAATTTGCATACAAAGAGAGAAGCGCTCTACCAGGAACGAACAACAGCTCAGTGGCTTGTTCTATGGCGATTTACCACCCGGAAGCAGCCTCTTTTAGACCAGTGTGCTTTTCACAGAAGAAAACTTTCCTGAAGTATATCAGTCTGATCCCGCCAAGTAAGGTCAGTCCAGCCCCGAAATACCAGGCAATTCTCCTCTGAACAAGGAACATGACAACCCCAGACGATCGTTTCGGCCTCCTATGGGCCTCGTCAGTGAGGTGCAGCCACATTCCTCTAAGCACACTGGGCAAGGAGTCCACGTCTGGTTTCCCCCATCACCCATAGGGAGACTTCCCCAGGGTCATAATAATTTGCATACAAAGAGAGAAGCGCTCTACCAGGAACGAACAACAGCTCAGTGGCTTGTTCTATGGCGATTTACCACCCGGAAGCAGCCTCTTTTAGACCAGTGTGCTTTTCACAGAAGAAAACTTTCCTGAAGTATATCAGTCTGATCCCGCCAAGTAAGGTCAGTCCAGCCCCGAAATACCAGGCAATTCTCCTCTGAACAAGGAACATGACAACCCCAGACGATCGTTTCGGCCTCCTATGGGCCTCGTCAGTGAGGTGCAGCCACATTCCTCTAAGCACACTGGGCAAGGAGTCCACGTCTGGTTTCCCCCATCACCCATAGGGAGACTTCCCCAGGGTCATAATAATTTGCATACAAAGAGAGAAGCGCTCTACCAGGAACGAACAACAGCTCAGTGGCTTGTTCTATGGCGATTTACCACCCGGAAGCAGCCTCTTTTAGACCAGTGTGCTTTTCACAGAAGAAAACTTTCCTGAAGTATATCAGTCTGATCCCGCCAAGTAAGGTCAGTCCAGCCCCGAAATACCAGGCAATTCTCCTCTGAACAAGGAACATGACAACCCCAGACGATCGTTTCGGCCTCCTATGGGCCTCGTCAGTGAGGTGCAGCCACATTCCTCTAAGCACACTGGGCAAGGAGTCCACGTCTGGTTTCCCCCATCACCCATAGGGAGACTTCCCCAGGGTCATAATAATTTGCATACAAAGAGAGAAGCGCTCTACCAGGAACGAACAACAGCTCAGTGGCTTGTTCTATGGCGATTTACCACCCGGAAGCAGCCTCTTTTAGACCAGTGTGCTTTTCACAGAAGAAAACTTTCCTGAAGTATATCAGTCTGATCCCGCCAAGTAAGGTCAGTCCAGCCCCGAAATACCAGGCAATTCTCCTCTGAACAAGGAACATGACAACCCCAGACGATCGTTTCGGCCTCCTATGGGCCTCGTCAGTGAGGTGCAGCCACATTCCTCTAAGCACACTGGGCAAGGAGTCCACGTCTGGTTTCCCCCATCACCCATAGGGAGACTTCCCCAGGGTCATAATAATTTGCATACAAAGAGAGAAGCGCTCTACCAGGAACGAACAACAGCTCAGTGGCTTGTTCTATGGCGATTTACCACCCGGAAGCAGCCTCTTTTAGACCAGTGTGCTTTTCACAGAAGAAAACTTTCCTGAAGTATATCAGTCTGATCCCGCCAAGTAAGGTCAGTCCAGCCCCGAAATACCAGGCAATTCTCCTCTGAACAAGGAACATGACAACCCCAGACGATCGTTTCGGCCTCCTATGGGCCTCGTCAGTGAGGTGCAGCCACATTCCTCTAAGCACACTGGGCAAGGAGTCCACGTCTGGTTTCCCCCATCACCCATAGGGAGACTTCCCCAGGGTCATAATAATTTGCATACAAAGAGAGAAGCGCTCTACCAGGAACGAACAACAGCTCAGTGGCTTGTTCTATGGCGATTTACCACCCGGAAGCAGCCTCTTTTAGACCAGTGTGCTTTTCACAGAAGAAAACTTTCCTGAAGTATATCAGTCTGATCCCGCCAAGTAAGGTCAGTCCAGCCCCGAAATACCAGGCAATTCTCCTCTGAACAAGGAACATGACAACCCCAGACGATCGTTTCGGCCTCCTATGGGCCTCGTCAGTGAGGTGCAGCCACATTCCTCTAAGCACACTGGGCAAGGAGTCCACGTCTGGTTTCCCCCATCACCCATAGGGAGACTTCCCCAGGGTCATAATAATTTGCATACAAAGAGAGAAGCGCTCTACCAGGAACGAACAACAGCTCAGTGGCTTGTTCTATGGCGATTTACCACCCGGAAGCAGCCTCTTTTAGACCAGTGTGCTTTTCACAGAAGAAAACTTTCCTGAAGTATATCAGTCTGATCCCGCCAAGTAAGGTCAGTCCAGCCCCGAAATACCAGGCAATTCTCCTCTGAACAAGGAACATGACAACCCCAGACGATCGTTTCGGCCTCCTATGGGCCTCGTCAGTGAGGTGCAGCCACATTCCTCTAAGCACACTGGGCAAGGAGTCCACGTCTGGTTTCCCCCATCACCCATAGGGAGACTTCCCCAGGGAAGACATATATAGACATATAAACACATAAATATATGTGTTTACATATATCGTTGGAGCCCATTCCACTCACATGCCCTAAAAATAATTTTGAAGCAATTTTGATGTTTTACAATGTGTTCTACTTATTTACTGTATTTACTGTAAATATTTTACATTCCAATGTTCTTCAAAGAGTAGACAATGTACTTTGTATTTTTAAATATATATTCGTATGTCTATCTGTATATATCTAATTGTATATACTTATATATAGATAGATAGATATAGATATATAGATACACATAAATAGAACAATAGATAGATATTTTATGAAAAAATAATTAGCTATATATGAAGAACATTGTAAGTAAAATATTCATAACTACATTCGGGTTTAGTGCAGTTGGTTAGTGCATATTAGGTTTCTCCCATGCGCTAACTTTTTACTTTCAACTTGTAAAAGTAAGCGAACCCGCACACATAAAAAATTTTCTTCCAGAGGTGTTTGCTCTTGAACACAATAACTAAATAGTGATAATGAGAGAGAGAATTAGTTGTTATAAACTTAAACTAATTGGGTACAAATACGCACGCCTAAATACCCAATTTAAAGAACTGAACTGCTTTTTTGATAAGCAATTACTGATGTCTGTTATTTGCTCAGTGGTACTACAGACCAAGCAAACGCCCTCAGAGTGCCAGATGTGACAACCTGTCCTAATTATGATGAGCTGTGCTTTCAGAAAATAAAATATATTTAAAAAGAAACAATAAGTAGTTTAATCTTAAAATGTTAAAGTCATAAAATTAGTTTACCAATCTGATTTATTTTTAGTGTAAAGAATGATGAACAGTCTCTGAATCAGAGGGATGTTTTAGAAGAAGAATCACTGAGGGAAATCAGAGGTATAGGAGCATCCATCCTAAGTGCTGGTAAATCAGCTTTAAAAGGCTTGGCTAAAGGATTGGCTGAGCATTTTGCGAATGGGAAGAGAACAGCTGAAGAACATGAAGTGATGAAAAGACTGGAAGCCGCAGTGCGTGATCTAGATTCCTTGGATCATCCAGAGGAAGCTTCTGAAAAGGAAACCAGAAGCTTCAATCAAGAGGAGATTGCAAATCTTTATACTGAAAAAGAGAAACGCTTTTTAGGTTTGCTTGGTGGTATACTTGGATAATTATAGCCAGTAAAACATTGCTTTCATTTATGTTTGTAAAATGATGCTAATCAGATAACATATAATAAAACATAAATAAAACACACAAAAAACTATTTAAACAAACTGCATGTTCTCTACTCTGCTATTAAATAAAAATCATATGAGCAAAACTTGTTTTTTCATTTATAATTATCATTAAAATGGTGGCTGATCCTGGTTTTTGATCACATTTATGTAGTAAAGTTTATCGAATGATTTATCTACAAAAGTAAAAATGAAAGTCTATGGAAATATTTGTAGATAATAATTATATAATATTTTTGTGTTTGACCCCAACGTGTTGTATTTGATACCTGGAATAACAGTTAATTAAACAATAAGAAACAAATTATATTTATTTATTTTCATTCACCTTATTTCCTTATGCACTCTTGTTCCTCTAATATTTATATAAAATCTGAATAACAAACATGACCAAAATGTTGATAATTAAGCAGATATACTGCAAAACTGAAAAAATGTAGGACAAATTTCATTTATTTAAGTTTTTTTAACATGAGTTTAACATTATTTCATTAATTTGTCTTTACCTCTTGAAAGCTTAATTATACCTAACATGAGTGGATTTTTTTGGCAATTTGCACAGCTTTTGTTCAAATTTAAATCTCTTATAAATAATTTAAATGGTTACTTAAGTTTACTTACATTTGAAATATAGCTCAAACACACAGTTAAACGTTTACACAACTTAAAGGGACATAATACTCATATGCTAAATCACTGATGCAGTATAACTGTAAAAAGCTGACAGGAAAATATCACCTAAGCATCTCTATGTAAAAAAGGAAGATATTTTACCTCACAATCTCCTCAGCTCAGCAGAGTAAGTTCTGTGTAAAAAATTATAATTCAGTTGCTCCCAGCTGCAGGTAAAAAAAAAAAAAAATGAAGAAATTAACAGTAGCCAATCAGCATCAGCAGTGCTGAGGTCATGAACTCTTTTACTGTGATCTCATGAGATTTGACTTAACTCTCATGAGATTTCATTGTTACACTGAATAGGGAAATAACATGAGAGTGCACAAGGCTCATCCTTTCAGCTGTCCCGGGACAGACATACTAATATGCTGCTTAGAAATCCTTTACAATGGGATGTAGCTACTGAGGAACTTTTGAGGTAAAATATCTTTCTTTTTTAAATAGAGATGTTCAGGTGATATTTTCTAGGCAGCTTTTTAACAGCTATACTGCATCACTTTCAAGTGTTAAAACATTTGGGTATTATGGCCCTTTAAGTATTTGTAAATTACATTTATGGATTTTAATGAAGTGTTAAGATTAAAAAAAAATCTTGAACACAATTCTATGAACATTATAATTAAATTATATAAAAAATTGTATTTGATTTTATTATTGGTTAAGTAAAAATAAACAAACAAAAATAAGCAAGACTTATGCTTATGCTTTTATGCAGTTGTATCAATTTAATTTCTTATTTTACAATCTTATTTGGCATAACAAGGGACTCTTTCCACTATCATAAGAAAATTAGCATATTGAATAAGCTTCAGTTACACAGAAACAGCTCAGGCCTACATAAAATTAGTGGATCAGATTCTTATGATAAGGGAACTTTTGGTCAACAAACAGCTTTTCATGTATAATTTAGAAACTCCTTTCAACAATGACTGTCTCCCCAGAATTTTTTTAAGTTTTTTCCTAACCTGGCCATCATACTAGACCTACCCACTGTACACCGGGTATTAAAGTATAAAGCCAGCCTCTAATTTAATAATAATTATAATAATAATAATGAGGTCAAGGAACATGCAACATGTAATATGAGGTTTGCCCACCCTGTGTTATCCTATAACAAGGATAGCACCTCAATCTAGCACTTTTCCTGAAAACTAACAACCAAATTATAGTCAGAGGTATAGAGAGACGTTACTATTGGTGATTTAGGTGATAAATACGCCATAAGGCCGCCCAGTGCATATACAAGCATCTAATTGAAGTCATGTGCATAAAATCTAATTGAAGCTAGAATGAGAAGAGTGGGTAAAATAGGATAGAAGTTTTATGCTGTGTTACTAATACTTACTTATTTGGACCGTGGTCTTTCCAGAACAGTAGAATTAACAAATATAAAATGATTTCATACTCTTTAATAATGTCTTGGTCTTAGCCCTTATCTAAAAAGAATGTGAAACAATCCATCCCAGATCAAGACCAGTCTATTCTCTGCCCATGCTATAATTGCCTAAACTAAAATGTTGACAAGCATATATATATATATATATATATATATATAGTAAATGCACACATTTAGATTATGATTATGGTATGACATAAAAGCTGGCTTGGACCAGGTAATCAAGTACAAAAAATAGGTCAACCAGCCTAACACGGAATCCATCTACCTGTGCTAGAGGTTTTATCCAAATACCTTTTGCCCTACTTGTTCTTAGGAATAAACAACAACAGACAGTGACTTAAAGGGACATTGTACAATAGATTTTTCCTTGCATAAATGTTTTGTAGATGATCCTTTTAAATAGCCCATCTACTAGTGTTTTTGTAAAAATGTATATTTTTTGCTTATTTTTTAATAACATTGTGCTGATTTTAAGACTCCTAACCAAGTCCCACAGTGTCAGATGTATACATGTGTTTACAGACTTGTGTTGACTCCTATTTATGTAATCTGTTTTTTTTATTTAGAGGGAAAGGGGGACTGTCTGCTCTTCTTGTGTTCCCAGCCCCTTTCACTTGGTGTCCCAGCCAAACATCATCAACAGTGCTAAACTGGGAGCTTCTAAGTAAGTTTTTAAATAGTTTTATACTGAATTTTTAGATAAAGTTTTTGTGCATATTCTTCTTTATAGTAGTGTCTATTCAATGCAGTTATATTAAAAATGGTGTATACTGTCCCTTTAATAATGATGATGTAAACACTTTATTGCATTCCTTATAGGTGGAACTGGAATAATCTTGTAAGACACTCAGCAGTGACTGTGCCATAATAAACTCCATAGTGTCTGGCCTCTTATCCTTACTTGTTCCTCATCCCTATGCCACCTGTTTCACCAAAAAGGTACTAGAGGAATCATAGAACACATACAGCTTTCTGGATAAAGACCAGATAACAGGTGGCTATGTATAACTCATGTCCTAAGCCCTCTAGTCTAGTGTTTCCAAAAAATGTTTTGCTCACCACCTCCTTGTTTTCATAAACTCATCATCAGCACATCCCTAACTTACTGGGTAAAAATATTATTTAGAATAACAGCTCACAACTCCTAATGAAGATAATGGAATAATAAAATGTAAAAGTATGATTAACCCCTTAACAACCAGAGATGTACCCTGCCACCAGCAGTGAGACTGTGCTATTTCAGCAAGCCTGCAGGAGGGCTGGCATATCTTAATCAGAGCACAGGTGAAATAATCAGGGTGAGCTGATTGTTTCACCTGGGCTCTAGTTAAGATATAATGAATATCTGGCCTGAGTAAGGGTCCTGAGGACTGGGTTTGGGAAACACTGACTTTATTTAAGAGGGATAGGGGTAATAAAAAGGAGAAATTTCAGGGTATATTTACCACTTCCTAATGAGCCATTTTCAAACCCCTGTGCTGGAGCTGTTTTTAAATGATAACAGCACAAAAATCACACACAGTAATAACAGAAAAATAAATGTGATTAAAAGGATATGTGAATAGCGGTATACAAGTCCGTTGCATGATATTTCCAATTCTTCAATATAGAATTGATGTATTCTCTTTAGAGCTAACAACAGAAAAATAAATGTGATTAAAAGGATATGTGAATAGCGGTATACAAGTCCGTTGCATGATATTTCCAATTCTTCAATATAGAATTGATGTATTCTCTTTAGAGCTAACAAAACTCATGTCTTAAGCAGTCTAGAATTCACAATGCTGTCAGGTACAGCTGTCTCTACAATTTGTGAATGAAGTTTTTTTTTTCAAACATAAAAAGCTCAAAGAGGGAGGTAGATAGTGGGATAATGTAAACACAAGTATCAGTGCAGTATAAAATAGACTAATACTCTGGAGCTAAAATACAACTGTATATGTTACACAGACTCAGTATCAGCCACTGAGTTAGCTATTAAGTGGATTCTGGAACACTTGTAAAATACGCAAGCAATTTATTAAAATAATGTTAAAATATTAAAATATACATATCAGTGTAAAGTCACTCTGGGGATTGGTCTGTATCGACCAATTTGAACAGTGTATTAATTCTGTGGTAGCAGAATAGCTTCAGAGTGTAACTTGTAACAGTCTGTGTAACAGAAACACCAGCTAGATACAAAAGTCCTCCACATCACTGTGGCATCACTGACAAGCATAAAACGCCAATGTACGATTCACCACACCCACGTGGTCCCGCACTGGAGGAAGATGAAGCCACCTGGATGAAGACCTTTTGCAGCTGGGAAGAAGAGGGATCACCGGACTTCAGCAATGGTGAATACCGTTTTTGGGGTTAGTGTTAGGTGTTTTTTTTGTTTTTTTTGGATGGAGTGTTTTTTTTTTTTTACGATTAGGGCTTTTTTTTATTTTGATGGTCTTAAAAAGAGCTGACTGCCCTTTTAATGCTAATGCCCATACAAATGCTCTTTTCGGGGCAATGGGTAGATAAGGTTTTTTTTTTTTTTTTTTTTTTTTTTTTATTTGGGGAGGTTCAGTGGGTGAGGGTTGTAATGTTAGGGAATAATTGTTTTTTTTCTGGGGAAAAGAGCTGTTAACTTTTAGGACAATGCCCTAAAAAGGCTTTTTAAGGGCTATTGGTAGTTTTTGTTAGATTTGTTTGTTTATTTATTTATTTATTTTTTAACATGGGTATTTGAATAGGAATAAAACAATTTTTTTGATAATTTCATTTGTTATTTTTTTTAATATTAGCTTTTTTCATTTTTTGTAAACTTAGGTTTCTTGTTTTTTTGTAATGTTAGGTTTTTAATTTTTGTAATGTTTAAGCTTATTTTTTTAACAGGTAAGTTTCTATTTATTTGAAGGTGGATAGTATATTGTAAGATTAATTTAAAGTTAGGGTGTTAGGTTTAGGGGTTAATAGGTTTATTTAGGTAGTCATGATGTGGGGTTGGTGGTTTATTAGTTAATAGGTTTATTTTAGTAATCATGATGCGGGGGACGACAGGTTAGGGGTTAATAGGTTTATTTTATTAGTCACAATGTTTGGGGATGGCAGTTTAGGGGTAAATAGGTTTATTTAGGTAGTCCCGATGTGGGGGAATGGCGGTTTAGGGTTTAATAGGTTTATTTACGTAGTTGTGATGTTGGGGGATGGCGGTTAACTGCCTGGGGACAGCACAGCTTCCTGTGAGTGCCAGTGAGCACCCAGGGCTGAGCATGTTGCAGGGTCATGGATGTGTACCCGGTCCGGTCTGAGAGTGAAGTCCCCTTCCAGTTTTTTCTATATGTCTGGGGTGATTACATAAGCCTATGCACCCTTCACTTGTTCTCAGTTTGTTGGATTGAGAGCTTGCATTGTGTGGCTGTTTTGGGGTCCCAGGTTTTTTTAAGGGACCTTGTCGTGGTACTTGTCCCATTTGGCCAAATGCGGTAACTAACTAACCCTTCCATTTTTGCTTTTAATCTTAGCTGAGAGCTTGTAATGAGTCCTGGACTTTCTCTGTGTGTTGTATTAATTTGTTTTGCAATTTTCCCTATGGTTCTTGCACCCAGACCTGTCTGGGGTTAACTGCCTGTGACTCTGGGGACAACATAGCTTCCTGTGAGTGCCAGTGAGCACCCAAGGCTGAATATGTTGCAGGATCATGGGATGTGTACCCGGTCCAGTCTGAGAGTGCAGTCCCCTTCCGTGTTTTGTATATATATATATATATATATATATATACAGTATATATATATATATCACACACTACTTAGTTTAGTAATATATTTATAAAATTCAAATACCCTGCACTCCGCCACCCTCTTCAAAAGTCAATTTTTCTTTGAGCTAGAGGTGTGAATTGTTCTCCAATCAGCACTCTAGCTACAACAAAAGTGCCATATGGAGAGAGCGCTGATTGGAGAACAATTCAAACCTTTAGCTCAGAGAAAAATTTTTACTTTTGAAGTGCTTGATGGAGCGCAAGGAATTTGAATGTCATGTACAGTATATATTGAAAGAAATTTATAGAGGATCTTCGATACAACTAATGAATTAAATTCCATCTAAAGTAACACTAACCTTCTGGATCTGATTTTAAAAAGGGGAAAGTTTACCATTACTTTAAGAATGATTGAAAGTTACTGCGTTATTTGCATGAGTGCTATTTTTAAAAAAAGCTTACCTTTAGCACAATGTGACGAGCACCAACACTTTCCACTGTTAGAATTTATATTCCACTAAATCATACACTTTCAAATAGTTTTTAAAATTATTCTTGTATATATATATATATATATATATTATTTTAGCAGTCTTGACTAGTGATGTCGCAAACCTAAAAATTTCCGTTCGCAAACGGTGAACGCGTATTTCCGCAAATGTTCGCGAACTGGCGAACCGGGCGAACCGCCATAGACTTCAATAGGCAGGCGAATTTTAAAACCCACAGGGACTCTTTCTGGCCACAATAGTGATGGAAAAGTTGTTTCAAGGGGACTAACACCTGGTCTGTGGCATGCCGGAGGGGGATCCATGGCAAAACTCCCATGGAAAAATACATAGTTGATGCAGAGTCTGGTTTTAATCCATAAAGGGCATAAATCACCTAACATTCCTAAATTGTTTGGAATAACGTGCTTTAAAACATCAGGTATGATGTTGTATCGATCAGGTAGTGTAAGGGTTACGCCCGCTTCACAGTGACAGACCAAACTCCCCGTTTAACGCACCGCAAACAACCGTAAACAGTCCATTTGCACAACCGCAAACTCCCCATTTGCACAAGGTTGGATACCAAGCTAGCCATGTCCCGTTCCTTGTCCTCACTGATGTCATTGAAGGTCTCTTCCTCCACTCAGCCACGTACAACACCAAGGGTCCCCGAAAGGTGACAACAAGCCTCCTGGGACGCCTGCTGTGTTTGGTCTTCCACCTCCAAAAAGCCACCTTCCTCCTCTGACTCCTCTTCTTCAGACTCCTCTCTCTGCGTTGCCTCTCTCTGCGTTATTATAAAGTGTGCTAAGTAGTACTATTCCTATCAGTTTAATCCCTGTTATGTGCCTTTTTTTGGTTTTGTTTTTGAAGCCACAGTGCAGCACCAGAGGCCAGAAAAATTAGGCATGTACACATGCCTGAAAAATTAGGTATTGTTGCAGCCACTGCTGTAGCAGCGGCCAGAAAAATTGATGTTTGTTTCCCAGGCAGAAAGTGCCCTAAAACATTGCGGCTTGAACCCTAGTTGGTGGCGGATAAGTCACGCAAGTCATCCAGCATTCAGAGATAAAATACAGCAGCGTGTGGACCATTTTTAGCCCAAGGCAGCTCATCTCATCAGGCCTTTTTTAGTCGAATGTATCGCCCACTGTCAGTCCATTTGGGATCCATCCCTCATTCATCTTAATAAAGGTGATGTAATCTAGACTTTTCTGACCTAGGCGACTTCTCTTCTCAGTGACAATACCTCCTGCTGCACTGAAGGTCCTTTCTGACAGGACATTTGAAGCGGGGCAGGCCAGAAGTTCTATCGCAAATTGGGATAGCTCAGGCCACAGGTCAAGCCTGTACACCCAGTAGTCAAGGGGTTCATCGCTCCTCAGAGTGTCGATATCTGCAGTTAAGGCAATGTAGTCTGCTACCTGTCGGTCAAGTCGTTCTCTGAGGGTGGACCCCTACACTACTTTTACACCAGATATGAGTTGCACTGGGGTGACACTGTGCCCTGGCAGGCACTGAAATGCACACGTGTGAAGGAAACTGACTGCTATTATTTCACAGTCAAAAAAGTGTTGTTTTTTTTTTAAAATGTACACTACTGTTACACCAGATATGAGTGGTGGCACTGGGTAAGTGGGCACTGTATACGCTGTGAGCCTGACACACACGCTGGCAGGCAGGCAACTGCAATTAGATTATACAGGGAAAAAAAAAAAAAAGCAGACTGATGTTCTAGCCCTAAAAAGGGCTTTTTGGGGTGCTGTCCTTACAGCAGAGATCAGATGAGTCCTTGAGGAATGTAGTGGACACTGAATAGACTAGCCTAGCTATCGATTTCCCTATTAAATATGCAGCAGCTACACTGTCCCTCCTCTCACTAAGAATGCAGCTTCCGAATGAATCTAAAATGGATGCTGTCCAGGAGGTGGGAGGGTCTGGGAGGTAGGGTCTGCTGCTGATTGGCTGGAATGTGTCTGCTGACTGTGAGGTAGAGGGTCAAAGTTTACTCAATGATGAAGAATAGGAGGCGGACCGAACATCGCATATGTTCACCCACCGCGGCGAACGCAAACATGCTATGTTCGCCGGGAACTATTCGTCGGCGAACTATTCGCGACATCACTAGTCTTGACTAATTGAAATTCCATTTTGCCTTATACTTATATAAGCTATAGAGAGTCATGTGCGCCCTGCATTGCTAAATGCTGACAGTACACAGTGTCTGCATTTAACATTGCACAAGCATTTCACTAGAAATGCTTGTGCAATGCCACCCCTGCATATTTGCGGCCAATCAGCCGCTAGCAGGGGGTGTCAATCATCTTGATAGATCACTGCTTCTTAACTCCTATTTCCGGTGAGCCCGAAGGCTCGCACAGGAAAAGCAGCGTCCACTGCTTAGTAAATATACCCCATAGTCTATGAAAAGGTTGCATTTGGTTGAATAAGAGGTGTGAGATAGAGCCTTAGAATAAAAGCTCCAGTTAGAGGTAGAGTGATTGAAGAATTATATTGAGTAAGATAAAGATAGAAGAGGAGCTCAGGGCAGGGCCAGTACTTGCAGGTGAGTAAGAGATGGATGAGGCTGATTAAAGGCAGTGTTTCAATCTGTGCTATTTTCAAGTCACACAATATGATAGGGGGCAAAGTAGAGCACATTTAGTGTATATTATAAGACAAAAGCAGCTCTAGACTTAGTGAGGCCTTAGGCAAAACTAAAATATGTGTCATGATGCATAACACTACTGTATCTATTATGCCAGGTATATGTCACATTAGACCAAAATCAATGGCCCATGCACTCTTTATGCTGACTGTATATCCACAATAGACAATAGTTGTATGTGCTCACTGTTTTGCTGTGTTTTCACAGTGCTAAACCTCATAAGCACTGATATGAGACTCCAAGAAAAGCACAAGGGTTCTCAGTACATAAAAAACATAGAAATTAGAAAAAACATTGTGTTGGCCCCAAAAGTAAGCACAATGGTGCTAATTGAAATTTCAAATCTTCATGCGATGTAAAACACGTAAGTGTGAGTAATAATAGAGCGGTAAGGCAGATATTGACTCTTATAAAGTCCAAAATAATAGCAAGTGCAAATAAAACATAGCATTTATTCCAAGTTTCGATAAAACGTCAATGTTGTACAGACCTGGACAGAACAGTAATAGAAAAATAGAGAGAGCGATACCTCTGACCTTCCACATGCGTCACCTGACGCGTTTTCACTGAGGCTTTCTCAAAGGTAACATGCCATTGAACTGGAAGCGGCAGCTTTTAAATGCCCGGTCGATTTTGTCACTGAGCTCAACGCCCATTTTCCAAAACTGGAAGTGACGTATTGGCCGAGATTTAGCCAATAGCAAAATTCAATTTTGTTTGTGTAAGGAGTTACTAGGTAGAATACAATTAGCATATTATACACAAACTGATAAATTTGTTGCCTTTGTTGCTTAAAGTGAAAGTAAATCCTAGCGTTTTACAAACGCTAGGATTGACTTTTGAAACAAATAAAGGAGACTTTCATTCATGAAGTATAGGATACTAACCGTGCGGTAAATCCGGCTTAACGCCCATGGGAGCCAGATTTACCGCACAGCTATTGGCTAAGAGGTGATAACGTCACCTCTTAGCAAAAAAATCTTAGCCGTGGGCTGCTGTAGCAGCTGAAAACGGTGATCGGTTAAAACAAATAAAGGAGCTTTCTACATGAAGTATCTTATACTTCATGAATGAAAGTCCCCTTTATTTGTTTCAATAAATGCTAGGATTTACATTCACTTTAACTGACATTTCTGACAGTAAGTCTAAAGTATTAAAACATGATATGCAACAAAGTATCTTCACAGTTAAACAATAGTGTTTATGCTACATAGATCTAAAGCATAAAAAAGTCTTAAAATATTAAAGGACCAGTAAACACAGCAGATTTGCATAATCAACAAATGCAAGATAACAAGACAATTAAATAGCATTTACTTTGAATTGCAAATGAGTAGTAGATTCTTTTCTAACACATTTTAAAGTTATGTATATTTCCACTCCCCTTGTACCATGTGATAGCAATCAGCCAATCACAAATGCATATACGTATAGTCTGAGTTCTTGCACATGCTCAGTAGGAGCTGGTGACTAAAAAAAAGTGTAAATATAAAAGACTGTGCACATTTTTTTAATGGAAGTAAATTGGAAAGTTGTTTAAAATTACATGCTGTATCTGAATCATGAAAATTTAATAAAACCTGAGTTTCCCTTTAAATACAAATAAAATGAAAGGACATATATATGCACTTCAGGGACAGGGGATTTTTAGAGAATATCAGGAAATAGTTAATGGTCAGGAAATAGTTAATGTGCATATAGTATATGGATGGTATATGTTACGCATGAATGAATTAGTGTCTTAATGTATGCATATACAGTATACATCTTTAAATACTATGTATATATGTAGACAGCTGACAGGGAAAGGGACATGCAGATTTTAGTGCAAAAGAATTAATATAATACAATTGTTTCCTTTTTCTTGTGGAGGGTTCTTCGAACAGTTACATAAGAATTGAATTTAGTAATTTAGAAAGTATCTGCTAGATTTAGAGTTCTGCGACCAAAGGGGTGCGTTAGCTACTCGTGCTTTTTTACCCCCGCACCTTTTAAGCAACGCTGGTATTTAGAGTTCTCAGAAGGGCTGCGTTAGGCTCCAAAAAGGGAGCGTAGAGCATAATTTACCGCCACTGCAACTCTAAATACCAGCGGTGCTTACGGACGCGGTCAGCTTCAAAAACGTGCTCGTGCACGATTCCCCCATAGGAAACAATGGGGCAGTTTGAGCTGAAAAAAACCTAACACCTGCAAAAAAGAAGCGTTCAGCTCCTAACGCAGCCCCATTGTTTCCTATAGGGAAACACTTCCTAAGTCTGCACCTAACACCCTAACATGTACCCCGAGTCTAAACACCCCTAAACTTACACTTATTAACCCCTAATCTGCTGCCCCCGCTATCGCTGACCCCTGCATATTATAATTAACCCCTAATCTGCCGCTCCGTACACCGCCACAACCTACGTTATCCCTCTGTACCCCTAATCTGCTGCCCCTAACACCGCCGACCCCTATATTATATTTATTAACCCCTAATCTGCCGTCCCCAACGTCGCTGCCACCTACCTACAATTATTAACCCCTAATCTGCCAACCGAACCTCACCGCTACTAAAATAAATGTATTAACCCCTAAAGCTAAGTCTAACCCTAACACTAACACCCCCCTAAGTTAAATATAATTTTATTCTAACAAAATAAAATAATTCTTATTAAATAAATTATTCCTATTTAAAGCTAAATACTTACCTGTTAAATAAACCCTAATATAGCTACAATATAAATAATAATTATATTGCAGCTATTTTAGGATTTATATTTATTTTACAGGCAACTTTGTATTTATTTTAACCAGGTACAATAGCTATTAATTAATAGTTACCTAGTTAAAATAATTACAAAATTACCTGTAAAATAAATAATAACCTAAGTTACAATTAAACCTAACACTACACTATCAATAAATTAATTAAATAAACTATCTACAATTATCTACAATTAAATCAACTAAACTAAATTCCAAAAAAAAAACAAACACTAAATTACAAAAAATACAAAAAGATTACAACAATTTTAAACTAATTACACCTACTCTAAGCCCCCTAAAAAAATAACAAAGCCCCCCAAAATAAAAAAATGCCCTACCCTATTATAAAATAAAAATTCTAAAGCTCTTTTACCTTACCAGCCCTTAAAAGGGCCTTTTGCGGGGCATGCCCCAAAGAAAAGAGCTTTTTTGCTTTTAAAAAAACATACAATACCCCCCCAATATTACAACCCACCACCCACATACCCCAATCTAACCCAAACACCCCTTAAAAAACCTAACAATAAGCCCCTGAAGATCTTCCTACCTTATCTTCACCATGCCGGGTATCACCGATCCGTCCAGAAGAGGGTCCGAAGTCTTCATCCTTTCCGGCAAGAAGAGGTCCAGAAGAGGGTCTGAAGTCTTCATCCTATCAGGCAAGAAGAGGGCATCCGGACCGGTAGACATCTTTATCCAGGCGGCATCTTCTATCTTCTTCCATCCGGCGCGGAGC
This sequence comes from Bombina bombina, assembly GCF_027579735.1. NCBI lineage: Eukaryota > Metazoa > Chordata > Amphibia > Anura > Bombinatoridae > Bombina > Bombina bombina. The sequence goes on along the minus strand of NC_069501.1, from coordinate 391,660,975 downwards.
AGGACCATCTTGAAGCAGCTGACGCGGATCCATCCTCTTCTAACGACGTCCTAAGTCCGAATGAAGGTTCCTTTAAAGGGACATTATACACTCATTTTTTCTTTGCATAAATATTTTGTAGATGATCTATTTATATAGCCCATAAAGTTTTTTTTTAAATAAATGTATAGTTTTGCTTATTTTTATTTTCAAAAGTAAGCTTTATTGAATGAACACATATATAATTACATCTTATACATTTGAGATGAAACATAAAACCAGAGCGATCAATATCGCCATATCAGATAAACATAAACATATCCTGGTAAGTGACTGATAAAAAGTTATGATATTACAATTGACGTGTTCATTGTTTGTAATTCCACTTTACGATATGCCAAAAATGCACATTGATTCTTGCGGTCGACAGCACCGGACCCAGGCATCCAATGGTAAAAAAAACAACAAGGTGGCTAGTATAGTGTTAGATGCGGGTGAGTCCGGCAGTGCCAACCCCACAATGTCTCTGAAAATTTCAGTGGAGAAGGTAATAAGAGAAAAGATAGATTCAGGAAGCCGATGGGAAGGTGAAAGAGAAGGGGAATGTTGGGTTAAGATAGTGTGGGGGTAAGAGGGAGGGGAAGAGCAGGTAATGGGATGTGGAGGGGAGGAGAGAGGGAAAAAAAAAAAAAAAAAAAAAAAAAGGGGGGGGGGAGGGAAGGGTAAGGGAGGAATTAATTCCAATGGACACAGTAAATTTAAACTAAATAATCCAGATCTTACATGAGTTTCGCCTCGACTGGCCACCCAGTCTCCAAATTTATCCCTGACAGCTATATACTCCTACCCTCCCAGATCAGAATCATATATTCATGAGTCTCAAGTCTCCCAGTCTTTAGGTAGTGGAACCTCTCCAGGCTCAAAAGATCCCAGACCCCAGCCCTCCACTCCTCCAGGCTAGGTGTGTGTATTGATTTCCAATGTCTTGGTATGAGTCCTTTTGCACAATTCAGCATTAGGAGGAACAAATGACGTTTCGCGGCCATGGCTATTTTAGGTAGTTCATGGAATATAAGATATTTAGGGTCTGGTGGTAGAATGATCTCCAGTAACCTGCTACACTCCCGAAACACCTCGTTCCAGAAGGGTTGTATATGAGGACACTGCCACCAGATATGTAGCATGGTTCCCACCTCCCCGCAGCCCCTCCAGCACTCACCACCTGTGTGTGGGTATATTTTTTTTAACCTCTGTGGGGTGAGGTACCAACGACTCAAAAATTTAAAGTGTGTCTCTTGCAGTTTCATCGATACCGACACATGTTTCGCTCTGCGAAACATGGATAACCATGCCTTGAGGTCAGGCTCAACGCCCAGTTCTTGTTGCCATGCCGTTGTGTAAGAGGGAAGCGCATCATCGCCCCCCCCCAACAGCATTTTATACAGAATTGAGATGAGATGACGTGGTAAAGTTGGTGAGGTGCAAAGCACTTCAAATGGTGTTTTCTGTCTTTTCAGTAACTCTTTGTCACGCAGAGCACTGTAGTAATGATGGAATTGCATTGCCCTGAACCAAGAAGAAAACAGGTCGCGATCCCATTCAGCCAGATCCATATGTGGCTTGATTTTGTCCCCCGACAATGCACCTGAAATCGCTGTCTCCGCTAGAGTATAGCAGGACCCCAGAGAGTAGGCTTTATTAGCTAATCCGTTATCTGGATTTTCACGAACGGGCATCACAGGTGATATAGAGGTAGAGATATACGGTTTCGCCTTAATTAATTTATCCCATCTACTCAACACGTCCTCAATCAGAGGATACCGTGCGAGCCAGGCAGGGCGTTGAGCAGGACTGATCCACGCAAGAGATCCCACGTTACCCCTACCGAGGATCTCCCTATCCAAGCCTATCCAAGCTTTGTTTGGCGAACCATGGCACCACTCAACTATTCGTTGTAGCTGGATGGCCTTTAGGTATTCGCTTAGTCGAGGGACACCTGCCCCCCCCGGTCTCTGGGCAGGTACATCGTCCTTTGGTTGATCCGTGGTCTTAGATCGTTCCAGATGTACGATTCCATTAGCGACTGTATTTGATGGATTAGGTGATCAGCAGACGACAGAGGGATGGCCTGCATAATATATAGTACTCTGGGTAAAATGTTCATTTTAGCCACTTGTATTCTGCCCATCCAAGAGATGGTCTTATTTTTCCATGCCGCAAAATCCCGTGTGGCCTCCTCTCTGATACGTTTATAATTTATGGACACAATTTCCCCAACCGAAGGTGCCAGTGTAACACCTAGGTATTTAAGGTATTTTAAAGCAATCCTCAGGGGGCAACCTTCGCTATTTAATTCAAAAGCTTCTTTAGGCATTGAAATGTTTAAGATTTCAGATTTGGAAAGATTGAGTGAAAAATCTGACATCTGCCCAAATCTCTCAAACTCGGTTAGCGATTCCTGCAGAGACCCACCATTATCGGCTAGGGTCAACAGCACATCGTCGGCGTACATGGCCAATTTGTGCTCGATTCCCCCTGTTTTGAATCCATGTATCTCTGGGTTTTTGCGTATCTGACAGGCTAAGACCTCCATGATCAGAGCAAAGAGCAGAGGCGAGAGGGGGCACCCCTGTCTTGTCCCATTAGAGATCTGGAATGTATCCGAGAACAGTCCGTTCACACGAACCTTGGCGTTTGGGTTTGAGTATAGTGAAAGTACATTGTTTATAAAATGAGCTCCGAAGCCCATTTTTTCTAGGGTGATTCGCATAAAAATCCAATTGACTCGATCAAAGGCTTTTTCCGCATCCGTTGACACAAGGACCAACGGAGCGGAAGCGGCCTGCGCATGAGAAATCAGCTGGATCACTCTGAGAGTGTTATCCCGTGCCTCTCTTGCCGGGATGAATCCTGTTTGATCGGTGGAGACCAGATGTGGCAAAAATATCTTGAGGCGGTTGGCTATGACTTTGGCCAGGATCTTGATATCAGAGTTAAGCAATGATATCAGCCTATAACTGCCAGGCAGATTCTCTGGTTTATCCGGCTTAGGGATCACCGATATGAATGCTTCCAGCATCGAGTTTGGTAGAATGGGAGCTTCTGAAAGCCGGTGGAACACCTTGAGCATATGAGGTATTAAAATGCCTGCAAATCTTTTATAGTAGCGCGTACCAAACCCATCTGGGCCCGGACTTTTCCCAGCTGGGAGGCTTTTGATAGCTGCTAGAATCTCCTCCGTGGTGAAGGGCGCATCTAATTGACATGCCTGCTCAGCGGTCAAAGATGGAACTCCCGCTTTTTCAATATAGTCAGATACCTTTTGTTCAAAGGTCCGTCTGTTGTGGGACTCTACCCGCGAGTTTTCTGCTGGGCGTATGTTGTAGAGGGTTTTATAAAAATTGCCAAGGGTATTCGCTATGGATTGACCATCTCTATGTGTCACTCCACATTCATCTGTGATTTCGTAAATATATGAGCGCAGTCTTTTCCGGGCTAAAGCACGGGCCAATAACTTCCCTGCTTTATTACTTTGCTCAAAAAAGGTTTGTCGCATAATTAGGGCTTTTTTGTGTTGCTCCTCTTGTAAATGGCGTAATAACGCCGATCTGGCTAAGGCCAGCTCTGAATGAAGGGTCTGATCAGCGGGGCAGTCTTTATGCGCAAGTTCTTTTTGTGAAACCTGTGCCAACAACGCGTTGTAGGTTTCCCTTTTGGATCTGCGCAGAGCTGCACTGTGCCCGATTAAATGGCCTCTGATTACACTTTTATGGGCTTCCCACACAGTGGAATCAGCGGTAGCCCCGTCCGCGTTTAGGAGGAAATATTCCTCAATGTTCTTTTGTAGCTTTGATATTAAAAGTTTATCGTCAAGAAGGTATTCGTCAAGCCTCCATACATGTGAGGTTACCGGGGCGTTTGGCCAGTTGATAGTGCATTTAACAGGAGCATGATCCGACCATGTAATCACGTTGATACTACTCCCCGCCGTAATCGTAAGACCCATTGAATCTGTAAAAAGGTAATCGATTCTGGTGTACTTCCTGTGAGGGTGCGAATAGAAAGTGAAATTTTTGTCTGTTGGGTGGAAGGTACGCCAGATATCGTGCAGGTTCAGCTCTCTAAGAGACCTAATTAGATGTTTAGATACTTTATGTGGAGAGCTGGAGAGACCGTCCGAGGTGTCCAGGCACGGGTTTAGGGAGATGTTGAAATCCCCTCCCAGGAGGAGGATACCTTTTTGTGATTCCAAAATCAGCTGTATGATTTTCTTAAAGAACACATCTTGAGCCTTATGTGGGAGGTAGAGGTTGACCAGGGTCACAGATCTACCATATAATTTGCCTATCAAAATTATATATCTACCATTGGGGTCTTTAGTAGTTTGCTCCAATTGGAATGGGACATCACGGCGGAATAAAATACCAACTCCATTTTTTTTGGAGGGCCCAGATGCAAAACAAGCCTCTGGATAATATCTGTTATACCATTTGGGTTCTCTATGTTTAGAAAAGTGTGTTTCTTGAATATAAATGATGTCACCTCCCATTCTGTGTAGATCTCTCGTGATAATCGAGCGTTTCTCTGGGCTATTCATACCCTTAACATTGATAGTTAGAAGGTCCAGGTTGAGGGATTTATTTAATGGTTGTGGGCGCGCCATGGATGAAGTAGGGGAGGGGAGAGAAGAAAAAAAAAAAAAAAAAAAAAAAAAAAAAGGAGGGTGAGGGGGTTTAAAAGGAGGGGGGAAACAAGGAGGGGAGGGGAGGATAAGAACGATGAGAGGAGAGTTTCAAAAGAGGTGGGGAGGTTCTAAGCAGTAGTAGGAAAAGTGCGTTAAAGTGAAGAAGCTAAGGAGAAGGGTGATTTAGGATTGCTAGAGAAAAGAATGGGGAATGTAGAGACAGGAAGAAGTGGGAAGAGGAAAAAGAGAGTTCAGAGCGAATCTAGCAGACACAAGCGAGATCCTCACACTTAACACAGAAGGGTGTAAAATTGGAGGGATAGGAGAAAGGGGGCAAAAAACAAGTATTAAGTACACAAATAGGAGGTAGTAACCCCAAAACTCTTGCATAGAAAAATTAACTGATATTTGAACTTTGTAGGTAAAGTAACTCAATACATATCAATAAACATTGTCAGAACTAGGATATAAACTGGTAGCAGGAGCACCTAACTCTCTCCCATGCCAACCCCACCTAGAGACCCATGTTCTCTAGAGAATACCCATTGGTAGTTCACTCAATTTGCTTAATTAAAGACTAGTGCATACTCTTCTCTACCCACACCCCAGATTTCTTTTTTTTTTTTTTTTTTTTTTTTTTTTTTTTTGTTTTATTTATATAATATGTAAATATAGTGATGTTTAAATCCTATAACACCTAGGGGGGGCAACAAATAGATTTGTTAGTGCCTGATGCTAGTCTTGATTGTTGATAAAATGCATTACTGTATGTGAGAAATTAAATATACACACAACATTGTAAAAGTAGCTGCAAATAACATTTGGATAAGCAACATAGAGCAAATGAGATGCAGACTCCCAAATGAGAGATTGGTTTCCAACACCTGCCGAAGTCTCTCAATGTACAGAAGGCTTATCCAAGGTGTCGGAAATGCATACTGTTAATTCTACAATTATATAGTCAAAATAGAAGTTTATGCATATAACAAGTGACTAGAGTTGCATTATATATTTATAAACTTATCTGTCGCAGAGGGTGGTGGAGTTTTCATTTCCAGGTAAGGTGTTCCATGGGAGATCAGTTCCATTAGCGTGCCAGATATGACACGACAATGCAAATTGTCAAGGCCTCCAGTAGCCTAGTCCGGGCCTCGGTCTGCTACCCCATTATTAATATTAGGGCCAGGTTGTACAGGAACAGCAGGTATGTTTGGTGGTCTAATTTGTAAACCAAATGACTGATTTAGGGTGGGGAGATCTTCCAGTGATTTATAAATTGCTGTTGAGCCATTTTTAGATGCGATGATACAAGTGGGAAATCCCCACCGGTATTGGATGTGGTGGTCTCTAAGATTAGAGGTGATGTAACGCAGATCTCTTCGCTTCTGTAATGTTGCAGGGCATAAATCCGAAAACACCTGGAGATCAGAACCTTCATAGGTAAGAGGGTGCTTATTTCTAGCCAGCCGGAGAATTTCTTCTTTATCCCTGTAAGAGAGTAGTCTGATGATTATATCCCTTGGTGGGGCCCTGGCCGGCGGTCTAGGCCTGAGGGCCCTATGTGCCCTTTCAACTTGTATGTCAGCTGCGTCTGGAGCATTTTTAAGGAATTTGAAGAAATCCTGAATGTAATGACCTATCTCGGGCGGGAGCACTGTTTCAGGGACGCCGCGCAACCTCAAGTTGTTGCGCCTGCTCCTGTTTTCAAGGTCTTCTATTCTGTCGGTCAAGGACTGGACCGTGGCATCCTGGGATTGCATACAACTGGCCTGGTGTTGGAGGTCTGAGCGTATAGTTTCTTGTATTTCCTCAATCTGAGAGACTCTGTGATCCACTGCCACTATATCTTTTTTCAGATCCCTAAACATAAGTTTGACATCTGTCATTGCTTCCTGTATATCCTTTTTAGATGACAAGTGTGTAATGTCCTCTCTAGTGAGATAACAAGGCTGCGGGGGATCCAGATTGGAAGTCTGTGCTGCAGCAGCTTGTTTGCCACTGTCTGGTAGTTCTTTATTGATGCCAGGAGCATTTTCAGTTGAAATTAAGTAATTTTCCATATTGGAAGATTGAGACCCCTTCACTGGTTTGGTTATTCGTCTATTCGCCATTTTTGCTTACTGAGCAATAAGGTAGGGCAAGTGGAATTATCCTATATCTGGCTGTATAAAGTATATGGACTGTCAGTTATGTCTCTGTATAGGGAGCCAGTTCAAATCAGACAGGCCTATGTGATTTAACAATGCTTCAGTTGAAATCAGCCAGGGGTTTTCCCTCACATCTACTAGGCTTATTTAGCTTAAGTGATCAAAGTGCCTATTAATAAACTAGTTGACCTTTGCAAACGATGCCCCTTCAATTTTGTGTGTAATAAAGCCTCAGGGTTTGCTACTTTGCACTTACATCTGCAAGCTTTGGCTCTCCATACCGGAATGGCATTTGTCAGCTTTACAAACCACACACCAAAAAAAAGGCAACACCGGGCAGCACCGAGCGACTAAATGCACCTCCCCGTCTCCCACCACAGCTTGTAAAGTACCTGAATGCTTCTACCCAAGTCCTGCAGAGATCAGTGTTGTGTCAGGTAGTGGGCCCTTTACCGCTCAGTGTCTTACCCTCCGGTACAGCGATCCGCTACTGCGCACTTATCTGGGCTGCCAGGTCCCAGGCACGCCAAACTCCCGTTTGTCTTGGCTCTATTTGTGAAGTCACTGCTGCTCAAATGCGGCATCCGTTGAACTATCCTTTACGCGGTCAGAGTGTTTACCGCTGCGGCTGGTTCCCAGCCCGCTCAGGCCTTACTGCGCACTTGTCTAAACACGAGTCTCCGTTATTGTTCCGCTCCTCAAAGTAGTTGTCACAGGCGCTCAGACCCTTTATAGTTATGTGTCTGGGTTTTCCAGCTAGTTCTGACTTATTAAAATCTGCTTGTTACCTGTAGCAAGAGTCTTAGGGCTTCAGAGCTAATTCAGTGTGCGGCCATTCACAGTCTTGGCCAAGCTCCGCCTCCAGTTTTGCTTATTTTTAAATAACATTGCTCTGATTTTCAGACTCCTAACCAAGCCCCAAAGTGTTATGTGAATACTGTCAGCTACCTTCTCCAGGTTGCTCCTGTTTGTGTAAAGGGTCTTTTCATATGCAAAAGAAGGGGGAGGGGGGAGTGTCTTATTTCCCACTTGCAGTGGCTTTCCAGCTACCTTTTCAACAGAGCCAAACTGACAGCTTCTAAGTAAGTTTTTAAACAATTTTATACTGGATTTTTATATCAGTATCTGTGCATCTTATTCTTTATAGTAGTATCTATTACATGCAGTTATATGAAAATGAGTGTATACTGTCCCTTTAAGGGACGTCATCCAAGATGGCGTCCCTCGAATTCCGATTGGCTGATAGGATTCTATCAGCCAATCAGAATTAAGGTAGGAAAAATCTGATTGGCTGACCGGAACAGCCAATAGAATGCGAGCTCAATCTGATTGGCTGATTGGATCAGCCAATCCGATTGAACTTGAATCTGATTGGCTGATTCAATCAGCCAATCAGATTTTTCCTACCTTAATTCCGATTGGCTGATAGAATCCTATCAGCCAATCAGAATTATGGTAGGAAAAATCTGATTGGCTGACCGGAACAGCCAATAGAATGCGAGCTCAATCTGATTGGCCGATTGGATCAGCCAATCCGATTGAACTTGAATCTGATTGGCTGATTCAATCAGCCAATCAGATTTTTCCTACCTTAATTGCGATTGGCTGATAGAATCCTATCAGCCAATCGGAATTCGAGGGACGCCATCTTGGATGACGTCCCTTAAGGGAACCTTCATTCGGACTTAGGACGTCGTTAGAAGAGGATGGATCCGCGTCGGCTGCTTCAAGATGGTCCCGCTCCGCGCTGGATGGAAGAAGATAGAGGATACCGCCTGGATGAAGATGTCTACCTGTCCGGATGCCCTCTTATTGCCCGATAGGATGAAGACTTCAGACCCTCTTCTGGACCTCTTCTTGCCGGAAAGGATGAAGACTTCGGACCCTCTTCTGGACGGATCGTGATACCCGGCGTGGTGAAGATAAGGCAGGAAGATCTTCAGTTGCTTATTGTTAGGTTTTTTAAGGGGTGTTTGGGTTAGATTAGGGGTATGTGGGTGGTGGGTTGTAATGTTGGGGGGGTGTATTGTATGTTTATTTAATTGCAAAAGAGCTGTTTTCTTTGGGGCATGCCCCGCAAAAGGCCTTTTTAAGGGCTGGTAAGGTAAAAGAGCTTTACAATTTTTATTTTAGAATAGGGTAGGGAATTTTTTTATTTTGGGAGGCTTTGTTATTTTTTTAGGGGGCTTAGAGTAGGTGTAATTAGTTTCAAATTCTTGTAATCTTTTTTTATTTTTTGTAATTTAGTGTTTTTTTTTGTTTGTAATTTAGTGTTTGTTTGTTTTTGTAATTTAGTTTAGTTGATTTAATTGTAGATAATTGTAGATAGTTTATTTAATTAATTTATTGATAGTGTAGTGTTAGGTTTAATTGTAACTTAGGTTAGGATTTATTTTACAGGTAATTTTGTAATTATTTTAACTAGGTCACTATTAAATAGTTATTAACTATTTAATAGCTATTGTACCTGGTTAAAATAAATACAAAGTTGCCTGTAAAATAAATATAAATCCTAAAATAGCTACAATATAATTATTATTTATATTGTAGCTATATTAGGGTTTATTTAACAGGTAAGTATTTAGCTTTAAATAGGAATAATTTATTTAATAAGAATTATTTTATTTTGTTAGAATAAAATTATATTTAACTTAGGGGGGTGTTAGTGTTAGGGTTAGATTTAGCTTTAGGTGTTAATACAATTATTATAGTAGCGGTGAGGTCCGGTCGGCAGATTAGGGGTTAATAATTGTAGGTAGGTAGCGGCGATGTTGGGGGGGGCAGATTAGGGGGTAATAAATATTATGTAGGGTCGGCGATGTTAGGGGCAGCAGATTAGGGGTACATAGGGATAATGTAGTTTGCAGCAGTGTGCGGTCGGCAGATTAGGGGTTAAAAAATTTTAATAGAGTGGCAGCGATGTGGGGGGGCCTCGGTTTAGGTGTACATAGGTAGTTTATGGGTGTTAGTGTACTTTAGAGCACAGTAGTTAAGAGCTTTACGAACCGGCATTAGCCCAGAAAGCTCTTAACTCCTGGCTTTTTCCTGCAGCTGGAGTCTTGTCGTTAGATTTCTAACGCTCACTTCAGCCAAGACTCTAAATTCTGGCGTTAGAAAGATCCCATTGAAAAGATAGGATACGCAATTGACGTAAGGGGATCTGCGGTATGGGAAAGTCGCGGCTGGAAAGTGAGCGTTAGACCCTTTCCTGACTGACTCTAAATACCAGCGGGTGGTAAAAACCAGTGTTAGGACCCGCTAACGCTGGTTTGGATGGCTAACGCAGAACTCTAAATCTAGGCGTAAGGTAATTAAATTATGTATGTATATAAATGATGCAATCTGAAATGGGACAAATGGACTTTGGAATGGTACATTCATTTTAGGATTATACCCAGTGGTTACGCATTAGAAAGTTCCTAACCTTTATGGTTAAAGATATGGATTTTATAGATCATTGGAATAACTCTCTGAATGCTCTTTCAAATGAATGTCTTATAATATTGAACATAAAGATATACAGCTGTTAAAAGTAAGAGAACAAGTTTCAGCGCTACAATTTGAATTAGATATTTGCACTATATAAAGTAAATATAAGGATTTTGATTCTATGTTAAAAGACAGAGTAGCAGCCCTCAGAAAGGGACTCACACAAATAAAACATGCTAAATACATGAGGGACCAGGCAGATTATAATTCAGGCAGAGTCTACATATGGCAGAAGAAAAATAGTGGAAGATCTAGGGACAAAGGACCAAGACGCAATAGACACAAGGGACAGGGCTGCAACACAAGCACAGACACAGACTAAGGTGAAGATTGCCACTCAGAAAGTGAGACTAACACTAGTACAATTACCATGAGCAATGCTAGTGATACCACCTCTAAACCAATCTTGAAATCTGCACCTGTGAAAAATTCAGTAGTGTTTGCTAATACACACATTGAAGGACAACAACCTACTAAAACAAGTACTACAAACAAATATTCTGTTTTAGCTAATACCACAGAGGGTGCAACCAATCAGTTAACCAATCACGTGTCTGATAATTCTGAAATAAACCAGGTTTTTCTTCTACCACAATAAATCCCATAGGAGGAGGAGGAGGGGGGCAGGAAGACGAGGCAACACAAGACGCAACCAAACATGTTACCCCATTAGAAGGGGACAAAACAAATATGTACAATAACCAATATAGACCAAATTCATACCTCCAATGTTATTAACCTAACTGATTATATGCATAATAAAATGAAATTCAAAGTTTTAAGCTATGGCTTGGGTTTTGTTCCAACATTATGATTCAATCTTTTTCAAACATTGGTTATTCTGACTTCATCTACTGTTTGCAAGATGACTGCCTTCTGATGGAAAGTGTAGAACATGTAATCTACTTACAGTTAGTAGAATCCAGCAGTAGCTAAACTCAGACAAATATCACAGCAGAGATTTGTGAATCCTTCATGCTTTATTGTTGCAGGAGAAAGAATAGAAACATAGAAACATAGATATTGACGGCAGATAAGAGCCATAGGCCCAGCAAGTCTGCCCGACCTTACCTAACAGTATAAACGTATCTAGTTTGTAGGATAGCCTTATGCTTGTCCCATGCATTTTTAAAGTCCCCCACAGTGTTTGTTGCTACTACCTCTTGAGGAAGTTTATTCCATAAATCAATCACTTTTTCTGTAAAGAAGTGCTTCCTCAAATTACTCCTGAATCTACTACCCTTTAGCTTGAACTCATGACCCCTTGTTCTTGAATTTTCCATTTTATGTAAAATACCCACAGCCTCAGTTTTACTAAACCCTTTAATGTACTTGAAAGTTGCTATCATATCACCTTTTTCCCTTCTCTCCTCTAAGCTATACATATTTAGGTCATTGAGCCTATCCTGGTAAGTTTTATTTTTTAGATCATGTACCATTTTGGTAGCCTTCCTTAGCACAGATTCAAGTTTGTTAATATCCTTCTGAAGATATGGCCTCCAGAACTGCACACAATACTCAAGATGAGGCCTAACTAATGATCTATAAAGTGGCATAAGAACTTTACTATTTCTGCTGCAAATACCTCTACCAATACATCCAAGCATTCTGTTAGCCTTACTTGCTGCATTACTACATTGTTTACTAAGTTTTAAATCATCTGCAATAATAATTCCCAAGTCCTTTTCCTCATCTGTAACAGTCAGTAAAGTGTCATTGAGTCTGTAATTAATTTGGATTTTTCTTTCCTAAATGCATTATTTTACACTTTGCTGTGTTAAACTTTAGATCCCAGTCATTTGTCCAATCCTCCAATTGTGGTGTATCACTTCTCATTTTGTCCACTCTGTTACAAATTTTTTTATCATCTGCAAAGAGACATACTTTCCCCTGTAGCCCTTTGCTGATATCGCAGATAAATATGTTAAACAAAACAGGCCCCAGAACTGACCCCTGAGGAACACCACTAGTAACAGCCCCCTCTGCTGAATGAACTCCATTTACTAAGACACTTTGTTTTCTGTCCTTTAGCCAGCATTCCACCCAGTTCACAATTTTTGAATCTAGACCAAGGAGATACAGTTTGTGAATTAGTTTATTGTGTGAGACGGTGTCAAATGCTTTGCTGAAATCTAGATATGCTACATCAACTGCTCCACCCTTGTCTAATGCTTTTGTTACATAATCAAAGAAGTCAATTAGATTAGTCTGACATGATCTCCCTGAAGTAAAATCATGCTGATTTTGGTCCTCTAAATTGTTTGTCTTTATGTAAGTCATAATTCTTTCTTTTAAGAGGCTTTCCATTAATTTCCCTTCTACTGAAGTTAAACTAACTGGCCTGTAGTTGCCAGATTCTTCTCTACTGCCCTTTTTATGAAGAGGTATTACATTTGCTATTCTCCAATCATCTGGGACAGCTCCTGTTAATAGTGACTGATTAAACAGATCAGTTAATGGGACAGTTAGCACTGATCAAAGTTCTTTTAAAACCCTTGGATGAATATTATCAGGACCCATTGCCTTTTTAACATTTATTTTTGATAACAAAACCTTATCCTCTGTAAAAAGATTACTGTTAAGCTTGTTTCAATTTTTCGTAGCATCCCTTAATGTAGACATTGTATTTTCACAATCTTTTGTGAAAACAGAACAGAAGTAATCATTGAGACAGTCTGCAATCTGCTTATCTCCTTCTATTATTCTACCATCAACTGATTTCAATTTTACTATTCCTACCTTATTTTTTCTTCTTTCACTGATATATCTAAAGAATGTTTTGTCCCCATGTTTTACTGACTGTGCTATCTTCTCTTCTGCATGAGCTTTAACCTTCCTAATTAACTGCTTAGTCTTTTTTTGTTGGAGACTCCATATTTTCATATCATCATTTGCTTGTGTGTGTCTGTAATTTTTATAAGCTATCTTTTTTGTCTTTACAGCATGTGTTACTTCTTTGGAAAACCAAATTGGTTTCCGCTTTCTTTTACTTTTACAGACATGACTAATACAGTGTGCAGTTGCATCTAAAATGGCACCTTTCACAAATTCCCACTGTTCTTGAACCCCTGTAATAAAAGTTTTCCCTTTTAAATAGTTTTTTAGGTATTCTCCCATTAATGAAAAAATCTGCTATCCTAAAGTCTAAAACTTTTGTTTTAGTCTGGGTGGACAGTTCCTGCACATGAATACTAAACCAAACAGATTGATGATCACTGGATCCTAAGTTCTCACCTACAGACACATCTGAAACTGTATCACTGTTTGTAAGTATTAGATCTAATATAGCTTCCTTACGAGTTGGTTCCTTGACTAATTGCTCAAGTGATTCCCCTAGCAGAGATTCAAGAATATACCTGCTTCTAGCTGATCTAGCAGAAGGAATCTTCCAGTCTATATCTGGCAAATTAAAGTCCCCCAGTACTATAACCTTACCCTTCATGGTCATTTTGGTTATTTCTTCTAATGACAGATTGTCCAGTTTTTCATCCTGCAATGGAGGCCTATATACAACCCCTATTCTAAAAACATTTTTATCTCCAATTTCCAAGGTGACCCAAATACTTTCCACCTCATCATTTGTTCCTACAATTTCAGTAACCTTTATATTTTCATTTACATACAGAGCAACTCCTCCACCTTTCTTTCCTACACTGTTCTTTTTAAATAACCTGTATCCAGGTATGACTATGTCCCAGTCATGCAAATCATTGTACCATGTTTCTGTTATAGCTACTAAATCCAAGTTGTCCCTAGTCATTATTGAAATGAGTTCAGGGAATTTATTTCCTAAGCTGCGAGCATTTGTGCTCATGGCACAAAGAATTTTTCTACTAGAATTTCTAGAATTGTTACTTGGACTAACAGTTTTGGCATGCTGTGGGGGGCAGGTGGATAGATTAATGCTAACCCCCTTTATTAGTTAAAATGATTTCTAATAAAGCATTTGAACTCCTCTCCCAGATACTCTGTTCCTTTAACATCCCAATGCAAGCCATCTCTCCTAAATAACCTAGTATCTTTCCAAACAGAGCTATAATGGCCAATAAAACCAAATCATCGTTCCCTGCACCACTTATCTTATTCTCAAAATATGATTCTTATCCCTGTGAGCAGTAGCTCCTGGAAGACATCTAACCTCCCTTGCTTCTCCTTTACTTTCACCTAAATACACATTCCTCAAAATAGAGTCACCCACTAACAGTCTTTTCCTCAAAAACACATCTGCAGTTCTTTCCTGTGTTATGTTACCTGGAGAATCAAGTACCAATAGATTTAAATTACCTGTTACATCTTCAGAGGGCTCAGAAACAGCAATCTTCTGAGGTTCCAGAAGTCGTAATGACAGGTAAAAATAATTTGCCTCTACAAAGCTATTAGCAGAAAGTTCTAGCAAAATTTACACACAAAAAATGAAACTAAAATGGAGACAGGAAGTAACCTCAAAAGGTCAGAGGTAGAACAGAGAATATACATTAAATTAAATACAATAATTAAACATAATACTAGAGGGAGCACAAGAACCTTAAATAGCAATTAAAGATTTACATATGAAAATATGGACAGAACACTCCCAGTCTGGTATTTGTAGATACCACTATATAAATCAACTAATAAACAATAAACATACAAATGTTGATTGAAGCCTCTTTATCCACAAGACCTGCAACATGAAGAAAGAGAGAAAGAGAGAGAAAAATACAAAATGCAAATGCAAACATAAGTCCATGTTATTTTCACTGAGTATTCTTGAATAGTAGCAGAGCTGGCGCTGTCCCCTGTAGTGATCTCACTATTGTAATCCTTACAAATTGTCAACCAGTGTCTATGAGTATAATCACAGTCCATGAGAAATAGAAGAAGTACAAATTATGTAATCCAAGACCAGATACATTGGTAAGAAGTGTAGTAGCTTGAAGGTGATTCTCTTTATCAGGTCCCACAAACTCAAATGTAGTACTGATTGATGTTGTATCTGTAGAGTGTAACAAGAATGCGGGTCCTGTCAACCATGTCAATTTCATGAATTGAGCTGAAGTTATTGACTTGGTTCCAAGATTTGCAGGATTTTTGTCAGTAGGGATGTAATGCCATTGCTCTGGTTTTGTAGATCTCCGGATGTATTCTACTTGGTTGCTGATAAATCCAACATGTGGTTTTCCTTCAATCTCTGTCAATTTTAGGTAGACCACAGCTGCAATAGCTTCTGTAGATGCATCTGAGAAGATGTAGACCTCTGTTACTGTAGCTGTTGATAGAGATATAGAAGCATAACAACATGGAATACAGAGCTTTTCAAGAGCCTTTAGAGAATCCTTCCACTTTTCCCACATCTGACGTTCCTCTATAGGTAGTAAAGTATCCCAAGCCTTTGACTCTGATGAAAGCTGTCTAAGCAGAGACTTTCCTTGTATAGTCACTGGAGCTACAAACCCCAGGGGGTCATAAAGACTGTTAATAATTAATAAAACACCACATTTAGTGTATGGCTTTTCATTAGTAGACACTTTGTATACCAATTAATCAGTTGATATGTTCCAATGTAGACCAAGACTTTGTTGTACAAGTGGTGTATCTGTACCTAGATCTAAGTCTTTGAGGTCTGTTGCATGGTCTGCAGGAGGAAAGGCTTTCAACACCTTGCTGCTGTTTGAGACTATTATATGAAGCATTAGGTTTGCTACAGATAGCATCCTTTGTGTTCTTTTAAACAGAGCAATGGCTTCTTCATTTGTAGTTACAGACTTGATTCCATCATCCACATAGAAGTCTCTTTCTACATATTGTCTGGCATCTGTTCTTCTCAGTCCATATACTGCCACTGCAGGTGATGGACTGTTGCCGAAGACATGCAATCTCATGCGATAATCTATTATCTCAGCACTAGTATCATTGTTGCGATTCCACAGAAACCTGAGGTAATTCCTATTGTCTTCTTGAACAATGAAACAATAGAACATCTATTGTATGTCAGCCATGAATGCTATAGGTTCTTTCCTGAACCTGATCAATACTCCTAAGAGACTGTTAGTAAGGTTAGGTCCAGTAAGAAGAACACTATTGAGTGACATGCCTTCATACTGTGCACTTGATTTAAACACAACTCTTATTTCACATGGTTTGCGTGGATGACAGATGCCAAATGAAGGAAGATACCAACATTCTTCACCTTTTTTTGTGGAGGAGCTGGCTCTGCATGCTAATTTTCAAATATTTTCTGCATGAATGATACAAAGTGTTCCTTTATCTTTGGATCTTTCTCTAGAACAAGTTGTAAGGAAGAAAGCTGTAAGAAAGTTCTTGAACTCTGTTGTTAGGTAACCTTTGTCTTAGATTGCGAAACGGCAGATTGGCTACCCAACTGTTTGAGTCATCCTTGTAAAACTCTTTGTTAATTAACTTGAGAAATTATTTATCTTCAATAAAAGGAGCTAGTTTATTGTTATGCTGTGTTGTGTGGAACACTGTACTTCCAATGTTGTCATCATCTGGTAAAGAAGTAACCATTTCATCTTGACTGGCATAATATGAATGTTCATATATTCCAGGTCTCTCCTTCACATGGCAGTGATTTGGGCATGACTCAAAGTAAGATAGACATCCATTAATAAACACATTAGTTTTGAAGAAATTAGCAATGTCTGTTCTGTAGATCTGTGCTATACAGGGATCTCCGACTATTACCCAGACAAGGTCAAGTCTCTGAGCGTATGGGGAATTTTGAGGTCCATTACATTGCTGGCATACCTTGTGTATTCTTAGAATGTCTCTACCAAGTAAAAGCAATATCTGGGCATTCTTGTCTAGAACTGGTATGCAACTAGCTATGTGTTTCATATGAGGATGGTAATGTGCTATTTCTGGCGTAGGAATCTCATCCCTGTTATTTGGTACTTGATTACATTCAATAAGTGTAGATAAAGGCAACTGTAATAGAAGCTATTATGAAATCACTAGCTCTTTTTCCTTTTGTTTCAAACTGACCTGCACATATACCAAGGGTGTAAGTTGTAGGATTACCATTTACGTTGAACATGTTGAAGAATTCAGTTCTAGCCAGTGATCGATTGCTTTGATCATCCAGAATTACATACATTCTTACTGATTTCTCAGGCTCTGCCTTAGGATACACTTTGACAAGACATATTTTAAAGCAGGACCTTCCACTAAGGCCTTCTCCGCATACTTCTGTACATTTAGAAGCAAAAGATGTTTTGCTTGTTGTCTCTTCTGCTTTCTCCTCGCCATGCTTTTCAGTTCTAGCCAGTGATCGATTGCTTTGATCATCCAGAATTGCATACATTCTTACTGATTTCTCAGGCTCTGCCTTAGGATACACTTTGACAAGCCATATTTTAAAGCAGGACCTTCCACTAAGGCCTTCTCCGCATACTTCAGTACATTTAGAAGCAACAGATGTTGTGCTTGTTGTCTCTTCTGCTTTCTCCCAACCATGCTTTTTAGCAGGGGCAATACTTTCAAGTGGAGGGGGACTTGAAGACTCTGGGTGGAGAGCAAACACATGTTTGTCACTATTGCATTCTGAACATTTAATATTGGCTTTACAGTTTCTAGAAAGATGATCTGTTGAAGCACAGCACCTGAATCATAGTCCATAATTCTTAAGAAGCTCTATGCGTTCCTGCAAAGGTTTTTCTCTGAAACTACGACATTTCTTAAGTGGGTGAGGCTTCTTGTGAAATGGGCATTCTTGAATTAAATTGTTTAATTTCTCCCTGACTGGAAGGTGCAACATCTGTCTTTTGGACAAACACTGAATTATTTGAGTTCTTGAATCTTTAAGTTTCTTTCTCTTGTTCTGGAGAAGTCACCACTCACTGATCTAATTCGGTTAAAGAGAAACGTGGATTATTTCTTGTCTTTGCTATGTCTTGGATGAATTTACTGAAAAAAGGAAAAGGGAGGGAATGATAGATTAGTCTCTTGTTTGTATCTTTATCCTTGTGTTGCCCATTTATCTTGAAGAGCATGAGGTAACTTTGCCACAATTGGATCCACACCTTGTGCAGTATTAAGATAACTCAGTCCTGATAGACATGGGTCTGCTTTAGCTGCTTCTAGTTCCAGCAGAAGATCACTTAACACTTGCAGCTTGCGATTGTTCCTAACTGTCGCCTAGATTACGAGTTTTGTCGGTAAGGCTGTGCGGTGCTAACGAGCAGTTTTTCCTTACCGCTTACCTATAGTAACGCTGGTATTACGAGTCTTTAGAAACCCGGCGTTAGCCGCAAAAAAGTGAGCGTAGAGCAGAATTTAGCTCCACATCTCACCTCAATACCAGCGCTGCTTACGTTAGCGGTAAGCTGGTAAAACATGCTCGTGCACGATTTCCCCATAGGAATCAATGCGGGAGAGCCGCCTAAAAAAACCCCTAACACCTGCAAAAAAGCCGCGTAAAGCTCCTAACGCAGCCCAATTGATTCCTATGGGAAAATAAAAAATATGTCTACACCTAACACCCTAACATGAACCACGAGTCTAAACACCACTAATCTTACACTTATTAACCCCTAATCTGCCGCCCCCGACATCTCCGACACGAAATTATATTATTTACCCCTAATCTGCCGCTCCGGACACCGCCGCCACCTACATTATACCTATGAACCCCTAATCTGCTGCCCCCAACATCGCTGAACCCTACATTATATTTATTGACCCCTAATCTGCCACCCCCAATGTCGCCGCAACCTACCTACACTTATTAACCCCTAATCTGCTGCCCCTCACATCGCAAACACTAAAAAAATATTTTTAACCCCTATTCTGCTGAACCGGACATCGCCGCCACTATAAAATATTTATTAACCCCTAAACTGCCGCCCTCCCGCATCGCAAACACTACTTAAATTGTATTAACCCCAAATCTTCCGCCCCCAAAGTCGCTGCCACTATATTAAATGTATTAACCCCTAAATCTAAGTCTAACCCTAACACCCCCCTAACTTAAATATAATTTAATTAAATATAAATAAAATAACTATCATTAACTAAATTATTCCTATTTAAAACTAAATACTTACTATAAAATAAACCCTAAGCTGGCTACAACATAACTAATAGTTACATTGTATCTAGATTAGGGTTTATTTTTATTTTACAGGCAAGTTTGTATTTATTTTAACTAGGTAGAATAGTTATTAAATAGTTATTAACTATTTAATAGCTACTTAGTTAAAATAAAGACAAATTTACCTGTAAAATAAATCCTAACGTAAGTTACAATTACACCTAATACTACACTATAATTAAATTAATTACCTAAACTAACTACAATTAAATACAATTGAAAAAAAAATCTAACGTACAAAAAAAAAAGTTCAATCCTATTGGCTGATCCAACCAGCCAATATTATTTTTCCTACCTTATTTCCGATTGGCTGATATAATTCTATCAGCCAATCGGAATTCAAGGGACGCCATCTTGGATGACGTCATTTAAAGGAAACTTCATTCTTCAGTTGGACTTCGTTTGAAGAGGATGCTCCGCGTCGGATTTCTTGAAGATGGACCCGCTCCGCGCCAGATGGATGAAGATAGAAGATGCCGCATGGATGAAGACTTCTGCCCATCTGGAGGACTTCTTCTGGCCGGCTTCAATGAAGACTTCTGCCCGTCTGGAGGATCACTTTGCCCGGCTTCGTTGAGGATTCGGCCTGGCTGGGTGAAGACTTCTCAAGGTTGGGTGATCTTTAAGGGGTTAGTGTTAGGTTTTATTAAGGGGGTATTGGGTGGGTTTTATAATAGGGTTGGGTGTGTGGGTGGTGGGTTTTAATGTTGGGGGGTATTGTAATCTTTTTTTACAGGTAATAGAGCTGATTACTTTGGGGCAATGCCCCGCAAAAGGACCTTTTAAGGGCTATTTGAAATTTATTATAGGGTAGGGATTTTTTATTATTTTGGGGGGCTTTTTTATTTTATTAGGGGGATTAGATTAGGTGCAATTAGTTTAAAAAACTTGTAATTATTTTATTATTTTCTGTAATTTAGTGCTTTTTTTTCCGTACTTTAGATATTTTTTTCAGTTGTTTTTAATTGTAGTTAGTTTAGGTAATTAATTTAATTATAGTGTAGTGTTAGGTGTAATTGTAACTCAGGTTAGGATTTATTTTACAGGTAAATTTGTCTTTATTTTAACTAGGTAGCTATTAAATAGTTAATAACTATTTAATAACTATTCTACCTAGTTAAAATAAATACAAAGTTGCCTGTAAAATAAAAATAAACCCTAAGATAGCTACAATGTAACTATTAGTTATATTGTAGCTATCTTAGGGTTTATTTTATAGGTAAGTATTTAGTTTTAAATAGGAATAATTTAGTTAATTGTAGTTATTTTATTTAGATTTACTTAAATTATATTAAAGTAAGGGGGTGTTAGGGTTAGGGCTAGACTTAGATTTAGGGTTTAATACATTTAATATAGTTGCGGCAACATTGGGGTGGCAGATTAGGGGTTAATACAATTTAACTATTGTTTGCGATGCGGGAGGGCGGCGGTTTAGGGGTTAATAAATATTTTATAGTGGCGGCTATGTCCGGTTCGGCAGATTAGGGGTTAAAAATATTTTTTTTAGTGTTTGCGATGTGGGGGGGCCTCAGTTTAGGGGTTAATAGGTAGTTTATGGGTGTTAGTGTACTTTTTAACACTTTAGTTAAGAGTTTTATGTTACGGCGTTAGCCCATAAAACTCTTAACTACTGACTTTTAAATGCAGTACCAGTCTTGACTGGAGAGGCTGTACCGCTCACTTTTTTGCTGACTCATAATACCGGCGTAATGCAAGTCCCATTGAAAATATAGGTTACGCAATTGACGTAAGTGGATTTGCGGTATTTTCTCGTCTGACCAAAAAAGCGAGCGGTGAGCCTGTCATTTCAAGACTCGTAATACCAGCATTAGGAAAAAAGCAGCGTTAGGACCTCTTAACACTGCTTTTTAACCCTAATGCACATCTCGTAATCTAGCCATGTGACTTTTGGACATTTTTGAATTTTCTTAAAAAGGGCATTTTCAATTACTTCTGGACTACCATAGGTCTGTTCCAAACATTCCCAAACCATTTTTAAACCTGCAACTGGGTTGTCTACATGGACAGCTCTGAGCCTCTTGACACATTCTGCAAATTCAGCACCTAACCACTTTTCCAGCAGATTAAGCTCTTCTCTAACAGATATACCTAAATCTTCAACAGCAGTCTTGAATGTAGACTTCCAAGATCTGTAGTTCTCTGGCAGGTCATCAAATTGTGTAAGACTTGTATTAGTAAGCTCACTTTGAATCATATACCTTGCAAACTCAGACATCTCTAACCTCTTTGTCTTTGTTACTGGAGGTGCCTGAAGATCACTTGGGTAGTAGGAATTGAATGCTGAGGGATAATATGGCTTCGCTGATACATTTAATCCAGCTGAAGCCTTTTCTTTCACTGATCTTAATGGAAGTGACTGTGATGGGCCCCATACTTGCTTGTTTACAAGAGGTTGTGTGATTTGTGCATAGACACCTGAGCTGCTTATCTGCTGAATTGCATCAGTTCTGGCTGGAGCAATTGGATCACTATTGAGATGTTTATAATTTGTGGTAGGGTGCACGTGATTCCAACCTCTGTCTCCTTCTTCTTCCTCAGTTTTGCTGCCTCCATTTTCAGTATTGCTTCTTTTTTTCTAAAAGAGGCACGCACTATTGAAGTTTCTGCTTCTGCATGTGCTTTGATAATGGCAGAGCTTATAGATAAAGAGGTAGTACTTCTAGATCTAGCAGAGCGAATTGTTGAAGCAGCACGCAGTGATCTGGATTCTAGCAAGTCTGCAATCCTGCTTTTAACTGTTGCTAATGTGCTTTGCATTAACGTCTTGCACTGTAGATTAGATTCTTTAAACTGGGTTTGAATTTGTACAGTTTCCTAAACATTAGTTTTTGATAGCAGATTAAAATATTTGCGTGACAACCTTTCATAATTTTCATAACAAGCATTAAGTCTGTCAGAAATCTAGTTTAACTGTTCTCTGTCATTAGGAGTTTCATTAGCTAAAGACAAACATTTTCTAATCTTCTCCCACATTTCATCCAATGCATCCACTAATTCATCTTTCTCAGCTTTATAACTTTGTATGACTTTCTCAGTGGGTTTTATTGTACGCTGTGGTCTTATGCTCTGCTCTTTCTCCTTTGACAGTGTAGTTTGTATTGCAAGTTAATTTTCAGACATTTCGAGTCACAAGATTAGAGCCTTTTTTAACTGCAGTAGTACATTTCTCTGAGGAAAACGGACAGTTTATAAAAGTTCAGTGTACACTTCTCAGCAGCAGATTATCTTGTGTGAGTGCATATACTTAATGGAGACTTCCTTGTTAAATGCAGAAACATTTACTGAGCTGTGTACAGCAAGCAATGTAGCTTCTTATTTATATAAAGTCCTTAAGTTACACACTGAGCTGTGTTCAGTTTCACAAACATGAGTCTTTCTATTGAAGATTAATAACTCTGAAGGTATTCTTTTTACTATTCTGACTCAGTGACAAGAGAGAGAGAGAGAGAGAGAGAGAGAGAGAGAGAGAAAGACAGAGGGGATAGAGAGAGAGACAGAGGGGATAGAGAGAGGGAGAGGGGAGGGAGAGGGATAGAGAAACAGAGGGAGAGAGACAGAGGGAGAGGGATAGAGAGACAGAAGGATAGGGATAAAGAGATAGAGGGGGAGGGATAGGAGACAGAGGGGGAGGGATAGAGAGAGAGAGAGAGACAGAGGGGATAGAGAGAGAGACAGAGGGGATAGAGAGAGGGAGAGGGATAGAGAAACAGAGGGAGAGAGAGAGACAGAGGGAGAGGGATAGAGAGACAGAAGGATAGGGATAAAGAGATAGAGGGGGAGGGATAGGAGACAGAGGGGGAGGGATAGAGAGAGAGAGACAGAGGGGAGAGAGAGACAGAGAGAGGGAGACAGAGAGAGAGACACAGAGGGGAGAGGAGAGAGAGAGACACACAGAGGGGAGAGAGAGAGACAGAGGGGAAAGAGAGAGAGAGACAGAGGGAGAGAGAGAGACAGAGGGGAGAGACAGAGACACACAGAGGGGAGATAGAGAGAGACAGAGGGGAGAGATACAGAGGGGAGAGAGAGAGAGACAGAGACAGACAGATGGGAGAGAGAGAGACAGACAGAGGGGAGAGAGAGAGACACAGAGGGGAGAGAGAGGAGACACAGAAGGGAGAGAGAGAGTGAGACACAGAGGGGAGAGAGAGAGAGACAGAGGGGAGAGAGAGATACAGATGGGAGAGAGAGAGAGAGACAGAGGGGAGAGAGAGAGAGACAGAGATACAGAGGGGAGAGAGAGTGACAGAGGGGGGAGAGAGAGACAGAGGGGAGAGAGAGAGAGACAGAGGGGAGAGAGAGAGAGAGAGAGAGAGAGAGACAGAGGGGGGAGAGAGGGGGGGGAGAGAGACAGAGGGGGGAGAGAGGGGGGAGAGAGAGACAGAGGGGGGAGAGAGAGAGAGAGAGAGAGAGAGAGAGAGAGAGGGGGGAGAGAGAGAGAGACAGAGGGGAGAGAGAGAGAGACAGAGGAGAGAGAGAGAGAGAGAGAGAGAGACATAGTGGAAGAGAGAGACAGAGGGGAGAGAGAGAGAGAGAGAGACAGAGGGGAGAGGGAGGGAGACATAGGAGGAGAGAGAGAGAGAGAGACAGAGGAGAGAGAGACAGACAGAGGAGAGAGAGAGAGACAGAGGAGAGAGAGAGAGACAGAGGGGAGAGGGAGGGAGAGAGATAGAGACAGGGGGGATAGAGACAGGGGAGAGGGGGGATAGAGACAGGGGAGAGGGGGGATAGAGAGACAGGGGAGAGGGGGGATAGAGAGACAGGGGAGAGGGGGGATAGGGAGACAGGGGAGAGGTGGGAGAGAAATACAGGGGAGAGGGGGGATAGAGAGACAGGGGAGAGGGGGGAGAGAGAGACAGGGGAGAGGGGGGAGAGAGATAGGGGAGAGGGGGGAGAGAGAGACAGGGGAGAGGGGGGAGAGAGAGACAGGAGAGAGGGGGAGAGAGAGACAGGGGAGAGGGGGGGAGAGAGAGAGACAGGGGAGAGGGTTGAGAGAGAGACAGGGGAGAGGAGGGAGAGAGAGACAGGGTAGAGGGGGGAGAGAGAGAAAGGGGAGAGGGGGGAGAGGGGGGAGAGAGAGACAGGGGAGAGGGGGGAGAGAGAGAGAGACAGGGGAGGGGGGGAGAGAGAGAGACAGGGGAGGGGGGGAGAGAGAGACAGGGGAGGGGGGAGAGAGAGACAGGGGAGGGGGAGAGAGAGACAGGGGAGGGGGGGAGAGAGAGACACAGGGGGAGGGGGGAGAGAGACACAGGGGAGGGGGGAGAGAGACACAGGGGAGGGGGGAGAGAGACACAGGGGGGGAGACACAGGGGGGGAGAGACACAGAGGGGAGGGGGGAGAAACACAGGGGAGGGGGGGAGACAGTATATATATATATATGTATATATAAACTATATTATGTATTTACATGCGTTGTATTACTATATAGTGTAACATAGAAACACAGAAATTAATATCTGCATATAAGAAAACACACATATATATTTGCAGACTTACAGAAGAATATTACCGTTATATGCTATAGACATATAAGTACATGAAGAGTGTGTCTCATCAGATTTGTGTTATATTAATATTCTATATAAATATTCTACATATCGTGCACAAGTATCATGCCTCTTCCTGTCTCACCTTTTTTCCAGTCTAAGCCCAGCATTCCCAATTTCCCAGAGTGATAGGCTGTCTCTTGCTCGCACCACCTCTCTCTGTTCTGTCACTGTATCCCTTGTGCTGTCTCTGTGTGCGCTGCCATTGCACGCATTGGAAGTAGCTGTCACTCCTTTTGTGTCTCTCTCCCCTGTGCTCTCGCTCCCGCCGTCTGACTGGCACCCTCTCTCATGCAACACCACCTGGCCATTTTGAATGGTCACACATGAGTCGGCACTAGGAACTACCTTGGCTCCTTCACTTCCAAGTTCCTGCCAGTCCGACTCACTTCCACCATGCTTGGCAAGCCTTCTCAGACACCACGTGATTGTGATGTCAGGCACTCCTGGCAGCGCTGATTGGCTGTCTGTTAGCTCCAGCATAGAGGCGCTTTGAAGAGCCACCTCTAATGAAGCTTAGTATTGGCCGCAAAAGATACCAATGGGTGGCGCTACCGCATAGAGTTAGTATCCCAGTATCAAGCATCCATCTTGCACATCAATGGAGGGCAGCTGAACGGCTCACTGCCTCTCCTTAGTTGCGCAACATGGATGATGGGATTCATGCCAGGATTGGAGGGAGAAGGGTGGGGGGGTACCTTAGGGGGGGGGCGTGGTCTTAAGTTCATGCACAACACCAGAAAATTTTTATTTATTTTTAATTAAATTTTAAAAACTTCTTTTTTATGATTGCCTCCCCTGCCTCCTATCACTGCATGTCACTGTTCTGACTTCATCTACTGTTTGCAAGATGACTGCCTTCTGAAGGAAAGTTTAGAACATGCAATCTACTTACAGTTAGTAGAATCCAGCAGTAGCTAAACTCAGACAAATATCACAGCAGAGATTTGTGAATCCTTCATGCTTTATTGTTGCAGGAGATAGAATTCTGAGGTTCCAGAAGTGGTAATGCCAGGTATTTTTTTTTTGCGTCTACAAAGCAATTAGCAGAACGTTCTAGCAAACTTTACACACACAAAATAGAACTAAAATGGAGGCAGGAAGTGACCTCAAAAGGTCAGAGGTAGAACAGATAATATACATTAAATTAAATACAATAATAAAACATAACACTAGAGGGAGAACAAGAACTAAAATAGCACTTAAAGATGTACATATGAAAATATGATTCAAAAGGAGGAGAAAGTTCCGCTGATTATAAGGATAAAACTTGTCATTATTTACAATTCTTCATAAAAACAACAGCAATTGGAAGGGTCCAATAAAGTGCACAAGATGTGAGAGCGTAGCACCAATGGCTTACATGTTTCGGCACTGAGCCGTAATCATAGCCTGCGGTGCTACACCTGTCATTCAGCTAGATTACAAGTTTTGCTTCATGACTCAAATAGCATTGTTATGGGCCATAATGCCTAATTTTCCCTAACGCTGCTATTACAAGTTTCTGTAATGCCACAAAAATCCCCATCTATGCTCAAATCCAGAACGCTTTCCCAGACCAGTAGTTATTGATTGTTACCAAAAACATGCACAAATCACTTAAAAAATATTATACAAAGCACACTTACACTCCTACAAACACTATACATTTTTTATTATTCTCATAATGTATTTTGAAAAACAAATATAACGGATAAAAGATACAAAGGCCTCTACTTATCAAGCCGTCGACTTTCTTGCATTTGACAGCACCAATACACTCCCCTAAGATCGCCTAACATCGCTGCCGTGGACCTGAATATGTTTGCCAAAATTATCAAGAAAGCTGTCAAAAAGCCGTGCACCAAGTACGGGGCGATGAGCAGTGGACTGTTGTTAACTAACAGTCAGCGATCTCGCTGCTCTTCGGCTTATTCGCAGCTTTCTTGCTTCCCTGTCACTAAGCACCCACACTATACTAAACTGTTTTACCCCCTATACCGCCACTCCCGGACCCTGCCGCACTTAAATAAAGTTATTAACACCTAAACCGCCGCTCCCGGACCCCACCGCAACTCTAATTAATGTATTAACCCCTAAACCGCTGCTCCCGGACCCTGCCACACCCAAATAAAATGTTTAACCCCTAAACCTTTGCTCCCGGAGCCAACCACCACCTACATTATATGTATTAACCCCTAAACCGCCGCTCCCAGACCCCGCCACAACTAAATAAAATGTTTAACCCCTAAACCGCCGCTCACGGACCCCGTCGCCACCTACATTAAATTTATTAACCCCTAATCTGACCCCCCTATACCGCCACCACCAACATTAAATGTATTAACCCCTAATCTAACCCCCTACACAGCTGCCACCTACATTAAATTTATTAACCCCTAATCTCCCGTCCCCAACGTCGCTGCCACTATATTAAATTTATTAACCCCTAAACCTGTCAAACCCTAACCTTAACACCCCCTAACTTAAATATAAGTTAAATTAATCTAAATAAATATTCCTATCATGAAATAAATTATTCCTATTTAAAACTAAATACCTATAAAATAAACCCTAAGATAGCTACAATATAACAAATAGTTACATTGTAGCTATTTTAGGGTTTATTTTTTATTTAACAGGCAACTTTGTATTTATTTTAACTAGGTAGAATAGTTATTAAATAGTTATTAACTATTTAATAACTACCTAGTTAAAATAAATACAAAAGTACCTGTAAAATAAAACCTAACCTAAGTTACAATTACACCTAACACTGCACTATAATTAAATGAATTCCCTAAATTAAAATAAATTAATTACAATTAAATAAAATTAACTAAAGTACAAAAAAAGCCAAACACTAAATTACAGAAAATAATAAAATAATTACAAGAATTTTAAACTAATTACACCTAATCTAATCCCCCTAATAAAATAAAAAAAGCCCCCCAAAATAATAAAAACCCCTACCCTATACTAAATTACAAATAGCCCTTAAAAGGGCCTTTGCGGGGAATTGCCCCAAAGTTACAGCTCTTTTACCTGTAAACAAAAATACAATTCCCCCCCAACATTACAACCCACCATCCACACACCCAACCCTACTCTAAAACCCACCCAATCCCCCCTTAATAAAATCTAACACTACCCCCTTGAAGATCACCCTACCTTGAGACGTCTTCACCCAACCGGGCAGAAGTGGTCCTCCAGACAGTCCGAAGTCTTCATCCTATGCAGGCAGAAGAGGACCTCCAGACGGGCAGAAGTTTTCACCAAGGCGGCATCTTCTATCTTCATCCATCCGGAGCAGAGCGGGTCCATCTTCAAGACATCTGATGCGGAGCATCCTTAAAGGCCGACGACTACTCGACGAATGAATATTCCTTTAAATGACGTCATCCAAGATGGCGTCCCTTGAATTCCGATTGGCTGAGAATTCTATCAGCCAATCGGAATTAAGGCAGGAAAAATCCTATTGGCTGATGCAATCAGCCAATAGGATTGAAGTTCAATCCTATTGGCTGATCCAATCAGCCAATAAGATTGAGCTTGCATTCTATTGGCTGATTGGAACAGCCAATAGAATGCAAGCTCAATCCTATTGGCTGATTGCATCAGTCAATAGGATTTTTCCTACCTTAATTCCAATTGGCTGATAGAATTCTATCAGCCAATCGGAATTCAAGGGACGCCATCTTGGATGACGTCATTTAAAGGAATATTCATTCGATATTCAATCAGATTGAGCTTGCATTCTATTGAGCTGATCGGAACAGCCAATAGAATGCGAGCTCAATCTGATTGGCTGATTGGATCAGCCAAACCGATTGAACTTAAATCTGATTGGCTGATTCAATCACCCAATCAGATTTTTCCTACCTTAATTCCTATTGACTGATAGAATCCTATCAGCCAATCGGAATTTGAGGGACGCCATCTTGGATGACGTCCCTTAAAGGAACCTTCATTCGTTGGGTGTCGCTGGAAGAAGAGGATGGATCCGCGTCAGCTGCTTCAAGATGGTCCCGCTCCGCGCTGGATGGATGAATATAGAAGATGCCTCCTGGATGAAGATGTCTACCGGTCCGGATGTCCTCTTCTTGCCGGATAGGATGAAGACTTCGGACCCTCTTCTGGACAGATCAGTGATACCTGGCGTGGTGAAGACAAGGTAGGGAGATCTTCATGGGCTTAGTGTTAGGTTTTTTAAGGGGGGTTTGGGTTAGATTAGAGGTATGTGGGTAGTGGGTTGTAATGTTGGGGGGGTATTGTATTTTTTTTTAAATGCAAAAGAGCTTATTTCTTTGGGGCATGCCCCGCAAAAGGCCCTTTTAAGGGCTGGTAAGGTAAAAGAGCTGTAAACTTTTTATTTTAGAATAGGGTAGGGCATTTTTTTTATTTACGGGGGCTTTGTTATTTTTTAGGGGGATTAGAGTAGGTGTAATTAGTTTGAAAATCTTGTAATCTTTTTTTATTTTTTGAATTTAGTGTTTGTTTGTTTTTTGTAATTTAGTGGGGTTTTTTTGTAATTTAGTTTAGTTGATTTAATTGTAGATAATTGTAGGTAGTTTATTTAATTTATTTATTGATAGTGTAGTGTTAGGTTTAATTGTAACTTAGGTTAGTATTTATTTTACAGGTAATTTTGTAATTATTTTAACTAGGTAGCTATTAAATAATTATTAACTATTTAATAGCTATTGTACCTGGTTAAAATAAATACAAAGTTGCCTGTAAAATAAATATAAATCCTAAAATAGCTACAATATAATTATTCGTTATATTGTAGCTATATTAGGGTTTATTTTACAGGTAAGTATTTAGTTTTAAATAGGATTAATTTATTTAATAAGCTTTACTTTATTTTGTTAGATTTAAATTATATTTAACTTAGGGGGGTGTTAGGGTTAGGTTTAGACTTAGCTTTAGGGGTTAATACATTTATTATAGTAGCGGTGAGGTCCGGTCGGCAGATTAGGGGTTAATAAGTGTAGGTAAGGTAGCGGCGATGTTGGGGGGGGGCAGATTAGGGGTTAATAAATATAATATAGGGGTCGGAGATGTTAGGGGCAGCAGATTAGGGGTACATAGCTATAATGTAGGTTGCGGCGGTGTACGGAGCGGCAGAATAGGGGTTAATAATATAATGCAGGGGTCAGCGATAGCAGGGGCGGCAGATTAGGGGTTAATAAGTGTAAGGTTAGGGGTGTTTAGACTCGGGGTTCATGTTAGGGTGTTAGGTGCAGACTTAGGAAGTGTTTCCCCATAGGAAACAATGGGGCTGCGTTAGGAGCTGAACGCTGCTTTTTTGCAGGTGTTAGGTTTTTTCCAGCTCAAACTGCCGCATTGTTTCCTATGGGGGAATCGTGCACGAGCACGTTTTTGAAGCTGGCCGCGTCCTTAAGCAACGCTGGTATTGAGAATTGAAGTGGCGGTAAATATGCCTGTACGCTCCCTTTTTGGAGCCTATCGCAGCCCTTCAGTGAACTCTAAATACCAGCGTTGTTTAAAAGGTGTGGGGGGAAAAAAACACGTGTAGCTAACGCACCCCTTTGGCCGCAAAACTCTAAATCTAGCCGTAAGCTAGCTACAATGTAACTATTAGTTATATTGTAGCTAGCTTAGGGTTTATTTTATAGGTACGTATTTAGTTTTAAATAGGAATAATTTATTTAATGATAGGAATATTTATTTAGATTTATTTAAATTATTTTTAAGTTAGGGGGGTTAGGGTTAGACTTAGGTTTAGGGGTTAATAAATTTAATGTAGGTGGCGGCGGTGTAGGGGGTCAGATTACGGGTTAATAAATTTAATGTAGGTGAAGGCTGGGTCCGGGAGCAGTGGTTTAGGGGTTAAACACTTTATTTAGTTGCGCCGGGCTTCGGGAGAGGCGGTTTAGGGGTTAATAAGTATAATGTAGGTGGCGGTGGTGTCGGGCGGCAGATTAGGGGTTAATAAGTATAATGTAGGTGGCAGCGGTGTAGGGGGGCAGATAAGGGGTGTTTAGACTTGGGGTACATGTTAGGATGTTAGGTGTAGACGTTCCCATTATGATTTGGATAGTAATTAGATTTGGGTGTTCTGATTTTTTGGGGAGTTGGGATTTTTATCGTAGAATTTCATGACAGTTTTGTAAATTAAAGGATTTAGCAGGTGTGTGGGGGCCTTACAGGTGGGGTCTATGTGGGGAGTTCTTGCATTGGTTGTGTGTGCAGTGGCTGGGGTCCTTGTGGTAGGGGTGTCTTAAAGGTTTGGGGTTTCTTATGTTGGGGTGTGGTGATCTCAGGGTTAATAGTGGCTGGGTTTTTTTGGGGGGAGGTGTGTCTGGTGGTTTTACCCTTTAACTGCTGTGCCATTTCCACCCCTGTGATGAGCTGTTTTTGATTTTTAGGTGCTGCTAAAATCTAAGCCCCGCTGTAGGTCATTTTAGTGAGAAACCCACACTTATATATTGCTTTCTTCAGCATATTCATACTATACCATTATTTTATGTATATATCATGACACGTGAGAACTCGGCAACAAAATGTGTTAAAAATCTATATTAGTTTTTTTCAAATAGTATGTGTTTTCCCAAAAAAAAAACTTTGTTGTAAAAATAAGAATGGTTTATCCACATATAAAAAATGCCCTTTGGGTATATTTATATAACTTTGTTGCGCAAATAGGGACTTTCATGAGGCTTCTATCAAATAAATGCATAATACTCATGCCAGGGGATCACTATTACCAAAGTGATCATCTGGCTATGCAAAGCTATATATGGGTACATTTTTTAAAAAAAAGGGTTTCTAGGATTTAAATGTATGGGCTCTTTGGGGTCTCTAAGCCTTTTTGACAAGCTGTTACATGCCTATTGAGGCTTGTTATATACAAAATGTGTCTGTTTGTTTTTTAATTTTTAGTACCAAGTAAACCATTTGAAAGAGCAGGAAATTGCCTTTCTAACGATGGGTCTTGGGGGTTTCTAGGACTTAAAGGGTTATAAAACTTTGTTTAAAAAGAAGTCTTATATGACAGAAATGCAATTCAATAACTGAAATAGACCTAAATCCACTTACTTGTTTTGTAAAACAATGTTTGCAGATATGAAAAAAGTATAAATTATTTTGCATTAGTTACATGTGAACGGCCACCTCGAAAAGTAGGCTGAATTTTCTTAAAACCCATCAGCCAATCGCTAAGCCTTAGCTAAGAGCTATTTAGAATATTTATGATTTCAAAGCAGGCTCCAGATTGCAAGCGCAATAAGGCACTTGTGGTGTCACATGTGCACTTTGTCTTAAACCGTGTAGCTGACATTTCCATTAGCGATTGTGCTGCTTCTACTCTTTTACAGATTTTTTTGATGACGCAGTGTAAGGCTTTTTTTGTAAAAGGTTCATGATTTACATATGCAGGGCCAGGGTAGTGTTGTAAAGATAATGCTTGGGTCCATGTCCTTCCATGTTAGGCCCTACCTGGGTAGCTCACTTTTAAAGGACTCATATAATGATTCCAAGGATCTGTTTGACAAAGATAGCATTTTGCAGTCTGAATTGCAGCAAAACTGTTATAAACATTAAGGGCTAGATTACAAGTAGAGCGCTATTTTAACATGCTCCTGTAAATGGGCAGATTCACCCAAATTATATTGTAGCTATCTTAGGGTTTATTTTATAGGTAAGTATTTAGATTTAAATAGGAATAATTTATTTAATTGTAGTTATTTTATTTAGATTTATTTAAATTATATTTAAGTTAGGGGGGTGTTAGGGTTAGGGTTAGACTTAGATTTAGGGTTTAATACATTTAATATAGTTGCGGCGACGTTGGGGGCGGCAGATTAGGGGTTAATACAATTTAACTAGTGTTTTCGATACGGGAGGGCAGCGGTTTAGGGTTTAATAAATATTGCATAGTGGCGGCGATGTCCGGTTCGGCAGATTAGGGATTAAAAATATTTTTTAGTGTTTGAGATGTGGGGGGGCCTCAGTTTAGGGGTTAATAGGTATTTTATGGGTGTTAGTGTACTTTTTAGCACTTTAGTTAAGAGTTTTATGTTACGGCGTTAGCCCATAAAACTCTTAACTACTGAATTTTAAATGCGGTACCAGTCTTGACAGGAGAGGCTGTACCGTTCACTTTTTTGCAGACTCGTAATACCGGCGTTATGCAAGTCCCATTGAAAATATAGGATACGCAATTGACGTAAGTAGATTTGCGGTATTTTTTCTTCTGACAAAAAAAGTGAGCGGAGAGCCTGTCATTTCAAGACTCGTAATACCAGCATTAGGAAAAAAGCAGTATTAGGACCTCTTAACGCTGCTTTTTAACCCTAACGCACATCTCGTAATCTAGCCGTGTGATTTTTGGACATTTTTGAATTTTCTTAAAAAGGGCATTTTCAATTACTTCTGGACTACCATAGGTCTGATCCAAACATTCCCAAACCATTTTTAAACCTGCAACTGGGTTGTCTACATGGACAGCTCTGAGCCTCTTGACACGTTCTGCAGATTCTGCACCTAACCACTTTACCAGCAGATCAAGCTCTTCTCTAGCAGATATACCTAAATCTTCAACAGCAGTCTTGAATGTAGACTTCCAAGCTCTGTAGTTCTCTGGCAGGTCATCAAATTGTGTAAGACTTGTATTAGTAAGTTCACTTCGAATCATATACCTTGCAAACTCAGACATCTCTAACCTCTTTGTCTTTGTTACTGGAGGTTCCTGAAGATCACTTGGGTTGTAGGAATTGAATGCTGAGGGATAGTATGGGTTCGCTGATACATTTAATCCAGCTGAAGCCTTTTCTTTCACTGATCTTAATGGAAGTGACTGTGATGGGCCCCATACTTGCTTGTTTACAAGAGGTTGTGTGATTTGTGCATTGACACTTGAGCTGCTTATCTGCTGAATTGCATCAGTTCTGGCTGGAGCAATTGGATCACTATTGAGATGTATATAATTTGTGGTAGGGTGCACGTGATTCCAACCTCTGTCTCCTTCTTCTTCCTCAAAGGAATTGTAGTGTTTCCACTCTGGTTAAGAACATAATCACATGTTCGCTTCTCTAGGTAGTCTGATGCCACCAGACTAAAAGAATATTCTAGGAGTTTTTCTGTATTGGCTGACTCAAGTACCTTTAATCTTGCCATGGCTACAGCTACTTATTTTTCATATTGCAGTATTTCTAAATCTGTTTATTTTTTCGCTGCTTCTAATTCTTTTTCCTTTTGCCATTTTGCTGCTTCTAATTATTTTTCCTTTACCCATTTTGCTGCTTCTAATTATTTTTCCTTTTTCTGTTTTGCTGCCTCCATTTTCAGTGTTTCTTCTTTTTTTCTAAAACAGGCACGCACTATTGAAGTTTCTGCTTCTGCATGTGCTTTGATAATGGCGGAGCTTATAGATAAAGAGGTAGTACTTCTAGATCTAGCAGAGCGAATTGTTGAAGCAGCACGCAGTGATCTGGATTCTAGCAAGTCTGCAATCCTGCTTTCAACTGTTGCTAATGTGCTTTGCATTAACGTCTTGCACTGTAGATTAGATTCTTTAAACTGGGTTTGAATTTGCACAGTTTCCTAAACATTAGTTTTTGATAGCAGATTAAAATATTTGAGTGACAACCTTTCATAATTTTCATAACAAGCATTAAGTCTGTCAGCAATCTAGTTTAACTGTTCTCTGTCATTAAGAGTTTCATTAGCTAAAGACAAACATTTTCTAACCTTCTCCCACATTTCATCCAATGCATCCACTAATTCATCTTTCTCAGCTTGATAACTTTGTATGACTTTCTCAGTGGGGTTTATTGTACGCTGTGGTCTAATGCTCTGCTCTTTCTCCTGTGACAGTGTAGTTTTTATTGCAAGTTACTTTTCAAACATTTTGAGTCACTAGATTAGAGCTTTTTTTAACTGCAGTAGTACATTTCTCTAAGGAAAATGAACAGTTTATAAAAGTTCAGTGTACACTTCTCAGCAGCAGATTATCTTGTGTGAGTGCATATACTTAATGGAGACTTCCTTGTTAAATGCAGAAACCTTTACTGAGCTGAGTACAGCAAGCAATGTAGCTTCTTATTTATATAAAGTCCTTAAGTTACAAACTGAGCTGTGTTCAGTTACACAAACATGAGTCTTTCTATTGAAGATTAGTAACTCTGAAGGTATTATTTTTACTATTCTGACTTCATCTACTGTTTGCAAGATGACTGCCTTCTGAAGGAAAGTTTAGAACATGCAATCTACTTACAGTTAGTAGAATCCAGCAGTAGCTAAACTCAGACAAATATCACAGCAGAGATTTATGAATTCTTCATGCTTTATTGTTGCAGGAGATAGAATTCTGAGGTTCCAGAAGTGGTAATGCCAGGTAAAAATATTTTTGCCTCTACAAAGCTATTAGCAGAACGTTCTAGCAAACTTTACACACAAAATGAAACTAAAATGGAGGCAGGAAGTGACCTCAAAAGGTCAGAGGTAGAACAGATAATATACATTAAATTAAATACAATAATAAAACATAACACTAGCGGGAGAACAAGAACTAAAATATCACTTAAAGATGTACGTATGAAATATGATTCAAAAGGAAGAGAAAGTCCCGCTGATTATAAGGATAAAACTTGTCGTTATTTACAAATCATCATAAAAACAACAGCAATTGGAAGGGTCCAATAAAGTGCACAAGATGTGAAAGCGTAGCACCAATGGCTTACATGTTTCTGCACTGAGCCATAATCATAGCTTGCGGTGCTACACCTGTCATTCAGCTAGATTACAAGTTTTGCTTTATGACTCAAATAGCATCGTTATGGGCCATAATGCCTAATTTTCCCTAACGCTGCTATTACAAGTTTCTGTAATGCCACAAAAATCCCCATCTATGCTCAAATCCAGAATGCTTTCCCAGACCAGTAGTTATTGATCATTACCAAAAACATGCACAAATTACTTAAAAAATATTATACAAAGCACACTTACACTCCTACAAACACTATACATTTTTTATTATTCTCATAATGTATTTTGAAAAACAAATATAACGGATAAAAGATACAAAGGCCTCTACTTATCAAGCCGTCGACTTTCTTGCATTCGACAGCACCAATACACTCCCCTAAGATCGCCTAACATCGCTGCCGTGGACCTGAATATTTTTGCCAAAATTATCAAGAAAGCTGTCAAAAAGCCGTGCACCAAGTACGGGGCGATGAGCAGTGGACTGTTGTTAACTAACAGTCAGCGATCTCGCTGCTCTTCGGCTTATTCGCAGCTTTCTTGCTTCCCTGTCACTAAGCACCCACACTATACTAAACTGTTTTACCCCCTATACCGCCACTCCCGGACCCTGCCGCACTTAAATAAAGTTATTAACACCTAAACCGCCGCTCCCGGACCCCACCGCAACTCTAATTAATGTATTAACCCCTAAACCGCTGCTCCCGGACCCTGCCACACCCAAATAAAATGTTTAACCCCTAAACCTTTGCTCCCGGAGCCAACCACCACCTACATTATATGTATTAACCCCTAAACCGCCGCTCCCAGACCCCGCCACAACTAAATAAAATGTTTAACCCCTAAACCGCCGCTCACGGACCCCGTCGCCACCTACATTAAATTTATTAACCCCTAATCTGACCCCCCTATACCGCCACCACCAACATTAAATGTATTAACCCCTAATCTAACCCCCTACACAGCTGCCACCTACATTAAATTTATTAACCCCTAATCTCCCGTCCCCAACGTCGCTGCCACTATATTAAATTTATTAACCCCTAAACCTGTCAAACCCTAACCTTAACACCCCCTAACTTAAATATAAATTAAATTAATCTAAATAAATATTCCTATCATGAAATAAATTATTCCTATTTAAAACTAAATACCTATAAAATAAACCCTAAGATAGCTACAATATAACAAATAGTTACATTGTAGCTATTTTAGGGTTTATTTTTTATTTAACAGGCAACTTTGTATTTATTTTAACTAGGTAGAATAGTTATTAAATAGTTATTAACTATTTAATAACTACCTAGTTAAAATAAATACAAAAGTACCTGTAAAATAAAACCTAACCTAAGTTACAATTACACCTAACACTGTACTATAATTAAATTAATTCCCTAAATTAAAATAAATTAATTACAATTAAATAAAATTAACTAAAGTACAAAAAAAGCCAAACACTAAATTACAGAAAATAATAAAATAATTACAAGAATTTTAAACTAATTACACCTAATCTAATCCCCCTAATAAAATAAAAAAAGCCCCCCAAAATAATAAAAACCCCTACCCTATACTAAATTACAAATAGACCTTAAAAGGGCCTTTGCGGGGAATTGCCCTAAAGTTACAGCTCTTTTACCTGTAAACAAAAATACAATTCCCCCCCAACATTACAACCCACCATCCACTCACCCAACCCTACTCTAAAACCCACCCAATCCCCCCTTAATAAAATCTAACACTACCCCCTTGAAGGTCACCCTACCTTGAGACGTCTTCACCCAACCGGGCAGAAGTGGTCCTCCAGACAGTCCGAAGTCTTCATCCTATCCGGGCAGAAGAGGACCTCCAGACGGGCAGAAGTTTTCACCCAGGCGGCATCTTCTATCTTCATCCATCCGGAGCAGAGCGGGTCCATCTTCAAGACATCTGATGCGGAGCATCCTTAAAGGCCGACGACTACTCGACGAATGAATATTCCTTTAAATGACGTCATCCAAGATGGCGTCCCTTGAATTCCGATTGGCTGAGAATTCTATCAGCCAATCGGAATTAAGGCAGGAAAAATCCTATTGGCTGATGCAATCAGCCAATAGGATTGAAGTTCAATCCTATTGGCTGATCCAATCAGCCAATAAGATTGAGCTTGCATTCTATTGGCTGATTGGAACAGCCAATAGAATGCAAGCTCAATCCTATTGGCTGATTGCATCAGTCAATAGGATTTTTCCTACCTTAATTCCAATTGGCTGATAGAATTCTATCAGCCAATCGGAATTCAAGGGACGCCATCTTGAATGACGTCATTTAAAGGAATATTCATTCGATATTCAATCAGATTGAGCTTGCATTCTATTGAGCTGATCGGAACAGCCAATAGAATGCGAGCTCAATCTGATTGGCTGATTGGATCAGCCAAACCGATTGAACTTAAATCTGATTGGCTGATTCAATCACCCAATCAGATTTTTCCTACCTTAATTCCTATTGACTGATAGAATCCTATCAGCCAATCGGAATTTGAGGGACGCCATCTTGGATGACGTCCCTTAAAGGAACCTTCATTCGTTGGGTGTCGTTGGAAGAAGAGGATGGATCCGCGTCAGCTGCTTCAAGATGGTCCCGCTCCGCGCTGGATGGATGAATATAGAAGATGCCTCCTGGATGAAGATGTCTACCGGTCCGGATGTCCTCTTCTTGCCGGATAGGATGAAGACTTCGGACCCTCTTCTGGACAGATCAGTGATACCTGGCGTGGTGAAGACAAGGTAGGGAGATCTTCATGGGCTTAGTGTTAGGTTTTTTAAGGGGGGTTTGGGTTAGATTAGAGGTATGTGGGTAGTGGGTTGTAATGTTGGGGGGGGTATTGTATTTTTTTTTAAATGCAAAAGAGCTTATTTCTTTGGGGCATGCCCCGCAAAAGGCCCTTTTAAGGGCTGGTAAGGTAAAAGAGCTGTAAACTTTTTATTTTAGAATAGGGTAGGGCATTTTTTTATTTACGGGGGCTTTGTTATTTTTTAGGGGGATTAGAGTAGGTGTAATTAGTTTGAAAATCTTGTAATCTTTTTTTATTTTTTGAATTTAGTGTTTGTTTGTTTGTTTTTTGTAATTTAGTGGGTTTTTTTTGTAATTTAGTTTAGTTGATTTAATTGTAGATAATTGTAGGTAGTTTATTTAATTTATTTATTGATAGTGTAGTGTTAGGTTTAATTGTAACTTAGGTTAGTATTTATTTTACAGGTAATTTTGTAATTATTTTAACTAGGTAGCTATTAAATAATTATTAACTATTTAATAGCTATTGTACCTGGTTAAAATAAATACAAAGTTGCCTGTAAAATAAATATAAATCCTAAAATAGCTACAATATAATTATTCGTTATATTGTAGCTATATTAGGGTTTATTTTACAGGTAAGTATTTAGTTTTAAATAGGATTAATTTATTTAATAAGCTTTACTTTATTTTGTTAGATTTAAATTATATTTAACTTAGGGGGGTGTTAGGGTTAGGTTTAGACTTAGCTTTAGGGGTTAATACATTTATTATAGTAGCGCTGAGGTCCGGTCGGCAGATTAGGGGTTAATAAGTGTAGGTAAGGTAGCGGCGATGTTGGGGGGGGGCAGATTAGGGGTTAATAAATATAATATAGGGGTCGGAGATGTTAGGGGCAGCAGATTAGGGGTACATAGCTATAATGTAGGTTGCGGCGGTGTACGGAGCGGCAGAATAGGGGTTAATAATATAATGCAGGGGTCAGCGATAGCAGGGGCGGCAGATTAGGGGTTAATAAGTGTAAGGTTAGGGGTGTTTAGACTCGGGGTTCATGTTAGGGTGTTAGGTGCAGACTTAGGAAGTGTTTCCCCATAGGAAACAATGGGGCTGCGTTAGGAGCTGAACGCTGCTTTTTTGCAGGTGTTAGGTTTTTTCCAGCTCAAACTGCCGCATTGTTTCCTATGGGGGAATCGTGCACGAGCACGTTTTTGAAGCTGGCCGCGTCCTTAAGCAACGCTGGTATTGAGAATTGAAGTGGCGGTAAATATGCCTGTACGCTCCCTTTTTGGAGCCTATCGCAGCCCTTCAGTGAACTCTAAATACCAGCTTTGTTTAAAAGGTGCGGGGGGAAAAAAACACGTGTAGCTAACGCACCCCTTTGGCCGCAAAACTCTAAATCTAGCCGTAAGCTAGCTACAATGTAACTATTAGTTATATTGTAGCTAGCTTAGGGTTTATTTTATAGGTACGTATTTAGTTTTAAATAGGAATAATTTATTTAATGATAGGAATATTTATTTAGATTTATTTAAATTATTTTTAAGTTAGGGGGGTTAGGGTTAGACTTAGGTTTAGGGGTTAATAAATTTAATGTAGGTGGCGGCGGTGTAGGGGGTCAGATTACGGGTTAATAAATTTAATGTAGGTGAAGGCTGGGTCCGGGAGCAGTGGTTTAGGGGTTAAACACTTTATTTAGTTGCGCCGGGCTTCGGGAGAGGCGGTTTAGGGGTTAATAAGTATAATGTAGGTGGCGGTGGTGTCGGGCGGCAGATTAGGGGTTAATAAGTATAATGTAGGTGGCAGCGGTGTAGGGGGGCAGATAAGGGGTGTTTAGACTTGGGGTACATGTTAGGATGTTAGGTGTAGACGTTCCCATTATGATTTGGGTAGTAATTAGATTTGGGTGTTCTGATTTTTTGGGGAGTTGGGATTTTTATCGTAGAATTTCATGACAGTTTTGTAAATTAAAGGATTTAGCAGGTGTGTGGGGGCCTTACAGGTGGGGTCTATGTGGGGAGTTCTTGCATTGGTTGTGTGTGCAGTGGCTGGGGTCCTTGTGGTAGGGGTGTCTTAAAGGTTTGGGGTTTCTTATGTTGGGGTGTGGTGATCTCAGGGTTAATAGTGGCTGGGTTTTTTTTGGGGGGAGGTGTGTCTGGTGGTTTTACCCTTTAACTGCTGTGCCATTTCCACCCCTGTGATGAGCTGTTTTTGATTTTTAGGTGCTGCTAAAATCTAAGCCCCGCTGTAGGTCATTTTAGTGAGAAACCCACACTTATATATTGCTTTCTTCAGCATATTCATACTATACCATTATTTTATGTATATATCATGACACGTGAGAACTCGGCAACAAAATGTGTTAAAAATCTATATTAGTTTTTTTCAAATAGTATGTGTTTTCCCAAAAAAAAAACTTTGTTGTAAAAATAAGAATGGTTTATCCACATATAAAAAATGCCCTTTGGGTATATTTATATAACTTTGTTGCGCAAATAGGGACTTTCATGAGGCTTCTATCAAATAAATGCATAATACTCATGCCAGGGGATCACTATTACCAAAGTGATCATCTGGCTATGCAAAGCTATATATGGGTACATTTTTTAAAAAAAAGGGTTTCTAGGATTTAAATGTATGGGGTCTTGGGGGTCTCTAAGCCTTTTTGACAAGCTGTTACATGCCTATTGAGGCTTGCTATATACAAAATGTGTCTGTTTGTTTTTTAATTTTTAGTACCAAGTAAACCATTTGAAAGAGCAGGAAATTGCCTTTCTAACGATGGGTCTTGGGGGTTTCTAGGACTTAAAGGGTTATAAAACTTTGTTTAAAAAGAAGTCTTGTATGACAGAAATGCAATTCAATAACTGAAATAGACCTAAATCCACTTACTTGTTTTGTAAAACAATGTTTGCAGATATGAAAAAAGTATAAATTATTTTGCATTAGTTACATGTGAACGGCCACCTCGAAAAGTAGGCTGAATTTTCTTAAAACCCATCAGCCAATAGCTAAGCCTTAGCTAAGAGCTATTTAGAATATTTATGATTTCAAAGCAGGCTCCAGATTGCAAGCGCAATAAGGCACTTGTGGTGTCACATGTGCACTTTGTCTTAAACCGTGTAGCTGACATTTCCATTAGCGATTGTGCTGCTTCTACTCTTTTACAGATTTTTTTGATGACGCAGTGTAAGGCTTTTTTTGTAAAAGGTTCATGATTTACATATGCAGGGCCAGGGTAGTGTTGTAAAGATAATGCTTGGGTCCATGTCCTTCCATGTTAGGCCCAACCTGGGTAGCTCACTTTTAAAGGACTCATATAATGATTCCAAGGATCTGTTTGACAAAGATAGCATTTTGCAGTCTGAATTGCAGCAAAACTGTTATAAACATTAAGGGCTAGATTACAAGTAGAGCGCTATTTTAACATGCTCCTGTAAATGGGCAGATTCACCCAAATTATATTGTAGCTATCTTAGGGTTTATTTTATAGGTAAGTATTTAGATTTAAATAGGAATAATTTAGTTAATTGTAGTTATTTTATTTAGATTTATTTAAATTATATTTAAGTTAGGGGGGTGTTAGGGTTAGGGTTAGACTTAGATTTAGGGTTTAATACATTTAATATAGTTGCGGCGACGTTGGGGGCGGCAGATTAGGGGTTAATACAATTTAACTAGTGTTTGCGATACGGGAGG
This sequence comes from Bombina bombina, assembly GCF_027579735.1. NCBI lineage: Eukaryota > Metazoa > Chordata > Amphibia > Anura > Bombinatoridae > Bombina > Bombina bombina. The sequence goes on along the minus strand of NC_069501.1, from coordinate 391,618,840 downwards.
GCAGCGGTTTAGGGTTTAATAAATATTGCATAGTGGCGGCGATGTCCGGTTCGGCAGATTAGGGATTAAAAATATTTTTTAGTGTTTGAGATGTGGGGGGGCCTCAGTTTAGGGGTTAATAGGTATTTTATGGGTGTTAGTGTACTTTTTAGCACTTTAGTTAAGAGTTTTATGTTACGGCGTTAGCCCATAAAACTCTTAACTACTGAATTTTAAATGCGGTACCAGTCTTGACAGGAGAGGCTGTACCGTTCACTTTTTTGCAGACTCGTAATACCGGCATTATGCAAGTCCCATTGAAAATATAGGATACGCAATTGACGTAAGTAGATTTGCGGTATTTTTTCTTCTGACAAAAAAAGTGAGCGGAGAGCCTGTCATTTCAAGACTCGTAATACCAGCATTAGGAAAAAAGCAGTATTAGGACCTCTTAACGCTGCTTTTTAACCCTAACGCACATCTCGTAATCTAGCCGTGTGATTTTTGGACATTTTTGAATTTTCTTAAAAAGGGCATTTTCAATTACTTCTGGACTACCATAGGTCTGATCCAAACATTCCCAAACCATTTTTAAACCTGCAACTGGGTTGTCTACATGGACAGCTCTGAGCCTCTTGACACGTTCTGCAGATTCTGCACCTAACCACTTTACCAGCAGATCAAGCTCTTCTCTAGCAGATATACCTAAATCTTCAACAGCAGTCTTGAATGTAGACTTCCAAGCTCTGTAGTTCTCTGGCAGGTCATCAAATTGTGTAAGACTTGTATTAGTAAGTTCACTTCGAATCATATACCTTGCAAACTCAGACATCTCTAACCTCTTTGTCTTTGTTACTGGAGGTTCCTGAAGATCACTTGGGTTGTAGGAATTGAATGCTGAGGGATAGTATGGGTTCGCTGATACATTTAATCCAGCTGAAGCCTTTTCTTTCACTGATCTTAATGGAAGTGACTGTGATGGGCCCCATACTTGCTTGTTTACAAGAGGTTGTGTGATTTGTGCATTGACACCTGAGCTGCTTATCTGCTGAATTGCATCAGTTCTGGCTGGAGCAATTGGATCACTATTGAGATGTATATAATTTGTGGTAGGGTGCACGTGATTCCAACCTCTGTCTCCTTCTTCTTCCTCAAAGGAATTGTAGTGTTTCCACTCTGGTTAAGAACATAATCACATGTTCGCTTCTCTAGGTAGTCTGATGCCACCAGACTAAAAGAATATTCTAGGAGTTTTTCTGTATTGGCTGACTCAAGTACCTTTAATCTTGCCATGGCTACAGCTACTTATTTTTCATATTGCAGTATTTCTAAATCTGTTTATTTTTTCGCTGCTTCTAATTCTTTTTCCTTTTGCCATTTTGCTGCTTCTAATTATTTTTCCTTTACCCATTTTGCTGCTTCTAATTATTTTTCCTTTTTCTGTTTTGCTGCCTCCATTTTCAGTGTTTCTTCTTTTTTTCTAAAACAGGCACGCACTATTGAAGTTTCTGCTTCTGCATGTGCTTTGATAATGGCGGAGCTTATAGATAAAGAGGTAGTACTTCTAGATCTAGCAGAGCGAATTGTTGAAGCAGCACGCAGTGATCTGGATTCTAGCAAGTCTGCAATCCTGCTTTCAACTGTTGCTAATGTGCTTTGCATTAACGTCTTGCACTGTAGATTAGATTCTTTAAACTGGGTTTGAATTTGCACAGTTTCCTAAACATTAGTTTTTGATAGCAGATTAAAATATTTGAGTGACAACCTTTCATAATTTTCATAACAAGCATTAAGTCTGTCAGCAATCTAGTTTAACTGTTCTCTGTCATTAAGAGTTTCATTAGCTAAAGACAAACATTTTCTAACCTTCTCCCACATTTCATCCAATGCATCCACTAATTCATCTTTCTCAGCTTGATAACTTTGTATGACTTTCTCAGTGGGGTTTATTGTACGCTGTGGTCTAATGCTCTGCTCTTTCTCCTGTGACAGTGTAGTTTTTATTGCAAGTTACTTTTCAAACATTTTGAGTCACTAGATTAGAGCTTTTTTTAACTGCAGTAGTACATTTCTCTAAGGAAAATGAACAGTTTATAAAAGTTCAGTGTACACTTCTCAGCAGCAGATTATCTTGTGTGAGTGCATATACTTAATGGAGACTTCCTTGTTAAATGCAGAAACCTTTACTGAGCTGAGTACAGCAAGCAATGTAGCTTCTTATTTATATAAAGTCCTTAAGTTACAAACTGAGCTGTGTTCAGTTACACAAACATGAGTCTTTCTATTGAAGATTAGTAACTCTGAAGGTATTATTTTTACTATTCTGACTTCATCTACTGTTTGCAAGATGACTGCCTTCTGAAGGAAAGTTTAGAACATGCAATCTACTTACAGTTAGTAGAATCCAGCAGTAGCTAAACTCAGACAAATATCACAGCAGAGATTTATGAATCCTTCATGCTTTATTGTTGCAGGAGATAGAATTCTGAGGTTCCAGAAGTGGTAATGCCAGGTAAAAATATTTTTGCCTCTACAAAGCTATTAGCAGAACGTTCTAGCAAACTTTACACACAAAATGAAACTAAAATGGAGGCAGGAAGTGACCTCAAAAGGTCAGAGGTAGAACAGATAATATACATTAAATTAAATACAATAATAAAACATAACACTAGCGGGAGAACAAGAACTAAAATATCACTTAAAGATGTACGTATGAAATATGATTCAAAAGGAAGAGAAAGTCCCGCTGATTATAAGGATAAAACTTGTCGTTATTTACAAATCATCATAAAAACAACAGCAATTGGAAGGGTCCAATAAAGTGCACAAGATGTGAAAGCGTAGCACCAATGGCTTACATGTTTCTGCACTGAGCCGTAATCATAGCTTGCGGTGCTACACCTGTCATTCAGCTAGATTACAAGTTTTGCTTTATGACTCAAATAGCATTGTTATGGGCCATAATGCCTAATTTTCCCTAACGCTGCTATTACAAGTTTCTGTAATGCCACAAAAATCCCCATCTATGCTCAAATCCAGAATGCTTTCCCAGACCAGTAGTTATTGATCATTACCAAAAACATGCACAAATTACTTAAAAAATATTATACAAAGCACACTTACACTCCTACAAACACTATACATTTTTTATTATTTTCATAAAGTATTTTGAAAAAGAAAAAAAATGGATAAAAGATACAAAGGCCTCTACTTATAAAGCCGTCGACTTTCTTGCATTCGACGGCACCAATACACTCGCCTAAGATCGCCTAACATCGCTGCCGTGGACCTGAATATGTTCGCCAAAATTATCAAGAAAGCTGTCAAAAAGCCGTGCACCAAGTATGGGGCGATGAGCAGCGGACTGTTGTTAACTAACAGTCATCGATCTCGCTGCTCTTCGGCTTATTCGCAGCTTTCTTGCTACCCTGTCACTAAGCACCCACACTATACTAAACTGTTTTACCCCCTATACCGCCACTCCCGGACCCCGCCGCACCTAAATAAAGTTATTAACACCTAAAATGCCACTCCTGGAGCCCACTGCAGCTCTAATAAATGTATTACCCCTAAACCGCCGCTCCCGGACCCTGCCACACCTAAATAAAGTGTTTAACCCCTAAACCGTCGCTCCCGGAGCCCACCACCACCTACATTATATGTATTAACCCCTAAAGCACTGCTCCCAGACCCCGCCACAACTAAATAAAATGTTTAACCCCTAATCTGACCCCCCCTACACCGCCGCCATCTACATTAAATTTATTAACCCCTAATCTCCTGCCCCCAAAGTCGCCGCCACTATATTACATTTATTAACCCCTAAACCTGTCTAACCCTAACACCCCCTAACTTAAATATAATTTAAATTAATCTAAATAAATATTCCTAACATGAAATAAATTATTCCTATTTAAAAATAAATACTTACCTATAAAATAAACCCTAAGATAGCTACAACATAACAAATAGTTACATTGTAGCTATTTTAGGGTTTATTTTTATTTTACAGGCAACTTCGTATTTATTTTAACTAGGTAGAATAGTTATTAAATAGTTATTAACTTTTTAATAACTATCTAGTTAAAATAAATACAAAAATACCTTTAAAATAAAACCTAACCTAAGTTACAATTACACCTAACACTACACTATAATTAAATTAATTCCCTAAATTAAAATAAATTAATTACAATTAAATAAAATTAACTAAAGTACAAAAACAAACAAACACTAAATTACAGAAAATAATAAAATAATTACAAGAATTTTAAACTAATTACACCTAATCTAATCCCCCTAATAAAATAAAAAAGCCCCCCAAAATAATAAAAATCCCTACCCTATACTAAATTACAAATAGCCCTTAAAAGGGCCTTTTGCGGGTAATTGTCCCAAAGTAATCAGCTCTTTTACCTGTAAACAAAAATACAATAGCTCCCCCAACATTTCAACCCACCACCCACACACCCAACGCTACTCTAAAACCCACTCAATCCCCCCCTTAATAAAACCTAACACTACCCCCTTGAAGATCACCCTACCTTGAGACATCTTCACCCAACCGGGAAGAAGTGGTCCTCCAGACGGTCCGAAGTCTTCATCCTATACGGGCAGAAGAGGACCTCCAGACGGGCAGAAGTCTTCATCCAGGCGGCATCTTCTATCTTCATCCATCCGGAGCAGAGCGGGTCCATCTTCAAGACATCCGACGTGGAGCATCCTTCCAGGCCGACGACTACCCGACGAATGAATATTCCTTTAAATGACATCATCCAAGATGGCGTCCCTTGATGTCAGGATTTTACCATTCTGTACCTTTAACAACTAATTATCATACTGCTATTTAAGGCTCCACCTACTGTTGAACGTTGCTTGGTAATTTGTTCAGTCACCCACTGTTCCTGAACACTTCGCACCCAGCTATTCCCTCCTGTCTAAGTTGGGATTTCCTGCTTTTGATACTAGTTCTTGTTACTCAAGTCTTGTGGTTTTGCAGCTCCACAACTTTGTTCCTGTCTCTCTCGCTGCTTGCTTCCTGCTTACTCACATGCTGGTCCGTTGGCGTGTGACGTCATTAGGTGAAACCGCAGCCGCCACACACTCTCACTGAATCTCGGCACACGCTGTGTGTATTCCTTCTCCGGTAACTCCGCTTCTACTCCACTCTGAGGATACTATTTGGGAAGTCGGTTTGTATATAATATCATCTGGATTACCGGTCTGTATTACCAATTTACATATAAGGATATCTTGCCTTTCATGTCATTTGCTACTGCTTGCCTCAAATAATCAAGTAATCAAGTCTACCTGCCATACTAAGCTATTAACCAGTTTATCTCATGCACTTGCTGTTACATGTACTATTCCGCTTGTGATTCACTATATTGACTTGCACAGTGACTTTTGCCGTATCTATCATTTGCCTAAATAGCACTACTCCATTTGCATTAACCTCTGATGAACTTTATGTGCTTAAACTGACTTTAACCAACGAAGCTACTCTGCACAACTCTATCTAATGTGTGTGCCTGTGCAAGTTATGTAAATATTTTATATGTGTGTGATGCGAGTCTACAACTCATTTGGATGTGAATAAGCTTCTCCCTAAACTTTGGATTCTGAGTTATCCTACATTACCATACTATATTACTGTTTAACTCATATCCAACTCCTTTTGGTATACCATCTTCACTCTGTATCCTACAGTAGTGACCCTCAGATCTATGAGCATAACAGGGTTCACACAAGTTAGATCTTAGTGAACCCGAGGTAAGGTGTGAGACTGAGTGGTCCTGCATGAACAAGGGTACTAGTTCATACTTAAACATTACATATTACCAAGCCTATAAAGATAACTAGTACTTTGTTTAATGGATATAACAGAGCTTTACAATAGGGTTGGCTCCCTAGCTCAAAGTATGGATCACATGATACAGGGATTAAGGGAGATACAATTGGAGAACCAAAATATCAGAAAATTCATAAATGAGCAGCTTGCCAGTAAACCTCCTGTAGCTGAAAATTCAGCTGAACCTTTAATTAGCCCTCCTGAAAAATTCTCTGGGGAGAGAGCTTTATTCAGGGATTTTAAGAACTCTTGTACACTGATGTTTACTCTGAAACCTAAATCATATCCAACAGATAGGGTCAGGGTATTAACTGTTATCTCATTCTTACGTGGTGAGGCCAGGTCTTGGGCTAATACCTATTATGAAAAGGATGATCCCATCTTAAATTCTCTCGATGCATTTTTTTCCGCCATGTCTCTGCTTTATGAGGATCATAATAAACAGAACACAGCAGAAACAGCTATTAGGTCCTTACGTCAAGGGAAGAGAGTTGTGGAAGAATACATCACAGATTTCAAACGTTGGGCACCAGACACTCAGTGGAACACTCCAGCCTTAAGGAATCAATACCGATTAGGTCTCAGTGAAGCAATAAAAGATGAGCTTGCACGTGGTATCATTCCTGATGATTTAGAAGCCCTCATGACACTTAGCATTGGTATAGACCGAAGATTAAGGGAAAGAAAATCTGAAAGATCCTTCAGTGATGCAAGTTACAGAAAACTACCCACTTATCATGCTACACCTTCAACTTTGCCAGCAAGGTCCCTTGATGAACCTATGGATGTAGCAGTGATTCGTGCTCCTCTAAAACCAGAAGAAAAAGCTAGGCGCAAATTATTGAACCTTTGTTTATACTGTGCTGACAAAGATCACACTGTTAAGGATTGTCCAATACTTCTTCGCCAAAAGAAGGGTAAGACACCTCCTAGTTATCATATAATCAATATGGTACATGATTTCATTTCTCATTTGTCCCTTCCTCTCTCCCTACAGTGGCATCACCGGAAGATAGACGTACAGGCCGTAGTTGACTCTGGCGCATCTGGGAATTTTGTAGATATTTCTTTTGTTGTTAAAAATAAGATCCCACTAATAAAAAAGAGTGTTTCACTTCCTATACATTTGGTTGATGGCTCACTATTCAGTTCAGGTCCAATAACACATCACACCATTCCTATTACTGTAGTAACTAAGTCTGGTCATATTGAGCAATTGTCTTTCGATGTACTTCCCACTTCAGTATATCCTATGATACTTGGTTTGAACTGGTTAATAAGACACAACCCCACTATTTCATGGTGTGAGGGGTCTGTGATATTTGATTCAGCATTTTGTAAACATTCATGTTTTACCAAACACTCTTTATACCATTTATCTGTCAATGCCCTACCTGAATGTTACAAAGAATTTAGTGACGTTTTTGATAAGGTTGAGGCAGACACACTACCACCACACAGGACGTATGATTGTCCTATTGATCTCATACCAAACAGTACCATACCTATAGGACATATATATCCTCTTTCTGAGCCAGAATTAGCTCATTTAAAAAATTATTTGGATGATAACTTAAAAAAAGGCTTCATTAGACCCTCCACATCCTCAGTTGGAGCTTCTATGTTTTTTGTTAAGAATAAGGATGGTAGTCTTCGTCCAATCATTGACTATAGGCAACTTAACAAATGTACAAAGAAAAATAGATACCCCCTGCCTCTCATTCCTGAATTAATTGAACGGTTACGTGGTGCTGTAATTTATACAAAATTAGATCTTAGAGGTGCCTACAATTTGATTAGGATGAGAGCAGGGGATGAGTGGTTAACAGCCTTCCGTACACGTTACGGCCTTTATGAATACACTGTAATGCCGTTTGGTTTATGCAATGCACCGGCGACGTTTCAGTGTTTCATAAATGATGTGTTTCATGATCTCTTAGATGTATGTATTGTCATCTATCTGGACGACATTCTTATATTCTCGGAATCATACGAAAAACATGTGTCACATGTAAAGCAGGTTTTACTACGATTAAGAGCTCATCGTCTTTTTGCTAAGCTGGAAAAGTGTATATTCAATACAGATACAATTTCCTTTTTAGGATACAACATATCCCCTCTAGGTATCTCCATGGAATCTAACAAGGTGGATGCTATAACCAATTGGCCTGCTCCCCGTAATAAGAAAGAAATCCAGAGATTCTTAGGGTTCGCGAACTTTTATCGCAAATTCATTAAAGGGTTTTCACATATCGTTCAACCCTTGACTTACTTAACACGTAAACATATAAAATTTGTTTGGAATCAGTCAGCAGAAGATTCTTTCATTAGTCTGAAACAGAAATTTATTACAGCTCCGATTCTACAGTTCCCAGATCCCAGTTGTCAATACACCCTGGAGGTTGATGCTTCCGAGTATGCCCTTGGGGCAATCCTTTCTCAAAGAAAGTCTCCAACAGAACCTCTTCACCCAATATCTTACTACTCCAGAGTAATGACCTCTGCAGAAATGAATTATGGTATTGGTGATAAGGAGCTACTTGCTATCAAATCCGCCCTGGAGTTCTGGAGACATCTTTTGGAAGGAACACAACACCCTATTTTGATATATACTGACCATCGGAATCTTGAATTTCTGAAATCTAACAAAACCCTGACTTCACGTCAAGTCAGGTGGAGTCTTTTCTTTTCACGATTTGATTATATCATAACTTATAGGCCCGGCTCCAAAAATCTCAAGGCAGACTCTCTTTCTCGGAAGGATCCGAAACCTTCACATATAGAAACACCTGAATCTATCATACCTCCAGACAGAATAATCTGTTTAACTACCAGTTTTAAAACCACCCTAAAACAGCATCTCTCTCAGGACTCATCTTTGCAGCAACTTGGATTAAACAAACATCAGGACGGTTTGTACTACCATGACAATCTACTTTATATACCTGAAGCTCTTAGGGATGAGATAGTTGGTTATGCTCATGACTCACTATTAGCAGGTCATCCTGGAGTTCATAAAACATTGCATTTATTAAAGAGAGATTACTGGTGGCCCAAAATGAATGACACAGTCACTCGATTTGTACAAAGTTGTCCCACATGTACCACTAAAAAACACCCACATAACCGCCCTTATGGTTACCTTCTTTCGCTTCCAATCCCAGACAGACCTTGGACAGACATCGCCATGGATTACATAGTGGACTTACCATCTTCATCAAATTTCAACACCATATTAGTGGTGGTTGATTTGTTTTCTAAAATGGCTCATTTCATCCCCCATAGGGGTCTTCCAACAGCTTCAGAAACTGCCTCTCTATTCTTAAACAACATAGTGAAACTTCATGGATTGCCTAAATCTGTCACTACGGATAGGGGGTCACAGTTCACATCCAAGTTCTGGACCCAGCTATGTCGTACCCTCAACATCTGTAGAAGACTTAGCTCCGCCTATCATCCCCAGACAAATGGGCAAACGGAAAGAACTAATCAGTCACTTGAGCAATATCTCCGCTGCTATTGTACTTTAGAACAAGATAATTGGCATTCACTGTTGGCCACTGCCGAATTTGCTAATAACAACTCACTACACTCCTCAATGAAAACCACACCATTTTTCATCAACTATGGGTTTCATCCATCGTATCATCCTACCTGTACGTCCGATTCTACACTTCCAATGGTAAATGATACAATCAATTCCATTGCTAATGGTTTTGCTTCTTTAAAAACAGTATTAGAAGTGGCACAAACTACCCAGAAACATCATTATGATTTACGCAGATCTAAACCTCCAGATTATGCTGTTGGCGACAAGGTCTGGCTTAGTACAAAAAACCTACGTTTAAAGATTCCTAGTAAAAAATTAGGTGCATTGTATTTAGGTCCGTATGAGATTATTAAAGTAATCAATCCTAATGCCGTGACTCTACAATTACCATCTACTCTGAAGATACATCCAACGTTCCATGTGTCCTTGTTAAAACCCTACTCCTTGGTCAGGGGTAACTTACAGAGTTCTTCTGTTGTTCCACAAGTCAGTGATGATGTTGAATATGAAATCGAATCTATCTTGGACTCCAGATACCTTCATGATCAACTACAGTATTTGGTAAGATGGAAGGGTTATGCTCCTGAGGAGGATTCGTGGGAGCCATCCTCAAACTTCTCTGCCCCCCAACTCCTTTCTCTGTACCATCGGAGAAATCCTAAACGTCCTGGTCCTTGATCCGCGGAGCGGCTCCTTGAGGGGGAGTTCTGTCAGGATTTTACCATTCTGTACCTTTAACAACTAATTATCATACTGCTATTTAAGGCTCCACCTACTGTTGAACGTTGCTTGGTAATTTGTTCAGTCACCCACTGTTCCTGAACACTTCGCACCCAGCTATTCCCTCCTGTCTAAGTTGGGATTTCCTGCTTTTGATACTAGTTCTTGTTACTCAAGTCTTGTGGTTTTGCAGCTCCACAACTTTGTTCCTGTCTCTCTCGCTGCTTGCTTCCTGCTTACTCACATGCTGGTCCGTTGGCGTGTGACGTCATTAGGTGAAACCGCAGCCGCCACACACTCTCACTGAATCTCGGCACACGCTGTGTGCATTCCTTCTCCGGTAACTCCGCTTCTACTCCACTCTGAGGATACTATTTGGGAAGTCGGTTTGTATATAATATCATCTGGATTACCGGTCTGTATTACCAATTTACATATAAGGATATCTTGCCTTTCATGTCATTTGCTACTGCTTGCCTCAAATAATCAAGTAATCAAGTCTACCTGCCATACTAAGCTATTAACCAGTTTATCTCATGCACTTGCTGTTACATGTACTATTCCGCTTGTGATTCACTATATTGACTTGCACAGTGACTTTTGCCGTATCTATCATTTGCCTAAATAGCACTACTCCATTTGCATTAACCTCTGATGAACTTTATGTGCTTAAACTGACTTTAACCAACGAAGCTACTCTGCACAACTCTATCTAATGTGTGTGCCTGTGCAAGTTATGTAAATATTTTATATGTGTGTGATGCGAGTCTACAACTCATTTGGATGTGAATAAGCTTCTCCCTAAACTTTGGATTCTGAGTTATCCTACATTACCATACTATATTACTGTTTAACTCATATCCAACTCCTTTTGGTATACCATCTTCACTCTGTATCCTACAGTAGTGACCCTCAGATCTATGAGCATAACAGGGTTCACACAAGTTAGATCTTAGTGAACCCGAGGTAAGGTGTGAGACTGAGTGGTCCTGCATGAACAAGGGTACTAGTTCATACTTAAACATTACACTTGAATTCCGATTGGCTGATAGAATTCTATCAGCCAATCGGAATTAAGGCAGGAAAAATCCTATTGGCTGATGCAATCAGCCAATAGGATTGAAGTTCAATCCTATTGGCTGATCTAATCAGTCAGTAGGATTGAGCTTGCATTCTATTGGCTGATTGGAACAGCCAATAGAATGCGAGCTCAATCCTATTGGCTGATTTTGTTCTTGCAACTTCTCGCCTCCATTGATTTCTATGTGGAATACGTGCTCATGCACGTGACCGGCAGATTTCCGTAACGCACAAGATATTTTTCTCCTTTAAAACTCTTAATAGCAGTGTTAGAATTGTGGCTCTAATTCATTCATTCTTGCGTTGGTTCCGCTATGACAAATAGATCAAGAAATAGACTATTTTACACGTGAGTTATGGGTTTTACTTGTGTGAACATCACTACAACATCAAATTCTTTTACGAAATTACATTACATCAACTATAAATCACGATCAATTCTATCATCACCAATACGAAATCGGTTTCAAGAATTAAATCATATTTAAACTGACAGAAAGAATACTTTTTAAGATTTCATTATTTACAAACAGTAGACAATTTTAAACACTTGTCTCATTTACGTCTATTATAGCATTTCATGTATTCAAGTCATATGCTTGGATGAACAGCATATCTAGATAGGCTCACCAGATGATGATTGATGGCTGCACATACATGCCTTTTGTCATTGCCTCACACATGTGTATTGCTCTTTAGTCAACAAACGATATAGAAAACAATGAACACATTTACATCATACAAGTACATAGGAAGGTTGGTTAACATTGGATTTTCTCTCTCAATCAGGAAAGAGAAATTATGGCTTTAGTGTCCCTTTAACATCCCGATTTAATCATAATATAACATTAGGAATTCAGTATAATTATAAGATATCCTTAGAAAATATTATAGTTGTCACTTTTTTGGAAGTAACAACAATAAATGAACAGATGTGGCAGAGAATCACTATACATACATATATGTACATAACACGTATCACACAACAACAAAGCACACATTTATCTTTTTAATCATCACACAATAAGAATGTTGCAAAGTATAACAACAGAACGAAGATTTGAAAACTAGACAGGCATGTTGCTAATATGATGACATGATTCTAAGCTTCAACCTTACAGATTACTGCATGAGGACTGTACCGCCCCTTTCAGCAGTTTCTCACTCAATATTACAATATTACATATAGATAGACCAGAGGTTTGGAAGATCTTCATTATTATTGCGATTTTAATGGGACAAGTAAAATATTGACATCTTGCCAACCACTTATATACTGTATATAATATTAGAGATGTCAGCCGCTACTTTATCGTTTTGCAACAATATTGATCAAGCAGATTCTATGCCATGACTATGCACACATTATACATAAGTATGCACTTTCAATCATGTTAGCGTGGACGTGTGTTTTATAATATAAGATCGCATGTAAGTATTTGTTACGCATATGAACAAACATCACGAAGATGCACTGTATATGTTACATTTTACACTTTCACATTATGATTTATTGGGGGAAAACAAAATTTCATCAAACACCTAAAAAAAACGCCTACTGACTTCCGGTGGGCGGGGCACCTGGCTGGCAGCAGTAAACCGGAGCTCCACAACTTCGTCTCCAAATCTGCCTATAAACTGCTTTCCAGCTTGCCTCCGTGCCTCAATCTTGCATGGCAGATGATTTAGAACCCCGCTGCTGCACTCAGGCTGAATATTAATCACCCGCATGAAGCACTCTGTCACCGGTCCTAGCCCACGGAGGGAACAAGAAAGAGGCTCGAACGGCGCCATATTGGGAAACAACACTTCAGGCCTCTTTGTAGCCCGGACCCCCCCAACTAACTCTGCGACTCTAGCCGCACATTAGAGGGACAACGGCTATGCCTACACTCATATTGCTACCTGAGCGTGGCCTGTAAATGGGTGCCATCTAGGGATAAAGCCTCAGCCATTAGCCCGGTACACGCCACGCTAGTTTGGGTGAGTTGCTTTGAGCGTGGAACACAATATCCGGCTTGCATGGTGCTAGGAATAACTCATTCATCGCACTCATATTTTTTGATCAGAGAGTTGTGACTGTTGATCTATATTTTTTTATATACATGTGACTGTTATATATGAAGCACAATTCATTTAATCAACTCCTCATGGCCTTGTTATATATACCCCTATGTGAATACAAGTTTTATTATACATGATCCAAGGCATTACTGCAGTCAAAGGAAGCCTATCTACACTGACTTTGAATATTAAGTGAAGGTCTGGGCCTACGTAAATACTACTGCCTACACTGCTGATATACATATCCTTTGGTGTATCCTTCTTAATACCTTTTGGACATATTTTTCACTGCATTGATACAGGTGGAGACTGTGACAGGGGAAAGGAGAGTGTTCACTACAGTTTGCACCTTGAGGTAATTGCTTTTCCACTGCTTTCAGCAAGGTCACTTTCTAAATAGAGCAACAGCACCATCTAGTGGACTATATCTATTACTACAGCTTCAATAATCCCTTCTTATTTTGTTCTATGAAAGTTGATGATTATTTCCACAGGCTACCCCTGCCTACAAAGGACGCCATGAGTCACAGATCAAAAAATCAAGACAAAAGGCAAAAAAGCACTATAGAAGCTCAGGCAATTGCCTCACTAACAGATACTGAAGGAAACTCCTCAGGAGATCACACACCGCTATTGCAGGAACTCAAAACATTCTTCTTGCCAAAGATGGACACTCTACAGGCTGGGGTAGATACACTAACCAGTGAGGTGCGAATGTTTTCCACATGCATGTCCGCTGCAGAGCAAAGAATTTCTGGTGTTGAATATAGGCAACAAGAATCAGAAATATCTTTAAAACACCTCTTGAAGCAGAACCAACAATTACGGCGAACTCGAACTTCCGGTATTGTTCGCGAACCCGCGAACCGTGCGAACCGCCATTGACTTCAATAGGCAGGCGAACTTTAAAACCTACAAGGACTCTTTCTGGCCACAATAGTGATGGAAAAGTTGTTTCAAGGGTACTAACAACTGGAATGTGGCATGCTGGAGGGGGATCCATGGCAAAACTCCCATGGAAAATTACATAGTTTATGCAGAGTCTGCTTTTAACCCATAAAGGGCCTAAATCAACTAACATTCCCAAATTGTTTGCAATAACGTGCTTTAAAACATCAGTTATCAAATTGACACATTAAGAGAACATTTTTTATAGTATACTGCTCCTTTAACAATATTTAACTCAAGATACATAGATCTTATAATGTACAGGGTAACCAGATCTCCTAGTTTTAGTGTCCTTAAAAATATTTAGTGTCCTTTTTTATATTTAAATTAAGGTGAAGAAGATATGAGTGGTGGCTGCCTGGCACAGACCAATTAACCAAAAGACTGAAAAAAAATGAGGTATATTAATGCCGAGTGAGCCTGACAGACACAGGCCTGATAGAAAATGTAATTAGATTACACTAGAAAAATGATTTAAATAAAAAAAATTAAATTTAAAATAATGTTATAAACGGATATTAACACTGGTGGCTGGCACAGAGCAATGAACCAGAGTATATGCTGTGTGACACAGGCCTGATAGAAAATGAAAAAAAATTACACTAGCAAAATAATTAAAAATTTTGGTTAGTTAAATTTAAACTAATGTTGTTAGGGAGATATCAGTGGTGGCAGTAATCACAGCATTTGCTGTGAGCCTTAAACACACAGGCTGAAAGCCAGGCAAATGCTAATAAAAAAAATACGAAAAAAAAAAAAAAAAAGGCACGAAATATAGCCCTAAAAAGGGCTTTTTGGGGTGCTGTCCTTGCAGCAGAGATGAGTGGAGTCCTTCTGGACTGTAGTGGACACTAAATACACTAGCCTAGCTATGTTTTCCTATTAATGTCAGGAGCAAAAACACAACACTTCCTCTCATTAAGAAAGCAAGGTCGTTATGAGTCTAAAATGGCGGATTCCTAGTAGATGGGAGGGTCTGTGAGGGAGTGTCTGATGTTGATTGGCTCTAATGTGTCAGACGGCTGTGACATACAGGGTCAAAGTTTCCTCAATGATGACACATAGGGGCAAATCGAACATCGCCATGTGTTCGCCCGCAAACGCGAACAAGCTATGTTCGCTGTGAACCGTTCACGGGCGAACAGTTCGGGACATCACTATTTGCTGGATGTATGGAGGGCTAGAAACCCAGATGGGAGGGATTTTACATGTCTATCAAAAACGCACCACACTATGTCACAAATTGTTTACTTCCTAACTTCCCCAGTATTAACACTGCAGGTTTATTCTACAGACATAGGACAACTTACTATCTCGGACCATGCCCCAATCACTCTGGTGCTGCAACCACAGCCCCCCAAGCCCTTGAATAGGAATTAGAAATTCCCCTCCCACCTCTATAATAATATAGACTTTCGTCAACACCTAAAGTCTTCCTGGATGCACTATGCATCGGACAATCCCTCCCACACAAACACTCAGGACTTATTTGGGCACGCCTCAAAGGCGGTAATGAGATGCTACATAACTTTTTTCATGGCACATCACAACAAACACATCAAAAAAGTGGACATAGATCTTCTTTCTAAGCTCACAGAAGCTTATAATAATTATCTATCCCCACACCCTCATCCAGGAAGACTTATTATGATCTTAAGCAAACGAGAGACACATTCCTGGCTCAACAAGATATCAAACTTAATATTCATAGACAGGGCCGGTACTACAGACATGGCAATAAAGCCAGTAAACTGCTATCCAAATTAATTGAATCGTATAGTCCTAAATCCCACATTCTGGCCATCAATTTCTGATCCCATTTAACTACAGACTCGAAAGAAATCATGACTGAATTTGTAGATTATTATACATCATTATACTCCAGACAAACAATTAACTTAGAGGCAAAGCATCGCTTCTGGGGTGCAGTGCAACTTCCCAACCTTACTGATGAACAAACTTCACTCCTCAATTCACCTATACAGTCACAGGAGGTTACTGAGGGCCATACGTAACAGCACGCTGGGGAAAGCTGCGGGTCCTGACGGCTTGCCTGTAGAATATTTTAAATTATTAGGTGAGGAGGTTGCCCCAATCGTGTCTTCCCTATACTCTGCTTATTTAGCATATTGAGGCCAGTATCTGTCTTTTACTTAAACCTGATAGGGATCCCACTCAAACATCATCATATCGCCCAATTTCACTACTGAATGGGGATTACAAATTATTAACAAAAAGGTAGATCCTCAGTATAAACATTAGAAAAACCCTTGCTATCACTGCACATTATTGGTATAATGTTCACTCACAATGCCCCTCTCCATTACCAGATACTTGACTTTTGGCGCTTGACGCCGAAAAGGCATTCGATAGGATTGAGTGGGACCATTTACACACTTTGTTGTCACACTTTGGCATCACTGGGGACTTCTCTGATTTTCTTCAGAGGTTGTACTCCGCCCCCAGAGCATCTCTCATAATTAATGGCGGGCTTTCCTCATCTTTCACACTGCAGAGGGGTACCAGGCAGGGTTGTTCTCTCTTCCCTCAACTTTTTGATTTAGCCATAGAGCCTTTGGCATCCTATATACGACAACACTGTGTAGGACTTGATCTCTTTGGACAAAAACAACATCTGTCATTGTATGCGGATGACTTGTTGTTGTTCATAGGGGACCCTTGTACTAATTTACATCCTCTCTTAGATATCATTAATAAGTTCTTGGGTTATAGGATTAACATTGATAAGTCTGAGGTCACCTGGTTACAGAATTCCCGTAACACTACACTTGCATATACAGGTCTCAAAACCACTGAAGGCTGTTTTAAATACTTAGGCATACTAATTCATGTGAACCCCCATAAGTTATACTCCCTCAACCTCAGTGGAACTATTGTTGGTATTAAACGGATGTTGAGGGGTTGGATGGGGCTTCCCCTTACTCTCTCTGGCAGGGTACACCTTTTTAAGATGGTCACTTTGCCCAAACTTCTTTATCCCTTGCAGATGATACCCCTTCTTCTAACTCAACAGGATGCCAGCTCTTTGCAGGCTTCCATTGGGCATTTCATATGGCAGGGTAAAAAACACAGAATAGGCAAAATGCACCTGTCAATGCCACTGGGTGGGGGTGGGCTTTGCCTTCCAAATGTCACATGGTATAACTGGGCCGCCCTGTCCAGATTTGCGTTGGATTGGTTGGTGGGAAAAGATTGCTACACTATCCCTGATTTAGAGTCTAACCTCATTAAGCCATTACATCTTGCTTTCTTGCCCCATGCAGACCTCAAATCTTTGTCCCCACTTATCCAAAACTACATATTGTTTAAGGCTCCTCTGAGAGCCTGGCTAAGATCTGTAAACTTTGGGGAGTGTGGCAGTCGGCCAGTAGATATCTGCCAATTCAGGGTAACCTCAATTTCCTACCCGGTTACACAACAAAGATATTTCAAAAATGGCAGCAACTACAACTCACTAAGCTTCATCAACTCCTCCACCCATTGACTTTTGAAATAGTGTCTTTTCATGAATTGCAGAACCATTACGGTCTTCCATCCACACACAAGTTTGCATATTTTCAATGCAGACATAGGGGCCTAGTTATCAAGCCGTCAACCTCAAATACGCTGGAATTCCACAGCGTATTTGTGGCGAGGCTGATTCACCTTAGTTATCAAAGGCTAGAGACCGGCAAAAGTAGAATTTTGTGACGTAAGCTTCGATCCGCCGGACTCAGTCCGACACAGATCGATTCTTACGTTACTCCAGATGTTCCGCACACAATCTGACTACTTTTGCTAGTTATCAAAAAACTAGCAGGTACGCTCGGCACTTTTATGGCCCAGCGTACCTGGTTTTCAATCCGCCGCCTCCAGGGATCAATGGGAGTCTGACCATAGCGAAAGTTCATGTTCGCTGCTGCCAGGCATCCCATTCATTCCTATGGGAGATGGCTGCACCTAACACCCTAACATGTACCCCGAGTCTAAACACCCCTAATCTGTCCCCCCTACACCGCCGCAAGTAAATAAAGTGTTTACCCCCTAAACCGCCGCTCCCGGAGCCCACCGCAAGCTATAATAAACATCTTAACCCCTAAACCGCCGCTCCCTGACCCGCCGCAACTATAATATATGTATTAACCCCTAAACTGCCGCTCCCGGACGCCGCCGCAACCTATATTAAATTTATTAACTCCTATCCTGCCCCCCTACACCGTCGCCACTATAATAAATTTATTAACCCCTATCCTGCCCCCCACTACACCGCCGCCACTGTAATAAAATTATTAACCCCTAAACCTAAGTCTAACACTAACCCTAACACCCCCTAACTTAAATATTAATTAAATAAATCTAAATAATATTTCTATTATGAACTAAATTAATCCTATTTAAAACTAAATACTTACCTTTAAAATAAACCCTAATATAGCTACAATATAAATAATAATTATATTGTAGCTATCTTAGGATTTATTTTTATTTTACAGGCAAATTTCAATTTATTTTAACTAGGTACAATAGCTATTAAATAGTAAATAACTATTTAATAGCTACCTAGCTAAAATAAAGAAAAATTAAAATGTAAAATAAAAACTAACCGAAGTTACAATTACACCTAACACTACACTATACTTTAATAAATTATTCCTATTTAAAACTAAATACTTACCTGTAAAATAAACCCTAAGATATCTACAATATAATTAATAATTACATTGTAGCTATCTTAGGATTTATATTTATTTTACAGGTAACTTTGTATTTATTTTAGCTAGTTAGAATAGTTATTAAATAGTTATTAACTATTTAATAACTACCTAGCTAAAAGAAATACAAAATTACCTGTAAAATAAATTCTAACCTAAGTTACAATTAAACCTAACACTACACTATCATTACATTAATTAAATAAATTACCTGCAAATAACTACAATTAAATTACATAAACTAACTAAAGTACAAAAAATAAAAAAAGCTAAGTTACAAAAAATAAAAAAAATAAGTTACAAACATTTAAAAAATATTACAACAATTTTAAGCTACTTACACCTAATCTAAGCCCCCTAATAAAATAACAAAGCCCCCCAAAATAAAAAATGCCCTACCCTATTCTAAATTAAAAAAGTTCAAAGCTCTTTTACCTTACCAGCCCTTAAAAGGGCCTTTCGTGGGGCATGCCCCAAAGAAAACTGCTCTTTTGCCTGTAAAAGAAAAATACAACCCCCCCAACATTAAAACCCATCACCCACATAACCCTAATCTAACCCAAACCCCCCTTAAAAAAACCTAACACTACCCCCCTGAAGATCATCCTACCTTGAGTCATCTTCACTCAGCCAAGCAGCGATGGAACCGAAGAGGAGATCCGGAGCGGCAAAAGTTATCCTCCAAGGGGCGCTGAAGAAATCTTCCATCCGATGAAGTGATCCTCCAAGCGTCGCTGAAGAAGTCTTCCATCCGATAAAGTGATCCTCCAAGCGGAGCTGAAGAAGTCTTCGATCCGGGCGATGTCATCTTCCAAGCGGGGTCTTCAATCTTCTTCTTCAGGATCCATCTTCATTCCGCCGACGCGGAACATCCTTCTTTCCCGACGGACTACCGACGAATGAAGGCTCCTTTAAGGGACGCCATCTTGGATGACGTCCCTTCAATTCCGATTGGCTGATAGGATTCTATCAGCCAATCGGAATAAAGGTAGGAAAAATCTGATTGGCTGTTTGAATCAGCCAATCAGATTGAGCTCGCATTCTATTGGCTGATCGGAACAGCCAATAGAATGCAAGCTCAATCTGATTGGCTGATTGGATCAGCCAATCGGATTGAACTTCAATCTGATAGCTGATTCAATCAGCCAATCAGATTTTTCCTACCTTAATTCCGATTGGCTGATAGAATCCTATCAGCCAATCGGAATTGAAGGGACGCCATCTTGGATGACGTCCCTTAAAGGAGCCTTCATTCGTCCGAAGTCCGTCGGGAAAGAAGGATGTTCCGCGTCGGCGGAATGAAGATGGATCCTGAAGAAGAAGATTGAAGACCCCGCTTGGAAGATGACATCGCCCGGATTGAAGACTTCTTCAGCGCCGCTTGGAGGATCACTTCATCAGATGGAAGACTTCTTCAGTGCTGCTTGGAGGATCACTTCATCGGATGGAAGATTTCTTCAGTGCCCCTTGGAGGATAACTTCTGCCGCTCCGGATCTCCTCTTTGGTTCCATCGCTGCTCGGCTGAGTGAAGACGACTCAAGGTAGGATGATCTTCATTGGGGTAGTGTTATGTTTTTTAAGGGGGGTTTGGGTTAGATTAGGGGTATGTGGGTGGTGGGTTTTAATGTTGGGGGGTTGTATTTTTCTTTTACAGGCAAAAGAGCTGAATTTTTTGGGGCATGCCCCACGAAAGGCCCTTTTAAGGGCTGGTAAGGTAAAAGAGCTTTGAACTTTTTTAATTTAGGGTAGGGCATTTTTTTTATTTTGGGGGACTTTGTTATTTTATTAGGGGGCTTAGATTAGGTGTAAGTAGCTTAAAATTGTTGTAATATTTTTTAAATATTTGTAACTTATTTTTTTTTATTTTTTGTAACTTAGCTTTTTTAATTTTTTGTAATTTAGTTAGTTTATGTAATTGTATTTAATTGTAGTTATTTGTAGGTAATTTATTTAATTAATGTAATGATAGTGTAGTGTTAGGTTTAATTGTAACTTAGGTTAGGATTTATTTTACAGGTAATTTTGTATTTCTTTTAGCTAGGTAGTTATTAAATAGTTAATAACTATTGAATAACTATTCTAACTAGCTAAAATAAATACAAAGTTACCTGTAAAATAAATATAAATCCTAAGATAGCTACAATGTAATTATTAATTATATTGTAGCTATCTTAGGGTTTATTTTACAGGTAAGTATTTAGTTTTAAATAGGAATAATTTATTAAAGTATAGTGTAGTGTTAGGTGTAATTGTAACTTAGGTTAGTTTTTATTTTACAGGTTAATTTCTCTTTATTTTAGCTAGGTAAGCTATTAAATAGTTAATAACTATTTAATAGCTATTGTACCTAGTTAAAATAAATTGAAAGTTGCCTGTAAAATAAAAATAAATCCTAAGATAGCTACAATATAATTATTATTTATATTGTAGCTATATTAGGGTTTATTTTAAAGGCAAGTATTTAGTTTTAAATAGGATCAATTTAGTTCATAATAGAAATATTATTTAGATTTATTTAATTAATATTTAAGTTAGGGGGTGTTAGGGTTAGTGTTAGACTTAGGTTTAGGGGTTAATAATTTTATTACAGTGGCGGCGGTGTAGTGGGGGGCAGGATAGGGGTTAATAAATGTATTATAGGTGGCGACGGTGTAGGGGGGGCAGGATAGGGGTTAATAAATTTAATATAGGTTGCGGCGGGGTCAGGGAGCGGCGGTTTAGGGGTTAAACTATTTATTTAGTTACGGCGAGGTGCGGGATCAGCAGGATAGGGGTTAATATCTTTATTATAGAGGGCGACGGTATAGGGGGAGCAGGATAGGGGTTACTAGGTATAATGTAGGTTGCGGCGGTGTCCGGGAGCGGCGGTTTAGGGGTTAATACATTTATAAGAGTTGCGGCAGGGTCTAGGAGCGGCGGTTTAGGGGTTACTAACTTTATTTAGTTGCGGGGGGCTCCGGGGGCGCCGGTATAGGGGGTAGAACAGTGTAGTTAGTGTGGGTGCTTAGTGACAGGCTAGCAACAAAGCTGTAAAAAAGCCGAAGAGCAGCGAGATTGGATGAGTGATAACTCTCACAGTCCGCTGCTCATCACCCCGTACTTGGTGCGCGGCTTTTTGACAGCTTTTTTGATAACTTAGGCAAATTTTTGCAGGTCCGCAGCGGCGATGTGAGGCGAGCTTAGGCGGGCGTATTGGGCCGGTGAAGGCAGGAAAAGTAGACACGTTGATAACTACCCCCCATTATATTTTTAAATTGGTATCAGAGGGATTGTTATCCAAAGAATCATCTAATCTAGACAAACTTTGTGCCCTAGGAAAACAAGTATCTTACAGACTTTCATACATATATGACCTCCTGCTTCACCATTTTGAAAACTCCGCTTTGCGAGGGATTCTGTCAAAGTGGTCACACTCTGGCGATCTGGAGGTAGACACTGACTTAATTGCTGCGAGTTTTGGGAAAGCACATTCCTGCACTATTTCCGCGAGTCTGAGAGAGTCACATATGAAATTCTTACATCAATCCTATATTACATCTGGCCTGCGTGCTGAATGGGTTCCGGGGGCTAAAAATCTTTGCAATAAGTGTAGCTGTGACTCTCCCAACTGGATTCATTTGTTGTGGGATTGCCCTAAGGTGCAGAGGTTTTGGCAAAAAATTTCATACTGGCTAACCAAATTTACTAAGCAAAGGGTACCCCTCACAGCACACCATGTGATTTTTTAGTACCAAAAGACATGACATTCACATACGCCATCTTTATAACCACAGTCCTTATGCTAGCTAAACAGATCATCTTAAGGGAGTGGGTGGGCAATTGTTCCCTGCTCTTTCAGCAATTACTCAGGAACATACATACTCAGATGTTAATTGAACAGGCAGAAACAAAGGGGGACCCTGAAAAAAGAATAAAATGATTTCCCCTTAAATGGGAGGTCTACTTGTTGCACTTGCCAGATGTGGTCAGGGACAGAGTTATCTTGCCATTTAAAAACAGCCTGTATGTCTTAAGTGAAAATCTTAAAGGCAACTGGTGCCTATCTTCCGGTCAGGTCCATTAATACCCCCCTATGAATATGAATATGACTATAAATATAAATACAATTTAGATCCCTCTTGATTCCCACAGTTTCCTTTGTGCCGGCTTGTGTGGGGGGATCCGGAGGCGTCCTGGGTAAGTAATGTTAGTGTTATAGTTATTGTGTTTCTTTTTGTTTGTATATAAAACATTTCTGAAAAAATTGGATCCGATATCATGCATGTAAACTTCATTACCAAATCTTTATAAACCCGATTTTGTGTATATGTATCTGACAAAGCATTTGTATTACCGTGACTGTACTTGCGTGCATGTTTTGGAATTTTCATAAATAAAATTTGAAGAAAACCCCCCCAAAAAAACCCCCAGCCTACTTTGAAAGTATTCACGCTGCTCACATACAATCAAGTGTATACAATCAACAATCATTACGAACACGCTACCATTGGACATTGGGCACTATAAATCTGAACAGGAAGCGGATAGGCAGGCACTACTCCAGACATAAAAAGTAAAATATAAAGTCTTTATTATTCAATATTAAAAGAATAGACAGACATGGCAGCAAGTGAGCAGAACGTCTGACATGTTTCGCACCTCAGTGGGTGCTTACTCATAGACTATTATCTGTATCTAAACCCCACATGTTTATAGGCTGAAGCGGTAATTGAATTAACCGCTTCATGATCACACATATGAGAAAATTAAGATAAAAACAAAATAACAGTAAACACTGAAATTTCATTGCATGCATTAGAAAAATAATAATAGAATGTGCAAAATCAACCTTGTGGACTAAATAAATTGATATTTAAATAGTGAATCAAAAAAAGTAAACATAAAGAATATCAGCAATTGTTATATAAAAAGTCTGAATGTTAAATTATAAACAGCTTGTATATGACACTTAGAGGATCTCAATCAGTTATACATTCTTAAAGGGAAATGTATCTTCAAAGATAATATATCTCAAAAAATTCAAAAAAGATACATGTAAAAGTTAAGGATTGAAAGGTTAATAAATGAGGAGTTAATAATTAACTGATTAAGGGACCACATCAGAGGAACAAACAAAAAAAAGGATATATATATATATATGTCTATAAAGATCTTATGTAGACAAACATAACATGTGCCTAACCAAAAATACCAGGTAAAAAAATATATATCAGGTAGAAAAATATATATATATATCTACATAAATAAACTTTGAGATTTTTGATTTCTGAGGCCTCAAATAAAAACATACTCCTTTATTTTTGTTCTTTTAGAAAATAAGTTGATTTTAACCGATGTATGGAAATAAATTAATTATCTATAAAGAAATTTATGTCGCATTCTCTATTCATGCCTGATGGAGAGCGTGCATCTAGCTTTAAAATCCAGTAAAGTTCTTTTTTTTCTAATATTTTGTCCCTATTTCCTCCTCTTAAAGGGATATTAACTATATCTATAACCTGAAATGACAAATGTGCTTTATTGGTTAAATGTAAATTATTAAAAAAACAGCATTCAGACTTTTATCCCACAAATTTTAGGGGTCCTTGTATTAATGCGTTTCAAAAAGCTGTACAAAAAGATATCCTTGCACTTGAGAACAACTTAGGACACAATGCTGCTCCCCCTAATCTGACTTTTAATGAACGCAAAGCTGTAAAAACATTGCAGAATAACAAAGATATAGTAATAGCAGCATTGTAGTCATGAATAAGGAAGCCTACTTTAATGAAGCATACAAACAATTATCGAATGATAACATATACCACAAATTACAAAGAAACCCTACTAATTTGTTTAAAAGGGAACTCATAAAACTAGTAAATGATGGTATTGCTTTGGGCATCTTTAATGAAACAGATAAAATGTTACTTATTCCGGATAACCCTATTTGTCCCATTTTTCATCATGTACCAAAAATACACAAGGATGCGGGGTGTCCTCCGGGTAGACCAATTCTGGCAGGCATTGGCTCTTTGTTTGAGCCTTTAGCCGCATGGCTTGATTCTTGATCTTACAGCCTATTGCTGTGTCACAGTTGAGCTACCTACAGGACACCCCGCATCTCTTGCTTACCTTGGATAAGATTACATGGCACACTGAATACTCTTGGGGCGTAATAGATATTACTTCCCTATATACATCAATTCCACAAAATCAAGGTATTAAGGCAGTAAAATATTTTATGCAGAAAGATTCACTTTATGCTACAACTGAGATTGAATATATTTTTATTGAAGTTTTTGTTATCACACAATTACTTCCTTTTCAATAATGAATATTTTTTGCAAACATGCGGCACAGCGATGGGGGCAAAATTTGCCCCATCGTTTGCAAATATCTATGTAGCATTCTGGGAACAAATATATCTTTATTCCCCTAATAATCCTTGGAGTGAACACATTGCACTTTATGTGCGCTTTATAGATGATTTGCTTTTTATCTTTAAGATTCCCCTTGATGATAGTATATTTTCAGATTTCTTAAATTATTGTGACAATAATGACATGAATTTAAAATTCACAGGAGTTTATAATCAGGAGAAAGTTAATTATTTAGATCTTACCCTTCAGATTGTTGACAATGTTGTGACTACTAGTACATATAGGAAACCAACTGCTGGCAATACCATCCTGCATGCACAATCCCAACATCCACATCATTTAATACAGTCTATCCCGAAATCTCAATTTTTAAGGATTAGACGTAATACCAAAATAGATAATATATATGAAAGGCAATCTATAGAATTAAGGGATAGGCTATCAGCAAGAGGCTATAAACCACAACAACTAGAAGATATGAGGAAATCTGTTAAATATCGTGAAATCAAAAATCGGGAAGAAGACTTGCCCTATATGTAGGGTGACCATATTGCCGCTTTAAAAAGGGACACATATGAAAAATACATATGTCAGGGTTCTTATACAAATCAGTTGTTTAAACAGCACTGAAAAAAAGCCCTGACATATGTATTTTTCATATGTGTACCTTTTTAAAGCGGCAATATGGTCACCCTACCTATATGACACATAATACTAATTCTAATTCTAACTTTAATGAGGCCATAGTTTTTTCAACACCATATAGCAAACAATATGGAAAAATAGTTAAAATTCTGAAAAAAACATCTACATTTGTTACAATCTGATGATGCTTTACAGCCCCTTATAAAAAGTTGCAAATTTGTACCTAAGAAGTCTAAGACACTAGCACAGACTTTATCACCTAGTCTAGTTAGGAATGATATTTTAAAGCCAAAAAATGTAACTACATGGCTGAATAAAAAGGGAACTTATAAATGTGGAGTTAGAACATGCCTATCATGTTACAATGTCTTGCAGGAAGAATATTTTTTGTGCCAGAATGACAAAAAAGTATACCCTATTGATTTTTATGCCAATTGTGGCTCCAAATATGTAATTTATTTATTAACATGGAATCTTTGTTTTTTTCAGTATGTAGGGAAAACTACACGCACAATCAGGACACGTTTTAATGAACATGTCCGTGACATAAAAAACTTTAGTACAGATTCTACAGTGGCTGACCATTTTAATAATTTACATTTAACCAATAAAGCACATTTGTCATTTCAGGTCATAGATATAGTTAATATCCCTTTAAGAGGAGGAAATAGGGACAAAATATTAGAAAAAAAAGAACTTTACTGAATTTTAAAGCTAGATACACGCTCTCCATCAGGCATGAATAGAGAATGCGACATAAATTTCTTTATAGATAATTAATTTAATTCCATACATCGGTTAAAATCAACTTATATTCTAAAAGAACAAAAATAAAGGAGTATGTATTTATTTGAGGCCTCAGAAATCATATATCTCTTAAAGTTTATTTATGTAGATATATATATGTATATTTCTACCTGATATATATTTTTTTACCTGGTATTTTTGGTTAGGCACATGTTATGTTTGCCTACATAAGATCTTTATAGACATATATATATATATCCTTTTTTTTGTTTGTTCCTCTGATGTGGTCCCTTAATCAATTAATTATTAACTCCTCATTTATTAACCTTTCAATCCTTAACTTTTACATGTATCTTTTTTGAATTTTTTGAGATATATTATCTTTGAAGATACATTTCCCTTTAAAAATGTATAACTGATTGAGATCCTCTAACTGTCATATACAAGCTGTTTATAATTTAACATTCAGACTTTTTATATAACAATTGCTGATATTCTTTATGTTTACTTTTTTTGATTCACTATTTAAATATCAATTTATTTAGTCCACAAGGTTGATTTTGCACATTTTATTATTATTTTTCTAATTCATGCAATGAAATTTCAGTGTTTACTGTGAGTTTGTTTTTATCTTAATTTTCTCATATGTGTGATCATGAAGCGGTTAATTCAATTACCGCTTCAGCCTATAAACATGTGGGGTTTAGATACAGATAATAGTCTATGAGTAAGCACCCACTGAGGTGCGAAACATGTCAGACGTTCTGCTCACTTGCTGCCATGTCTGTCTATTCTTTTAATATTGAATAATAAAGACTTTATATTTGACTTTTTTACGTCTGGAGTAGTGCCTGCCTATCCGCTTCCTGTTCTGTGTTATTGTGGCTTGATCCTCTGCTAAAGGCTACGGTGCTCCAAGGGTGTCAAGGTAATTGGTCTTTAGCCCAGCAGGGCTTCCGGGTCAGTAGATTGCTCATCAAGGTTGCGGTACTTCTCTCTTACTGTTCGGCACTATAAATCGCCCTAACAAAATGGCCAAAGCATCCCTGGTGATCGACATTGTATCAAATCGCTTTTGTGTTTTTGCACACCTTGTTACTCCTTGTGCGTTTGCTCTGCTGTTTGGCTTTGTGCTGCTTGGCTTTGCAAATATAGATAATCTTGAGTTAGCTTGTGCAGGTGCTGTTGGACAAGTTTTGTACAACAGAATCAGGTGTGCTCGGCGTCTGCAAGAGAGGTGTAGGGAACGTCTGATCAGAGGTCCTCGTGTTGAAAGGGTGAGGCCCACGTTTGAGAACATGAGCGACTTTGACGTTTATGACAAGTATAGGCTCAATCGAGCAACTCATGGGCCTTTGCAAAGTACTTAAACCTCATCTGGAGCCACATAAATGTAATGGGACTGCAATCCCTGGCATGACCAAGATGCTATCCTGCATGCATGTCCTGGCATCCAGAAATTTTCAATCCTCAGAGGGGTACATGCATGGGTTGTCTCAGGGTACCTTCTCTGTGGTTTTTGACAAGTTTCTGAACACCATGGTACGAGTTTGTAAGCTTTACATAGGATCCCCTCAAAATGAGGACGATTGGAGGAGACTCAAGAGTGAATTCTATGCAATAGCTCAAATGCCCAATGGTTTGGGAGCAATAGATTGCACCCACATTGTGCTGCGTGCTCCAGCAGAAGAGATCCACTACCGAAATCCCAAACACTTTCATAGTCTGAACATGCAGTTTGTTTGCAACGCATGGATGAGGATTATGCAGATGTGTGCGAATTTCGGAGGGGCAAGTCTTGATGTCCACATCCTCAGGCAGTCATCCCTGTGGCAGCAGTTTGAGGACAGACAGTTTCCCCATGGGTGGCTCGTTGGTGAGTACTTGTGCCCAGCATGGTTAAGTAGTTAGACAATTGCCACTGTAATGTTCGCAAACAGTTGTGTTTGTGTAATGTGCAAAATGTACAGCTATAGGATGCGGTTTAACCATTTCATTGTTTCTTTCAGCAAATGTCTAGTTTTAGCGAAAAACGCATATGAAGCAGGTCATAGCTTAAATGTGCAAATATAGGATGCAGTCTAACCATTTATTTGTCTCTTTCCACAAATGTCTAGTTTTAGAAACAAACAGATATGTAGCAGGTCATAGCTTAAATGTGCAGATATAGGATGCGCTTTAACCATTTATTTGTCTCTTTAAGCAAATGTCTAGTTTTAGCGAAAAACGCATATGTAGCAGGTCATAGCTTAAATGTGCAGATATAGGATGTGCTTTAACCATTTCATTGTTTCTTTCAGCAAATGTCTAGTTTTAGCGAAAAACGCATATGTAGCAGGTCATAGCTTAAATGTGCAGATATAGGATACGATTGAACCATTTATTTGTCTCTTTCCG
This sequence comes from Bombina bombina, assembly GCF_027579735.1. Classification (NCBI taxonomy): domain Eukaryota; kingdom Metazoa; phylum Chordata; class Amphibia; order Anura; family Bombinatoridae; genus Bombina; species Bombina bombina. Next base: position 391,589,784 of record NC_069501.1, on the reverse strand, counting down.
CAAATGTCTAGTTTTAGAAACAAACAGATATGTAGCATGTCATAGCTTAAATGTGCAGATATAGGATGTGCTTTAACCATTTATATGTCTCTCAGCAAATGTCTAGATTTTGCGAAAAACGCATATGTAGCAGGTCATAGCTTAAATGTGCATATATAGGATGCGGTTTAACCATTTATTTGTCTCTTTCTACAAATGTCTTGTTTATGCGATTTTCCTTTACACAAATGCATTGTATCATTTTTTTAAATGTATTTTCATATCATAATTTGTAAGCTATTTGTAATATTGACATTTGGTAATGTTCATTATTTATAGGTGATTCGGGTTACATGAGCCGGTCTTGGCTCATTACTCAACATACGATGCCCAGGTGCGCTATAATTAGGCACACAAGCGAGCCAGGGCTGTAGTGGAGTGGATGTTTGGGCTCCTCAAAATGCGGTTACGATGCCTAGACAGGTCCGGAGGAGCCCTCCAATACAGCCCTGGTAAGGTGGCGAAGATCGTTATAGCCTGCAGCGTCCTTCATAACATTGCTCAGCTGGCTGGGATGGCCATCCAGACGCCCCGAGACCTCCTCCAAGATGAGGAGGATGGGCCAGTTCTAGAGGGGCCATTCCGGGATGAGGGGGTCAATGTCAGAGCCAACATCCTCAACCGCCTTTTCAGACGGTAAATACTATACATTATATAGGAGCATTGCAAATTTTTGAGATGTTGAGTAAAATGAAAGTAGAATTGTCACCGGATTTTTAAAGACAACAGATTTTTAAAGACAACATCAGATGGTAAGCATACATATTGGGGCCTATTTATCAAAGGTCTTGCGGACCAACAGTGCGGATCTGGTCCACAAGACCTCGCTGAATGTGGAGAGCAATATGCTCTCCGTATTCAGCATTGCACCAGCAGCTCACAAGAGCTGCTGGTGCAATGCCGCCCCCTGCAGACTCACGGCCAATAGGCCGCCAGCAGGGGGTGTCAATCAAACTGATCGTACTCAATCGGGTTGATTTCCGGCGATTGCTGTCCGCCTCATCAGAGCAGGCGGATAGGGTTATGGAGCAGCGGTCCTGGTGTTTCTGGCGAGTCTAAAGACTTGCCAGAAACACAGGCCCTCAAGCTCTGTTCGGAGCTTGATAAATGGGCCCCAATGTATGGACCGAGACTGGGGGGGGGGATTTTTCCCATTGATCCATCATATGGCATACAATTAGTTTACATGTAGTATTTAGTTTAGACATTATTAGATTTTAGATATTCTGAAAGGGATAAATGCCACAGATAGCAGATAAAGGGATACTCTGAAGCACATTAGAATTGACAAAGTCATACATCAGAGGTTAAGTATGGACAATGTATGTGAGTCAGCTTCACAATGTATTGTTAGAACATAACACAAGAGGCTACATACGCTTAGTAAGCTATTGCTATAAACATTTTAGGAAATAGGTAGTGTTAGGGGAGGGGTGCAGAACTATGTACCATTTCATTAGAGATTTGATTTACATTAGGGAAATGAAAAGAATGATAAAAGATAGGATCAGAGAACATATTATTTGCATTGAAAAGAAGACAGAACATACTAGACTTTACAAACACTTCAAAGAGGTCCACAATGGTAGAGTTAATGACTTAAAATATTGGGGGATACAACATGTACAATTAAACTGGAGGGGAGGTAATATAGATAAACATCTCCTTCTGAAAGAGGCAGAATATATCTACAAATATAACTCTTTATATCCAGCAGGTTTAAATTCCGAACTGGACATTTCACCATTTCTGTTAGATTAAAATAATACACAAGGATTATGGATTAAATTTAATTTTAACAAATATATTTATCAAGACACTATTCATGCTTTATACAATTCCCTTTTTCTAATGTCTAATACTGTTCACTGTTTGACTTTTACCAGTTCTTTTCTTTTTTACTGGTTACTATAAACATGTCACTATATTAAAGTTAATAACTTATAGTTCTTACTGATATATATTTTTTGAAGTAGAACTATAAGTGTAAGATCACTATTGTTTTACTATTATAGCACTTATACATCACTTGATTTTATTGCCTAAACCACTGTTTCCACCTTTTGGTAAATTATTGCCAATACCACCTTTAATACTAATTAAAGAGCTCAACCAATGAAAAAACTGTGACAGACTTTAAAGGAAGCTTTGGACTGCAACTCTTTCATCTTGAAAAAGCCCTCACGAAGGGAGAAACGCGTTGATATTTGCTAACAAGTTGCAGCAAAAAAAATTTACAATATCTAAATACTTCACTTTCTTTATGCTGGGAACAAAGTTGTCTGCTGGGACTTGCATATAAGTAGATACTAAGGGTGAAATACCGGTAAATTGGCACAAATACCTGGTGCCTGTGTTTACATTCATAAATCTTTGCACTGCATAAATGCCAAAGATTCTACAATCACTTGCTGAATAAGATTTCCGTTGGAATTTCTCAAGCACTATCCTGCGTGCAAACTGCACTTAAGAGCGGATACGTCCTTTTACTACATTAGGAGCATACAGACTAACCAGCTGGGAAGGTTTTTTTTAAAAAAAAGAAAATCGACACCAGCCAATAAGATCTGAGTACTCTGACAGCCTCTGCACATGTGACCGCAATGGTCGAGGATTTGAATCTCCATGGAGGTAGAGCAGCTTGTAAGTTTGGTGTACCCTGAGTCGAATACCACCCAGAAGGAGTAAGGTAGTATGTACTTATTTATTCTGGGATTGCTTACATAACGAACATTCTGCTTTGGATCCACATTGTTTTTAACCGTTTGGAAATTGTTATTAATCAGCGGTCTTGACTGGAACTTTTAATATCGTTTGATAATCATCTTAAGTGGCAATATTCTAGAGCAACTGATTTTATTTTTTTAATTATATCGGAGACGTACGATTTTTATATTATTTGTATCTAACGATTATCTGTTGTAGCTTTTTTTTTACCTATTTGTAAGTGAGGTGTAATTAAAACTTCCTTTATATACCTTTCTTTTGCCATCTAGTAGTTTTCACTGAGTTAGGCACTTTTGCAATTTAGATCTATACTGGTTCTATTTGTAAACGTTTAGCCTTTGAGCGCTCCTAATAAACATTTAAAATTAGACAAAATAATGCCTAATATCCAATTTTGATCAAAGATTCCTAATTATTCAATTGTATGAGGGACATAATTGAATGAAATAGTTAATGTACCTTTAAAACTAATATACCTAAATGTCAACTAGGAAATGTATCCCTTTATCTGTATGTTTGATCACAATCTGAGTCCTCTCTAGCACAAAGTAGGGGGAATGTATATTAAATAAACGTCTTCAAAAATAGGACATGCTGAAAATTGTTAGACGTATTCAATGTATTATGAACTATTTTCTAATTATTCCTCCTATGATTCTTAATAGCATGCATTGTGCTAACTAACCTGGATGTATGGTCTATAAAAGTCGATTCTATTGAAAATATCAGTTTATCTTCATTATGTGTCATATTCATCACTTTCCAAATAGAGGATTGTGAAATAACATCTAAAAGAAAAGAAGAAACATAAATGTTTGCCGTAGGATGTATCCTGCATCCCCAGTCTTGTTCATAGAATTGTGTACACTTACCATGTGAACGTGTCTTTGTATGTTTTTCGAAGTCAGCACAGTTGAAAGACAATGCCACAGACAGGATCACATAGGTATTCTTCACTTTCAGTCTGGTATTTTTCACTTTCAGACTGGTATTCTTCACTTTCAGTCTGTAGATGAATTCAATCTCCCTAATGTAAAACAAAAATTGTAAATCAAATCTCTAATAAAATAGTACATAGTTCTGCATCCCTCCCCTAACACTACCTATTTCCTAAAATGTTTATAGCAATAGCTTACTAAGCGTATGTAGCCTTTTGTGTTATGTTCTAACAATAAATTTTGAAGCTGACTCACATACATTGTCCATACTTAACCTCTGATGTATGAATTTGTCAATTCTAATGTGCTTCAGAGTATCCCTTTATCTGCTATCTGTGGCATTTATCCCTTTCAGAATATCTAAAATCTAATAATGCCTAAACTAAATACTACATGTAAACTAATTGTATGCCATATGATGGATCAATGGGCAAAATCCCCCCTCCTGTTTCAGTCCATACATTATGTATGCTTACCATCTGATGTTGTCTTTAAAAATCCGGTGGCGAAGTCATTACAGCAGCCAATGCCAGAATCATATGATGTACAAATTACCTATGATAATAAAATATATTTTAGATTTTTCTATAATCATTTCTTGAACAATCCTAACATGTTCACGCAATTCTACTTTCATTTTACTCAACGTCTCACAAATTTGCAATGCTCTTATATAACGTATAGTATTTTCCATCTGAAATGGCAGTTGATGATGTTGGCTCTGACATTGACCCCCTCGTCCCGGAATGGCCCCTCTAGAACTGGCTTATCCTCCTCATCTTGGAGGAGGTCTCGGGGCACCCTGGATGGCCATCCCAGACCGCTGAGCAATGTTATGAAGGATGCTGCAGGCTATAACGATCTTTGCCACCTTACCAGGGCTGTATTGGAGGGCTCCTTCAGACCTGTCCAGGCATCGTAACTGCATTTTGAGGAGCCCAAACATCCACTCCACTACAGCTCTGGCTCACTTGTGCACCTGATTATAACGCACCTGGGCGTCGTCTGTTGGGTTACGCAACGGAGTAATGAGCCAAGACCGGCTCATGTAACCCGAATCACCTATAAATAATGAACATTACCAAATGTCAATATTACAAATATCTTACAAATTATGATATGAAAATACAATTAAAAAAAATTATACAATACATTTGTGTATAGGAAAATCACCTAAACAAGACATTTGCTGAAAGAGACAAATAAATGGTTAAAGCGCATCCTAAATCTGCACATTTAAGCTATGACTTACTGTTTTTTTCTAAAACTAGACATTTGCTGAAAGAGACAAATAAATTGTTAAACCGCATCCTATATCTGCACATTTAAGCTATGACCTGCTACATATGCGTTTTTTTTTTCGCTAAAACTAGACATTTGCTAAAAGAGACAAATAAATGGTTAAAACACATCCTATATCTGCACATTTAAGCTATGACCTGCTACATATCTGTTTGTTTCTAAAACTAGACATTTGCGTAAAGAGACAAATAAATGGTTAAAGCGTATACTATATCTGCACATTTAAGCTATGACCTGCTACATATGTATTTTTCGCTAAAACTAGACATTTGCTGAAAGAGACAAATAAATGGTTAAAGTGCATCCTATATCTGCACATTTAAGCTATGACCTGCTACATATGCGTTTTTCACTAAAACTAGACATTTGCTGAAAGAGACAAATAAATGGTTAAACCGCATCCCATATCTGCACATTTAAGCTATGACCTGCTACATATGCGTTTTTCGCTAAAACTAGACATTTGCTGAAAGAAACAATGAAATGGTTAAACCGCATCCTATAGCTGTACATTTTGCACATTACACAAACACAACTGTTTGCGAACATTACAGTGGCAATTGTCTAACTACTTAACTATGCTGTGCACAAGTACTCACCAACAAGCCACCCATGGGGAAACTGTCCTTCCTCAAACTGCCACTACATTGATGACTGCCTGAGGATGTGGGCATCACACCTGCATAATCCTAATCCATGTGTCACAAACAAACTGCACGTTCAGATTTTGAAAGTGTTTGTGATTTTGGTAGGGGATCTCTTCTGCTGGAGCATGCAGCGCAATGTGGGTGCAATCTATTGCTCCCAAACCATTGGGCATTTGAGCTATTGCATAGAATTCACTCTTGAGTCTCCTCCAATCATCCTCATTTTGAGGGGATCCTATGTAAAGCTTACAAACTCGTACCAAGGTGTTCAGAAACTTGTCAAAAACCACAGAGAAGGTACCCTGAGACAACCCATGCATGTACCCCTCTGAGGATTGAAAATTTCCGGATGCCAGGACATGCATTCAGCATAGCATCTTGGTCATGCCAGGGATTGCTTTCTGCATACAATTATGTGGCTCCAGATGAGGTTTAAGTACTTTGTAAAGGTCCATGAGTTGCTCTCGATTGAGCCTATTATACTTGTCATAAACCTCGAAGTTGCTCATGTTCTCAATCATGGGCCTCACCCTTTCAACACGAGGACCTCTGATCAGACGTTCCCTACACCTCCCTTGGAGATGCTGAGCACGCCTGATTCTGTTGTACAAAACTTGTCCAACAGCACCTGCACAAGCTAACTCAAGATTATCCATATTTGCAAAGCCAAGCAGCACAAAGCCAAGCGCACAAGGAGTAACAAGGTATGCAAAAACACAAAATCGATTTGATACAATGTCGATCACCAGGGATGCTTTGGCCATTTTGTTTGGGGGATTTATAGTGCAAAATTTCCAATGGTAGCATGTTCGTAATGATTGTTGACTGTATACACTTGATTGTATGTGAGCGGCGTGAATGCTTTCAAAGTAGGCGTTTTTTTAGGTGTTTGATGAAATTTTGTTTTCCCCCAATAAATCATAATGTGAAAGTGTAAAATGTAACATATACAGTGCATCTTCATGATGTTTGTTCATATTCATAACAAATACTTAGTAAAGTAAAGTCAATGGAGGTGAGAAATTGCAAGAAAAACAACTTTCAACATAAAGTGAGTGACGTCATGTCCTGCTGTGAAAAAGCACCTGAATCGTGTTATTGTTTTCATATTTAAAATATGTTTTGTGTACATAATCTGCTGTATATTGTTTGTATGTATCTAATTCTGTATGTATGTGATGATATTTGTACGTAGCTATATGAGTGTATGTTCATGTATGTCTATGTAAGTCAATGTAAAATTCGTTTTTGTGCCTTTTTTTTCTAGCACCCGAGATTTTGTATCTTTTATCCGTTATATTTCTTTTTCAAAATACATTATGAAAATAATAAAAATTGTATAGTGTTTGTATGAGTGTAAGTGTGCTTTGTATAATATTTTTGAAGCGATTTATGCATGTTTTTGGTAACGATCAATAACTACTGGTCTGGGAAAGCGTTCTGGATTTGAGCATAGATGGTGATTTTTGTGGCATTACAGAAACTTGTAATAGCAGCGTTAGAGAAAATTAGGCATTATGGCCCATAACGATGCTATTTGAGTCATAAACTAGATTGCTGACAGACTTAATGCTTGTTATGAAAATTATGAAAAGTTGTCACGCAAATATTTTAATCTGCTATCAAAAACTAATGTCAAGGAAACTATGCAAATTCAAACCCAGTTTAATGAATCTAATCTACAGTGCAAGAAGTTAATGCAACGCACATTAGCAACAGTTGAAAGAAGGATTGCAGACTTGCTAGAATCCAGATCACTGCGTGCTGCTTCAACAATTTGCTCTGCTAGATCTAGAAGTACTACCTCTTTATCTATAAGCTCCGCCATTATCAAAGCACATGCAGAAGCAGAAGCTTCAATGGTGCGTGCCTGTTTTAGAAAAAAAGAAGCAACACTGAAAATGGAGGCAGCAAAATAGAAAAAGGAAAAAGAATTAGAAGCAGCAAAAGGGGTAATGGATAAAGAATTAGAAGCAGCAAAATGGCAAAAGGAAAAGTAATTAGAAGCAGCAAAATGGCAAAAGGAAAAAATATTAGAAGCAGCAAAAAAAGAAAGAGATTTAGAAATACTGCAATATGAAAAAGAAGTAGCTGTCACCATGGCAAGATTAAAGGTACTTGAGACAGCCAATACAGAAAAACTCCTAGAATATTCTTTCAGTCTGGTGGCATCAGACTACCTAGAGAAGCGAACATGTAATTATGTTCTTAACCAGAGTAGAAACACTACAACTCCTTTGAGGAAGAAGAAGGAGACAGAGGTTGGAATCACGTGCACCCTACCATAAATTATATACATCTCAATAGTGATCCAATTGCTCCAGCCAGAACTGATGCAATTCAGCAGATAAGCAGCTCAGGTGTCAATGCACAAATCACACAACCTCTTGTAAACAAGCAAGTATGGGGCCCATCACAGTCATTTCCATTAAGATCAGTGAAAGAAAAGGCTTTAGTTGTATTAAATGTATCAGTGAACCCATACTATCCCTCAGCATTCAATTCATATTACCCAAGTGATCTTCAGGCACCTCCAGTAACAAAGACAGAGGTTAGAAATGTCTGAGTTTGCAAGGTATATAATTCGAAGTGAGCTTACTAATACAAGTCTTACACAATTTGATGACCTGCCAGAGAACTGCAGATCTTGGAAGTCTACATTCAAGACTGCTGTTGAAGATTTAGGTATATCTGCTAGAGAAGAGCTTGATCTGCTGGTAAAATGGTTAGGTGCTGAATCTGCAGAACGTGTCAAGAGGCTCAGAGCTGTCCATGTAGACAACCCAGTTGCAGGTTTAAAAATGGTTTGGGAATGTTTGGATCAGACCTATGGTAGTCCAGAAGTAATTGAAAATGCCCTTTTTAAGAAAATTCAAAAATGTCCAAAAGTCACAGTTAGGGACAATCACAAGCTGCAAGAGTTAAGTGATCTTCTGCTGGAACTAGAAGCAGCTAAAGCAGATCCATGTCTATCAAGACTGAGTTATCTTGATACTGCACAAGGTGTGAATCCAATTGTGGCATAGTTACCTTATGCTCTTCAAGATAAATGGGCAACATAAGGATCAAGATGCAAACAAGAAAATAATATATCATTCCCTCCCTTTTCCTTTTTCAGTAAATTCATCAAAGACATAGCAAAGACACAAAATGATCCAAGTTTCTCTTTAACCAAATTAAATCAGGGAGCAGTGACTTCTCCAGAACAAGAAAAAGAAACTTGAAGATTCAAAAACTCAAATAATTCAGTGTTTGTCCAAAAGACAGATGTTGCACCTTCCAGTCAGGGAATGCAAAGTGAGAAATTAAACCATTTTTATTTATTTTTTTAAATATTTTTATTGAGGTTATGCAATATACAGGAAAAACAAGGTTATATTGTTTATAAATCCAATGTTGGCAATATTATAAAGGTCTCACTGATACATTAAAAGTTCAACATATATTAAAGGTTTGACCTTAATTGGGAAGTTGGTATAGAGTTTCAGCAATACATTGTAACAGCTAATAACACTTGTAAGTAATTAACATACAATATAAAATAATAAACCTCTTATTTATCCATTTTTTTAAAATATGATCATATTTCCCCTTTGACTCATAATAAATCTGCTCACAAACCTTTACCCTCTTGTAATAAGCTAGGTCAAATATGGGCCCTCAAAATAATGCCTTTATCAAGGGAGGGATTTAAGGGGGCTGGAGAAGCAATAAAATAGAATTTCCATAAGATGTATTTTCTTATGCCTATCCAATAAGCAGTTGGGAGTAAGGGGGGGGGGGGAGCACAGATGACATTAGAAAATTGATATGTTCTCAGTGGTGAGAATAATAAGATATACTGTCAACTTGCATGGCTACTGGGTACCACAAAGCTGACATTTTGGGCTAAATTATCACCTTGTATTGATTAAAGCTAATACTGGAGTTGGTATATAGCCATATGTTTTGCAAATACTAGCATATAAGTATAATGGCAATCACTAGTCTCGGGGGTTATGTGGTATTGGTTTACACTATGGGAGCCGATTAGTAGTAAGGGGTAAAGGATTTGTTCAGACTAGTATTTAGAGAACTACTGAACTTTAGTAACTGGGCTGTAAGTGCTTCTATTTAGGTCCGCTTAACAGGCAAGGTCTCAACATGAGAGAAATGCTAATAAAAATATGTGACTCTCTGTCAAATAGCTTTTAGTTATATGAGGCGCTGGTAAGCAATAGTCTACTATATTGATCATGTTATATGATTTCAATCTACATAGCCTCTAACTTAATGTTAATTTAATGTAATGGACCTCATAATTACCCATACGCTCAGAGACTTGACCTTGGCTGGGTAATAGTTGGAGATGCCTGTATAGCAAAGATCTACAGAACAGACATTGCTAATTTCTTCAAAACTAATGTGTTAATTAATGGACATCTATTTTACTTTGAGTCATGCCCAAATCACTGCCATGTAAAGGAGAGACCTGGACTCTATGAACATTCATACTATGCCAGTCAAGATGAAAGGGTTACTTCTTTACCAGATGATGACAACATTGGAAGTACAGTGTTCCACACAACACAGCATGACAAAAAACTAGCTCTTTTTATTGAAGATAAAGAATTTCTCAAGTTAATAAACAAAGAGTTTTACAAGGATGACTCAAACAGTTGGGTAGCCCCTCTGCTGTTTTGAAATCCAAGACAAAGGTTACCTAACAACAGAGTTCAAGCACTCTCTAGACTTTCTTCCTTACAATTTATTCTAGAGAAAGATCCAAAGATAAAAGGACACATTGTATCATTCATGCAGAAAATATTTGAAAATTAGCATGCAGAGCCAGCTCCTCCACTAAAAGAAGGTGAAGAATGTTAGTATCTTCCTTCATTTGGCATCTATCATCCACGCAAACTAGGTGAAATAAGAGTTGTGTTTAAATCAAGTGCACAAGAGGAAGGCATGTCACTCAATAGTGTTCTTCTTACTGGACCTAACCTTATTAACAGTCTCTTAGGAGTATTGATCAGGTTCAGGAAAGAACATAAACCATTCATGGCTAACATACAACACATGTTCTATTGTTTAATTGTTCAAGAAGACAATAGGAATTACCTCAGGTTTCTGTGGAAGCGCAACAATGATACTAGTGCTGAGATAATAGATTATCGCATGAGAGTGCATATCTTCGGCAACAGTCCATCACCTGCAGTGGCAATATATTGACTGAGAAGAACAGATGCCAGACAATATGTAGAAAGAGACTTCTATGTGGATAATGGAATCATGTCTGTACCTACAAATGAAGAAGCCATTGATCTGTTTAAAAGAACACAAAGGATGCTATCTGTAGCAAACCTAATGCTTCATATAATAGTCTTAAACAGCAGCAAGGTGTTGAAAGCCTTTCCTCCTGCAGACCATGCAACAGACCTCAAAGACTTAGATCTAGGTACAGAGACACCACCTTTACAACAAAGTCTTAGTCTACATTGGAACATATTAACTTATTAATTCATATACAAAGTTTCTACTAATGAAAAGCCATACACTAAACATGGTGCTTTATTAATTATTAACAGTCTTTATGACCCACTAGGGTTTGTAGCTCCAGTCACTATACAAGGAAAGTCTCTGCTTAGGCAGCTTTCATCAGAGTCAAAGGCCTGGGATACTTTACTACCTATAGAGAAATGCCAGATGTGGGAAAAGTGAAAGGATTCTCTGAAGGCTCTTGAAAAGCTCTGTATTCCATATTGTTATGCTTCTATATCTCTATCAACAGCTACAGTAACAGAGATCTACATCTTCTCAGATGCATCTACAGAAGCTATTGCAGCTATGGCCTACCTAAAAGTGACAGAGATTGAAGGAAAACCACATGTTGGATTTATCAGCAACCAAGTAGAATACATCAGGAGATCTACAAAACCAGAGCAATGGCATTACGTACCTACTGACAAAAATCCTTCAGATCTTGCAACCAAGTCAATAACTTCAGCACAATTCATGAAATTGACATGGTTGACAGGACCCGCATTCTTGTTACACTCTACAGATACAACATCAAACAGTACTACATTTGAGTTTGTGGGACCTGATAAAGAGAATCACCTTCAAGCCACTACACTTCTTACCAATGTATCTGGTCTTGGATTACATAATTTGTACTTCTTCTATTTCACATGGACTGTGATTACACTCATAGACACTGGTTGACAGTGTGTAAGGATTACAATAGAGAGATGACTACAGGGGACAGTGCCAGCTCTGCTACTATTCAAGAATACTCATGTGAAAATAACATGGACTTATGTTTGCATTTGCATTTTGTATTTTGCTCTCTCTTTCTCTCTTTCTTTGTCTTGCAGGTCTCGTGGATAAAGAGGCTTCAATCAACATTTGTATGTTTATTGTTTATTTGTTGATTTATATAGTGGTATCTACAGATACCAGACTGGGAGTGTTCTGTCCCTATTTTCATATGTACATCTTTAATTGCTATTTTAGTTCTTGTGCTCCCTCTAGTGTTATGTTTTATTATTTTATTGAATTTAATGTATATTATCTGTTCTACCTCTGACCTTTTGAGGTCACTTCCTGTCTCTATTTTAGTTTCATTTTGTGTATGTAGAAATTGCTAGAACTTTCTGCTAATAGCTTTGTAGAGGCAAATTATTTTTACCTGTCATTACGACTTCTGGAACCTCAGAATTCTTTCTCCTGCAACAATAAAGCATGAAGGATTCACAAATCTCTGCTGTGGTATTTGTCTAAGTTTAGCTAATGCTGGATTCTACTAACTGTAAGTAGATTACATGTTCTAAACTTTCCATCAGAAGGCAGTCATCTTGCAAACAGTAGATGAAGTCAGATTAACCAATGTTTGAAAGAGATTGAATCGTGATATTGGAACAAAACCCAAGCCATAGCTTAAAACTTTGATTTTCATTTTATTATGCATATAATCAGTTAGGTTAATAACATTGGAGGTATGAATTTGGTCTATATCGGTTATTGTACATATTTGCTTTGTCCCCATCCCCTTCAAAGCGGGTAATGTGTTTGGTTGTGTCTTGTGTTGCCTCATCTTCCTGCCCCCCTTATCCTCTTCTTGTGGGATTTATTGGTGGTAGAAGAAAACTTGGTTTATTTCAGAATTATCAGACACGTGATTGGTTAACTGATTGGTTGCACCCTCTGTGGTATTAGCTATTACAGAATATTTGTTTGTAGTACTTGTTTTAGTAGGTTGTTGACCTTCAATGTGTGTATTAGCAAATGTTATTGAATTTTTCACGGGTGTAGATTTCAAGATTGGTTTTGAGGTGGTATCACTAGCATTGCTCATGGTAGCTGTACTAGTGTTAGTCTCACTTTCTGAGTGGCAATCTTCACCTGAGTCTGTGCCCGCGCTTGTGTTGCCACCCTGTCCCTTGTGTCTATTGCGTCTTGGTCCTTTGTCCCTAGATCTTCCCCTATTTTTCTTCTGCCATATGTATACTCTGTCTGAATTATAATCTGCCTGGTCCCTTATGTATTTGGCATGTTTTATTTCTGTGAGTACCTTTCTGAGGGCTGCTACTGTGTCTTTTATCATAGAATCGAAATCCTTATATTTACTTACTAAAGTGCACATATCTAATTCAAATTGTAGCACTGAAATTTGTTCTCTTACTTTTAACAGCTGTATATCTTTATGTTCAATATTATAAGACATTAATTTGAAAGAGCAATCAGAGAGTTATTCCAATGATCTATAAAATCCATATCTTCAATGCGTAACCCCCTGGGTATAATCCTAAAATGAATGTACCATTCCAAAGTCCATTTGTCCCATTTCAGATTGCATCTTTTATATGCACACATAATTTAATTACCATACTTTCAAAATTACTAAATTCAATTCTTATGTAACTATTGAAGAAACCTCCACAAGAAATAGGAAACAATGGTATTATATTAATTCTTTTGCACTAAAATCTGCATGTCCCTTTCCCTGTCAGCTGTCATAGTATTTAAAATAAAAGTTCAAGATGAATTTTCATCACACTGAGTGAACTTAATGATGTATATATTCAGACATTAATACACTAATCCATTCATGCATAACATATACCAATACATATACTATATGCACATTAATTATTTCCTGATATTCTCTAAAATTCCTCTGTCCCTGAAGTGCATATATATCTCCTTTCATTTTATTCGTAAATATTATTTTAAGACTTTTTTATACTTTAGATCTATATAGCATAAACACTATTGTTTAACTGTGAAGATACTTTGTTGCATATAATTTTTTAATACTTTAGACTTACTGTCAGAAATGTCAGTTAAAGTGAAAGTAAATCCTAGCATTTTACAAACGCTAGGATTGACTTTTTAAACAAATAAAGGGGCCTTTCATTCATGAAGTATAAGATACTTCATGTAGAAAGCTCCTTTATTTGTTTTAACCGTTCGCCGATTTCAGCAGCTACAGCAGCCCACTGCTAAATATTTTTTGCTAAGAGGTGACATTTTCACCTCTTACCCAATAGCTGTGTGATAAATCCGGCTCCCATGGGCGCCAAGCCAGATTTACTGCACGGCTATTGGCTAAGAGGTGAAAACGCCACCTCTTAGCAAAATATTTTTTTAGCTGTGGGCTGCTGTAGCAGCTGAAAACGGGCGATCGGTTAAAACAAATAAAGGAGCTTTCTACATGAATTATCTTATACTTCATGAATGAAAGTCCCCTTTAGTTGTTTCAAACGTCAATCCTAGCATTTGTAAAATGCTAGGATTTACTTTCACTTTAAGCAACAAAGGCAACAAATGTATCAGTTTGTGTAAAATATGCTCATTGTATTCTACCTAGTAACTCCTTACATGCACAAAATTGAATTTTGCTATTGGCTATGCTAAATCTCGGCCGATACGTTACTTCCGGTTTTGGAAAATGGGCTTTGAGCTCAGTGACAAAATCAACCGGGCATTTAAAAGCTGGCGCTTCCAGTTCAATGGCATGTTACCTTTGAGAAAGCCTCAGTGAAAACGCATCAGGTGACGTATGTGGAGGGTCAGAGGTATCGCTCTCTATTTTCTATTTCTGCTCTGTCCAGGTCTGTACAACATTGACGTTTTATCAAAACTTGGAATAAATGCTATGTTTTATTTGCACTTGCTATCATTTGGACTTTATAAGAGTCAGTATCTGCCTTAATGCTCTATCATTACTCACACTTACGTGTTTTACATCGCATGAAGATTTGAAATTTAAAATAGCACCATTGTGCTTACTTTTGGGGCCAACACAATGTTTTTTCTAATTTCTAACGGCTGGATTACGAGTTTTGTCGGTAAAGACCTGCGGGGCTAACAAGGCTTTTTTTCCACCGCTCACTGAAGACAACTCTGGTATTACAAGTTTTCTGAATGGCTGCGTTAGCCTCAGAAAAGGGAGCGTTGAGCAAATTTAGCTCCACTCCTACCTGTAATACCAGTGTTGCCTACGGTAGCGGTGAGCTGGCTAAAACGTGCTCGTGCACGATTTCCCCATAGGATACAATGGGGCTGAGCTGGAAGAAAAAAAACCTGACACCTGCAAAAAAGCAGCGTCTAGCTTCTAACGCAGCCCCATTGTTTCCTATGGGGAAACACTTTCTAAGTCTGCACCTAACACCCTAACATGAACCCAGAGTCTAAACACCCCTAACCTTACATTTATTAACCCCTAATCTGCCGCCCCCGCTATTGCTGACACCTGCATTATACTATTAACCCCTACTCTGCCGCTCCGGACACCGCTGCAACCTACATTATAGCTATGAACCCCTAATCTGCTGCCCCTAACACCGCCGACACCTATATTATATTTATTAACCCCTAATCTGCCCCCCCCAACATCGCCGCTACCTACCCACACTTATTAACCCCTAATCTGCCGACCGGACATCTCCGCCATTATAATAAATTGTATTAACCCCTAATCTGCACTCCCTAACATCGCCACCACCTACCTACAATTATTAACCCATAATCTCCCGCCCCCAACGTTGCCGCTACTATAATATAGTTATTAACCCCTAAACCTAAGTCTAACCCTAACCCTAACACCCCCCTAACATAAATATAATTTAAATTAAACTAAATAAATGTACTATCATTAACTAAATTATTCCTATTTAAAACTAAATACTTACCTATAAAATAAACCATAAGATAGCTACAATATAATTAATAATTGCATTGTAGCTATTTTATGTTTTATATTTATTTTACATGCAACTTTGTATTTATTTTAACTCGGTACAATAGCTATTAAATAGTTAATAACTATTTAATAGCTACCTAGTTAAAATAAATTCAAAATTACCTGTAAAATAAATCCTAACCTAAGTTACAAATACACCTACACTATCAATAAATTAAATAAACTACAATTATCTAAACTAAAATAAAATGAAATGCACTAAACTAAATTACCAAAAAACCCACTAAATTACAAAAAATAGAAAAAGATTACAAGAATTTTAAGCTAATTACACCTAATCTAAACCCCCTAATAAAATAACAAAGCCCCCCAAAATAAAAAAATGTCCCTACCCTAATCTAAATTACAACAAGTAATCAGCTCTATTACGTCCTTAAAAGGTCCTTTTGTGGGGCATTGCCCCAAAGTAATCAGCTCTTTTACCTGTAAATAAAAATACAACCCTCCCAACATTAAAACCCTCCACCCACATACCCCTACTATAACCAACCCAAACCCCCCTTAAATAAACCTAACACTACCCCCCTGAAGATCTCCCTACCTGGAGTCGTCTTCACTCAGCCAAGCCGAAGTCTTCATCCGATGGGGCAGAAGAGGACATCCAGACCGGCAGAAGTGTTCATCCTATCCAGGCAGAAGAGGACATCTGGACTGGCAGACATCTTAATCCAAGCGGCATCTTCTATCTTCATCCATCTGACGAGGAGCGGCTCCATCTTCAAGACCTCCGGCACGGAGCATCCTTCCAGCATGACGACTACCCGACGAATGAAGGTTCCTTTAAGGGACGTCATCCAAGATGGCGTCCCTCAAATTCCGATTGGCTGATAGGATTCTATCAGCCAATCGGAATTAAGGTAGGAAAAATCTGATTGGCTGATTCAATCAGCCAATCAGATTGAAGTTCAATCCGATTGGCTCATTGGATCAGCCAATAGAATGGACCCCGCATTCTACTTTGATTACTTTGGGGCAATGCCCCACAAAATTCCCTTTTAAGGGCTGGTAATAGAGCTGATTAATTTTTGTAATTTAGATTAGGGTAGGGACATTTTTTTATTTTGGGGGCTTTGTTATTTTATTAGGGGTCTTAGATTACAGGGAGTGCAGAATTATTAGGCAAATTAGTATTTTGACCACATCATCCTCTTTATGCATGTTGTCTTACTCCAAGCTGTATAGGCTCGAAAGCCTACTACCAATTAAGCATATTAGGTGATGTGCATCTCTGTAATAAGAAGGGGTGTGGTCTAATGACATCAACACCCTATATCAGGTGTGCATAATTATTAGGCAACTTCCTTTCCTTTGGCAAAATGGGTCAAAAGAAGGACTTGACAGGCTCAGAAAAGTCAAAAATAGTGAGATATCTTGCAGAGGGATGCAGCACTCTTAAAATTCCAAAGCTTCTGAAGCGTGATCATCGAACAATCAAGCGTTTCATTCAAAATAGTCAACAGGGTCGCAAGAAGCGTGTGGAAAAACCAAGGCGCAAAATAACTGCCCATGAACTCAGAAAAGTCAAGTGTGCAGCTGCCAAGATGCCACTTGCCACCAGTTTGGCCATATTTCAGAGCTGCAACATCACTGGAGTGCCCAAAAGCACAAGGTGTGCAATACTCAGAGACATGGCCAAGGTAAGAAAGGCTGAAAGACGACCACCACTGAACAAGACACACAAGCTGAAACGTCAAGACTGGGCCAAGAAATATCTCAAGACTGATTTTTCTAAGGTTTTATGGACTGATGACATGAGAGTGAGTCTTGATGGGCCAGATGGATGGGCCCGTGGCTGGATTGGTAAAGGGCAGAGAGCTCCAGTCTGACTCAGACGCCAGCAAGGTGGAGGTGGAGTACTGGTTTGGGCTGGTATCATCAAAGATGAGCTTGTGGGGCCTTTTCGGGTTGAGGATGGAGTCAAGCTCAACTCCCAGTCCTACTGCCAGTTTCTGGAAGACACCTTCTTCAAGCAGTGGAACAGGAAGAAGTCTGCATCCTTCAAGAAAAACATGATTTTCATGCAGGACAATGCTCCATCACACGCGTCCAAGTACTCCACAGCGTGGCGGGCAAGAAAGGGTATAAAAGAAGAAAATCTAATGACATGGCCTCCTTGTTCACCTGATCTGAACCCCATTGAGAACCTGTGGTCCATCATCAAATGTGAGATTTACAAGGAGGGAAACAGTACACCTCTCTGAACAGTGTCTGGGAGGCTGTGGTTGTTGCTGCACGCAATGTTGATGGTGAACAGATCAAAACACTGACAGAATCCATGGATGGCAGGCTTTTGAGTGTCCTTGCAAAGAAAGTTGGCTATATTGGTCACTGATTTGTTTTTGTTTTGTTTTTGAATGTCAGAAATGTATATTTGTGAATGTTGAGATGTTATATTGGTTTCACTGGTAAAAATAAATAATTGAAATGGGTATATATTTGTTTTTTCTTAAGTTGCCTAATAATTATGCACAGTAATAGTCACCTGCACACACAGATATCCCCCTAAAATAGCTATAACTAAAAACAAACTAAAAACTACTTCCAAAACTATTCAGCTTTGATATTAATGAGTTTTTTGGGTTCATTGAGAACATGGTTGTTGTTCAATAATAAAATTAATCCTCAAAAATACAACTTGCCTAATAATTCTGCACTCCCTGTAGTTGTAATTAGCTTAAAATTCTTGTAATGTTTTTTTATTTTTTGTAATTTAGTGTTTTTTATTTTTTGTAATTTAGTTTAGTGTATTTAATTTTATTTTAGTTTAGATAATTGTAGTTTATTTAATTTATTGATAGTGTAGGTGTATTTGTAACTTAGGTTAGGATTTATTTTATAGGTAATTTTGTAATTATTTTAACTAGGTAGCTATTAAATAGTTATTAACTATTTAATAGCTATTGTACCTAGTTAAAATAAATACAAAGTTGCCTATAAAATAAATATAAACCCTAAAATAGCTACAATGTAATTATTATTTATATTGTATCTATCTTATGGTTTATTTTATAGGTAAGTATTTAGTTTTAAATAGGAATAATTAAGTTAATGATAGTAAATTTATTTAGTTTTATTTAAATTATATTTATGTTAAGGGGGTGTTAGGGTTAGGGTAGACTTAGGTTTAGGGGTTAATACATTTATTATAGTAGCGGCGACATTGGGGGCGGGAGATTAGGGGTTAATAATTGTAGGTAGGTGGCAGCGATGTTAGGGAGGGCAGATTAGGGGTTAATACAATTTATTATAGTGTTTGTGAGGCGGGAGTGCGGTGGTTTAGGGGTTAATACATTTATTATAGAGGCGGCGATGTCCGGTCAGCAGATTAGGGGTTAATAAGTGTTGGTAGGTGGCGGCGAGGTTTGGGGGGGGCAGATTAGGGGGTAATAAATATATTATAGGTGTCGGCGATGTTAGGGACAGCAGATTAGAGGTTCATAGAGATAATGTAGGTGGCGGCGGTGTCCGGTTGGAAGATTAGGGGTTAAATAAATTTAGTATAGTGTTTGCGATGTGGGGGGGCCTCGGTTTAGGGGTTAATAGGTAGTTTATGGGTGTTAGTGTACTTTGTAGCACAGTAGTTAAGAGCTTTATGTTCCGGCATTAGCCCATAAAGCTCTTAACTACTGACTTTTTTTTGCGGCTGAAGTCTTGGAGGTAGAGGCTCTACCGCTCACTTCTTCCAAAACTCCTAATACCAGCGTTAGGCAAATCCCATTAAAAAGATAGGATACGCAATTGACGTAAGGGGATTTGCGGTAGCCTCGCGTCGCGGAAGAAAAGTGAGTGGTGAGTCTCTACCTGCCAGACTCGTAATACCAGCGGGCGTTAAAAAGCAGCGTTAGGACCCCCAAACGCTGCTTTTTAAAGCTAACGCAGAACTCGTAATCTAGCCATAAGTTTTTTATGTACTGAGAACCCTTGTGCTTTTCTTGGAGTCTCATATCAGTGCTTATGATGTTTAACACTGTGAAAACACAGCAAAACAGTGAGCACATACAACTATTGTCTATTGTGGATATACAGTCAGCATAAAGAGTACATGGGCCATTGATTTTGGTCTAATGTGACATATACCTGGCATAATAGATACAGTAGTGTTATGCATCTGGCCACATATTTTAATTTTGCCTAAGGCCTCACTAAGTCTAGAGCCGCTTTTGTCTTATAATATACACAAAATGTGCTCTACTGTGTCCCCTATCATATTTTGTGACTTGGAAATAGCATAGATTAAAACACTGCCTTTAATCAGCCTCATCCATCTCTTACTCACCTGCAAGCACTGGCCCTGCCCTGACCTCCTCTTCTATCTTTATCTTACTCAATATCATTCTTCAATCACTCTACCTCTAACTGGAGCTTTTATTCTAAGGCTCTATCTCACACCTCTCATTCAACCAAATACAACCTTTTCATAGACTATGGGGTATATTTACTAAGCAGTGGACGCTGCTTTTCCTATGCGAGCCTTCTGGCTCGCCGGAAATAGGAGTTAAGAAGCAGCGGTCTTAAGACCGCTTCTCCTTCAATCGTCTACCACCTTTTAGGTGGCAGACTGCAATCATCCCGATGTGTTATGGTCGGGATGATTGACACCCCCTGCTAGCAGCTGATTGGCCGCGAATATGCAGGGGGTTGCATTGCACAAACTGACAGTGTGCTGTCAGTATTTAGCGATGCAGGGCGCACATGACTCGCTATAGCTTATATAAGTATAAGGCAAAATGGAATTTCAATTAGTCAAGGCTGCTAAAATAAAAAAAATAAAAATATATATATAGATATATATACAAGAATAATTTTAAAAACTATTTGAAAGTGTATGATTTAGTGGAAAATAAATTCTAACAGTGGAATGTGTTGGTGATCATCACATTTTGCTAAAGGTAACTATAAAAATAAATAGCACTCATGCATATAACGCAGTAACTTTCAATCATCCTTAAAGTAATGGTAAACTCTCCCCTTTTTAAAATCAGATCCAGATCCAGAAGGTTAGCGATACTTTAGATGGAATTTAATTCATTAGTTGTATCGAACATCCTCTATAACTTTATTTTAATATATATATATATATATATATATATATATATATATATATATATATATATATATAAATATATATATGACATTCAAATTCCCCACGCTCCATCACCCACTTCAAAAGTCAATTTTTTTTCGATGAGCTAAAGGTTTGAATTGTTCTCCAATCAGCGCTCTCTCCATATGGCACTTTTGTTGTAGCTAGAGTGCTGATTGGAGAACAATTCAAACCTTTAGCTCACAGAAAAATTATTATTGACTCTTTGGTTTTAATTTGGCACGCAGTGATAACCTCCTGACATGCTGGAGTTGTGAGGCGTCCTGGTAACTATTGACAACCGTTACATGCAGGCGGAGTACAGAACACCAGAAAGACGTGACTTCACTTCCGGGACGCCACCGGCTACGGCGAGGAGGCAGATCTGACAAGGTGGAGGGTTTAAAAGTAAGTTAAATATGGTCTATTATTATTAAGCTGTCTGAGGACGGGGGCAACCCCGAAACGTTATGGTGAATAAAATAATTTAAATACTTAAAGACCCAGCGAGTGCTACCTTATTGCAGAGTATATATATATATATATATATATATATATATATATATATATATATATATATATATATATATATATATACATATATATATATATATATATACAAAACATGGAAGGGGACTGCACTCTCAGACCAGACCGGGTACACATCCCATGACCCTGCAACATGCTCAGCCCTGGGTGCTCACTGGCACTCACAGGAAGCTGCGCTGTCCCCAGAGTCACAGGCAGTTAATCCCAGACAGGTCTGGGTGCAAGAACCATAGGGAAAATTGCAAAACAAATTAATACAGCACACAAAGAAAGTCCAGCACTCACTTACAAGCTCTCAGCTAAGATTAAAAGCAAAAATGGAAGGGTTAGTTACCGCATTTGTCCAAATGGGACAAGCCCAGGTACCACGACAAGGTCTCTTCCAAAAACCTGGGACCCTACAACAGCCACACAATGCAAGCTCTCAATCCAACAAACTGAGAACAAGTGAAGGGTGCATAGGCTTATGTAATCACCCCAGACATATAGAAAACACTGAAGGGGACTCTCAGACCAGACCGGGTACACATCCATGACCCTGCAACATGCTCAGCCCTGGGTGCTCACTGCCACTCACAGGAAGCTGTGCTGTCCCCAGAGTCACAGGCAGTTAACCGCCATCCCCCCACATCACAACTACCTAAATAAACCTATTAAACCCTAAACCGCCATTCCCCCACATCGGGACTACCTAAATAAACCTATTGACCCCTAAACTGCCATCCCCCAACATCGTGACTAATAAAATAAACCTATTGACCCCTAACCTGCCGTCCCCCACATCATAACTACCTAAATAAAGCTATTAACCCCTAAACCTAACACCTTAACTTTAAATTAATGTTACAATATACTATCCACCTTCAAATAAATAGAAACTTATCTGTTAAAAAAAATAAGCTTAAACATTACAAAAATTAAAAACCTAACATTACAAAAAACAAGAAACCTAAGATTACAAAAATGAAAAAAGCTAATATTAAAAAAAATAACATGAAATTATCAAAAAAATTGTTTTATTCCTATTCAAATACCCATGTTAAAAAAAAAAAAATAAAAAAAAAAAAAAATTAATTTATTTAAGAACTTACCTGATAAATTCATTTCTTTCATATTAGCAAGAGTCCATGAGCTAGTGACGTATGGGATATACATTCCTACCAGGAGGGGCAAAGTTTCCCAAACCTCAAAATGCCTATAAATACACCCCTCACCACACCCACAATTCAGTTTAACGAATAGCCAAGAAGTGGGGTGATAAAAAAGTGCGAAAGCATATAACATAAGGAATTGGAATAATTGTGCTTTATACAAAATCATAACCACCACAAAAAAAGGGCGGGCCTCATGGACTCTTGCTAATATGAAAGAAATGAATTTATCAGGTAAGTTCTTACATAAATTATGTTTTCTTTCATGTAATTAGCAAGAGTCCATGAGCTAGTGACATATGGGATAATGATTACCCAAGATGTGGATCTTTCCAAACAAGAGTCACTAGAGAGGGAGGGATAAAATAAAGACAGCCAATTCCTGCTGAAAATAATCCACACCCAAAATAAAGTTTAATGAAAAACATAAGCAGAAGATTCAAACTGAAACCGCTGCCTGAAGTACTTTTCTACCAAAAACTGCTTCAGAAGAAGAAAATACATCAAAATGGTAGAATTTAGTAAAAGTATGCAAAGAGGACCAAGTTGCTGCTTTGCAAATCTGATCAACCGAAGCTTCATTCCTAAACGCCCAGGAAGTAGAAACTGACCTAGTAGAATGAGCTGTAATCCTCTGAGGCGGAGTTTTACCCGACTCAACATAGGCAAGATGAATTAAAGATTTCAACCAAGATGCCAAAGAAATGGCAGAAGCTTTCTGGCCTTTTCTAGAACCGGAAAAGATAACAAATAGACTAGAAGTCTTTCGGAAAGATTTAGTAGCTTCAACATAATATTTCAAAGCTCTAACAACATCCAAAGAATGCAACGATTTCTCCTTAGAATTCTTAGGATTAGGACATAATGAAGGAACCACAATTTCTCTACTAATGTTGTTGGAATTCACAACTTTAGGTAAAAATTCAAAAGAAGTTCGCAACACCGCCTTATCCTGATGAAAAATCAGAAAAGGAGACTCACAAGAAAGAGCAGATAATTCAGAAACTCTTCTGGCAGAAGAGATGGCCAAAAGGAACAAAACTTTCCAAGAAAGTAATTTAATGTCCAATGAATGCATAGGTTCAAATGGAGGAGCTTGAAGAGCCCCCAGAACCAAATTCAAACTCCAAGGAGGAGAAATTGACTTAATGACAGGCTTTATACGAACCAAAGCTTGTACAAAACAATGAATATCAGGAAGAATAGCAATCTTTCTGTGAAAAAGAACAGAAAGAGCAGAGATTTGTCCTTTCAAGGAACTTGCAGACAAACCCTTATCTAAACCATCCTGAAGAAACTGTAATATTCTCGGTATTCTAAAAGAATGCCAAGAAAAATTATGAGAAAGACACCAAGAAATATAAGTCTTCCAGACTCTATAATATATCTCTCTAGATACAGATTTACGAGCCTGTAACATAGTATTAATCACAGAGTCAGAGAAACCTCTGTGACCAAGAATCAAGCGTTCAATCTCCATACCTTTAAATTTAAGGATTTCAGATCCTGATGGAAAAAAGGACCTTGAGACAGAAGGTCTGGTCTTAACGGAAGAGTCCACGGTTGGCAAGAGGCCATCCGGACAAGATCCGCATACCAAAACCTGTAAGGCCATGCTGGAGCTACCAGCAGAACAAACGAGCATTCCTTCAGAATCTTGGAGATTACTCTTGGAAGAAGAACTAGAGGCGGAAAGATATAGGCAGGATGATACTTCCAAGGAAGTGATAATGCATCCACTGCCTCCGCCTGAGGATCCCGGGATCTGGACAGATACCTGGGAAGTTTCTTGTTTAGATGAGACGCCATCAGATCTATTTCTGGAAGTTCCCACATTTGAACAATCTGAAGAAATACCTCTGGGTGAAGAGACCATTCGCCCGGATGCAACGTTTGGCGACTGAGATAATCCGCTTCCCAATTGTCTATACCTGGGATATGAACCGCAGAGATTAGACAGGAGCTGGATTCCGCCCAAACCAAAATTCGAGATACTTCTTTCATAGCCAGAGGACTGTGAGTCCCTCCTTGATGATTGATGTATGCCACAGTTGTGACATTGTCTGTCTGAAAACAAATGAACGATTCTCTCTTCAGAAGAGGCCAAAACTGAAGAGCTCTGAAAATTGCACGGAGTTCCAAAATATTGATCGGTAATCTCACCTCCTGAGATTCCCAAACTCCTTGTGCCGTCAGAGATCCCCACACAGCTCCCCAACCTGTGAGACTTGCATCTGTTGAAATTACAGTCCAGGTCGGAAGCACAAAAGAAGCCCCCTGAATTAAACGATGGTGATCTGTCCACCACGTTAGAGAGTGTCAAACAATCGGTTTTAAAGATATTAATTGAGATATCTTTGTGTAATCCTTTCACCATTGATTCAGCATACAGAGCTGAAGAGGTCGCATGTGAAAACGAGCAAAGGGGATCGCGTCCGATGCAGCAGTCATAAGACCTAGAATTTCCATGCATAAGGCTACCGAAGGGAATGATTGTGACTGAAGGTTTCGACAAGCTGTAATTAATTTTAGACGTCTCTTTTCTGTTAAAGACAGAGTCATGGACACTGAATCTATCTGGAAACCCAGAAAGGTTACCCTTGTCTGAGGAATCAAAGAACTTTTTGGTAAATTGATCCTCCAACCATGATCTTGAAGAAACAACACAAGTCGATTCGTATGAGATTCTGCTAAATGTAAAGACTGAGCAAGTACCAAGATATCGTCCAAATAAGGAAATACCACAATACCCTGTTCTCTGATTACAGACAGAAGGGCACCGAGAACCTTTGAAAAAATTCTTGGAGCTGTAGCTAGGCCAAACGGTAGAGCCACAAACTGGTAATGCTTGTCCAGAAAAGAGAATCTCAGGAACTGATAATGATCTGGATGAATCGGAATATGCAGATATGCATCCTGTAAATCTATTGTGGATATATAATTCCTTTGCTGAACAAAAGGCAAGATAGTCCTTACAGTTACCATCTTGAACGTTGGTATCCTTACATAACGATTCAATATTTTTAGATCCAGAACTGGTCTGAAGGAATTCTCCTTCTTTGGTACAATGAAGAGATTTGAATAAAACCCCAGCCCCTGTTCCAGAACTGGAACTGGCATAATTACTCCAGCCAACTCTAGATCTGAAACACAATTCAGAAATGCTTGAGCTTTCACTGGATTTACTGGGACACGGGAAAGAAAAAATCTCTTTGCAGGAGGTCTCATCTTGAAACCAATTCTGTACCCTTCTGAAACAATGTTCTGAATCCAAAGATTGTGAACAGAATTGATCCAAATTTCTTTGAAAAAACGTAACCTGCCCCCTACCAGCTGAGCTGGAATGAGGGCCGCACCTTCATGTGGACTTAGAAGCAGGCTTTGCCTTTCTAGCAGGCTTGGATTTATTCCAGACTGGAGATGGTTTCCAAACTGAAACTGCTCCTGAGGATGAAGGATCAGGCTTTTGTTCCTTGTTGAAATGAAAGGAACGAAAACAATTATTAGCCCTGTTTTTACCTTTAGATTTTTTATCCTGTGGTAAAAAAGTTCCTTTCCCACCAGTAACAGTTGAGATAATAGAATCCAACTGAGAACCAAATAATTTGTTACCCTGGAAAGAAATGGAAAGTAGAGTTGATTTAGAAGCCATATCAGCATTCCAAGTCTTAAGCCATAAAGCTCTTCTAGCTAAAATAGCTAGAGACATAAACCTGGCATCAACTCTGATAATATCAAAAATGGCATCACAGATAAAATTATTAGCATGCTGAAGAAGAATAATAATATCATGAGAATCACGATTTGTTACTTGTTGCTCTAAAGTTTCCAACCAAAAAGTTGAAGCTGCAGCAACATCAGCCAATGATATAGCAGGTCTAAGAAGATTACCTGAACACAGATAAGCTTTTCTTAGAAAGGATTCAATTTTCCTATCTAAAGGATCTTTAAACGAAGTACCATCTGACGTAGGAATGGTAGTACGTTTAGCAAGGGTAGAAATAGCCCCATCAACTTTAGGGATTTTGTCCCAAAATTCTAACCTGTCAGACGGAACAGGATATAATTGCTTAAAACGTTTAGAAGGAGTAAATGAATTACCCAATTTATCCCATTCTTTGGAAATTACTGCAGAAATAGCATTAGGAACAGGAAAAACTTCTGGAATAACCACAGGAGATTTAAATACCTTATCTAAACGTTTAGAATTAGTATCAAGAGGACCAGAATCCTCTATTTCTAAAGCAATTAATACTTCTTTAAGTAAAGAACGAATAAATTCCATTTTAAATAAATATGAAGATTTATCAGCATCAATCTCTGAAACAGAATCCTCTGAACCAGAAGAGTCATCAGAATCAGAATGATGATGTTCATTTAAAAATTCATCTGTAGGGAGAAAAGTTTTAAGATTTTTTACGTTTACTAGAAGGAGAAATAACAGACATAGCCTTCTTGATGGATTCAGAAACAAAATCTCTTATGTTATCAGGAACATTCTGCACCTTAGATGTTGAAGGAACTGCAACAGACAATGGTACTTTACTAAAGGAAATATTATCTGCATTAACAAGTTTGTCATGACAATTAATACAAACAACAGCCGGAGCAATAGCTACCAAAAGTTTACAGCAGATACACTTAGCTTTGGTAGATCCAGCACTAGACAGCGTTTTTCTTGTAGTATCTTCTGACTCAGATGCAACGTGAGACATCTTGCAATATGTAAAAAAAAAAAAAAAACAACATATAAAGCAAAATTGATCAAATTCCTTAAATGACAGTTTCAGGAATGGGAAAAAATGCCAAAGAACAAGCTTCTAGCAACCAGAAGCAATGAAAAATGAGACTTAAATAATGTGGAGACAAAAGCGACGCCCATATTTTTTAGCGCCAAATAAGACGCCCACATTATTTGGCGCCTAAATGCTTTTGGCGCCAAAAATGACGCCACATCCGGAACGCCGACATTTTTGGCGCAAAATAACGTCAAAAAATGACGCAACTTCCGGCGACACGTATGACGCCGGAAACGGAAAAGAATTTTTGCGCCAAAAAAGTCCGCGCCAAGAATGACGCAATAAAATGAAGCATTTTCAGCCCCCGCGAGCCTAACAGCCCACAGGGAAAAAAGAGTCAAATTTGAAGGTAAGAAAAAATGAATAATTTAAATGCATAATCCCAAATATGAAACTGACTGTCTGAAAAATAAGGAAAGTTGAACATTCTGAGTCAAGGCAAATAAATGTTTGAATACATATATTTAGAACTTTATAAACAAAGTGCCCAACCATAGCTTAGAGTGTCACAGAAAATAAGATTTACTTACCCCAGGACACTCATCTACATGTTTGTAGAAAGCCAAACCAGTACTGAAACGAGAATCAGTAGAGGTAATGGTATATATAAGAGTATATCGTCGATCTGAAAAGGGAGGTAAGAGATGAATCTCTACGACCGATAACAGAGAACCTATGAAATAGACCCCGTAGAAGGAGATCACTGCATTCAAATAGGCAATACTCTCCTCACATCCCTCTGACATTCACTGCACGCTGAGAGGAAAACCGGGCTCCAACTTGCTGCGGAGCGCATATCAACGTAGAATCTAGCGCAAACTTACTTCACCACCTCCATCGGAGGCAAAGTTTGTAAAACTGAATTGTGGGTGTGGAGAGGGGTGTATTTATAGGCATTTTGAGGTTTGGGAAACTTTGCCCCTCCTGGTAGGAATGTATATCCCATACGTCACTAGCTCATGGACTCTTGCTAATTACATGAAAGAAAACACCTTTTTTAGGGCATTGTCCTAAAAGTTAACAGCTCTTTTCCCCAGAAAAAAAAACAATTATACCTTAACATTACAACCCTCACCCACCGAACCCCCCAAAATAAAAAAACAAACTAAAAAAAAAACCTTTATCTACCCATTGCCCCGAAAAGATCATTTGTATGGGCATTAGCCTTAAAAGGGCAGTCAGCTCTTTTTAAGACCATCAAAATAAAAAAGCCCTAATCGTAAAAAAACAAAAAAACACTCCATCCAAAAAAAAAACAAAAAAAACACACTAACCCCAAAATCGGTACTTACCATTGCTGAAGTCCGGTGATCCCTCTTCTTTTCGGTGGCGAAAGGTCTTCATCCAGGTGGCTCCATCTTCCTCCAGTGTGGGACCACGTGGGTGTGGTGAAACGTACATTGGGTTTTTATGCTTGTCAATGATGCCACAGTGAGGTGGAGGACTTTTGTATCTAGCTGGTGTTTCTGTTACACAGACTGTTACAAGTTAAACTCTGAAGCTATTCTGCTACCATATAATTAATACACTGTTTAAATTGTTCGATACAGACCAATCCCCAGAGTGACTTTACACTGATATGTATATTTTAATATTATTTTAATATTCTTTTAATAAATTGCTTGCGTATTTTACAAGTGTTCCAGAATGCACTTAATAGCTAACTCAGTGGCTGATACTGAGTATGTGTAACATATACAGTTGTATTTTAGCTCCAGAGTATTAGTCTATTTTATACTGCACTGATACTTGTGTTTACGTTATCCCACTATCTACCTCTCTCTTTGAGCTTTTTATGTTTGAAAAAAAAACTTCAGTCACAAAGTGTAGAGACAGCTGTACCTGACAGTATTGTGAATTCTAGACTGCTTAAGACATGAGTTTTGTTAGCTCTAAAGAGTATACATCAATTCTATATTGAAGAATTGGAAATATCATGCAACGGACTTGTATATCGCTATTCACATATCCTTTTAATCACATTTGTTTTTCTGTTATTACTGTGTGTGATTTTTGTGTTTTTATCATTTAAAAACAGCTCCAGCACAGGGGTTTGAAAATGGCTCATTAGGAAGTGGTAAATATACATCGAAATGTATCCTTTAAATTACCCCTATACCTCTTAAATAAAGTAACCGAGTCCTCAGGACCCTTACTCAGGCCAGATATTCATTATATCTTAACTAGAGCACAGGTGAAACAATCAGCTCACCCTGATTATTTCACCTGTGCTCTGGTTAAAATACTCCAGCCCTCCTGTAGGCTTGCTAAAATAGCACAGTCTTACTGCTGGTGGCAGGTTGTTAAGGGGTTAATCATACTTTTACATTATATTATTTCATTATCATCATTAGGAGTTGTGAGCTGTTATTCTAAATAATATTTTTTACCCAGTAAGTTAGGGATGTGCTGATGATGAGTTTATGAAAACAAGGAAGTCGTGAGCAAAACATTTTTTGGAAACACTAGACTAGAGGGCTTAGTACATGAGTTATACATAGCCACCTGTTATCTGGTCTTTTTCCAGAAAGCTGTATATGTTCTATGATTCCTCTAGTACCTTTTTGGTGAAACAGGTGGCATAGGGATGGGGAACAGGTAAGGAGAAGAGGCCAGACACTATGGAGTTAATTATGGCACAGTCACTGCTGAGTGTCTTACAAGATTATCCCAGTTCTACCTATAAGGAATGCAATAAAGTGATTACATCAGCGTTATTAAAGGGACAGTATACACCATTTTTTTTTTACATTCTTTTTATTGAAGAACTACAGGTACAATGAATTAAGTGCATACATTGACATGTTAAGTCACAACGACATTACATTTCATATTATGAATTGAGCACAACATGTTGAATATTGATACAATATCAGTAGTGATACAGTTGTTATCAGAAAATACAAAGAGGAACAGCAGCTCATTTTCATAAAGTATAGCACACATGTAATCTGCTAGTTTAAGATTAGAAGATTGTTATAACATGGACCAATCCATGCAGTGAGGAGTATATCAACATTAGTTAATTATTATCTCATAATGCACCTGCACTTCTTAGTTTTTTAATATTAATTCAGTAACACACACCATAACAAACAACACAACACGTAACAAAACAATAAAATAAAACTCACTAAACTAAACATGTAAACTAAACAAAACCACACAGATCCCAAGTAGGTTCAGAGGTATGTGAACAGCTGCCTTAATAGGAAAGAGACGTATTGATATAATCCCCAGCCAAACATGTATGGGAAACCTGAATACAAAAATTGCTCAGCAGTTATTGACTGCTAAATTGTACTGTCAGACAAAAATCTTCTGATAAACATTAGGCTAGAGACTGACTGAATAAATGACCCATAATGAAAATTGTGGCTGCCTTAGTGAGTTAGTAAGCATGGCTGCCTCAATACTGCATGTATGTGCTTACTTACTAGTCGCTTAGTAAATATGAATGGTATGTGCATAGGCTACTTAAAATGATTAAACATGAGTGGCTATAATTCGAAGCAGGAGCTGGTATGTGTGTTGAGACCACAGTTTGCAGAGCCTTTTTTTTTGCTTCAAAGATATGTCTAATAAAAGTAGTGTTAACAATGATCATATTGTTAGTTGTCAAGATATAATACTAAACAGAGTGCTGATAATAAACAGTATATCATTACCTGACAGTAAGGCTACCTTAATAATGCATGTGTGTGATCACTTAATAGTTTCTTAGTAGATATGAATGGTATATGTATGCGCATAGGCTACAGCAATTGGTACATAACATTAACTTGCGGAACATTAATATTGTTAGAACAAATCCCTGGATGTGGAGATATACCTAATTGACATAAAATGAAAATGGGGCCGGTAGGGCTGCCTTAAAGTAAATATAAATCAGCAGACAGATTAAACTCACTCTGAAATAACATGAAGTTCTTTGTAGGAGTATATAGGTCTTATCTGAACTACGTAACTCAATTCAAGTTAAAAGCGTTGACTTTCCTAGAATCATGCGATTGATGCAATATAAATAATTTTGTTAATCCTCGTAACACATAAATCGGCGCAACACTATAGCGAGTACTATACTTGACAAGGCACTCTTCAAAGATCCTGTAGGAGATCCAAAAAAGCCATAAATTGAAATCTGCCCTCATTAAGAGAAGCTGTCCTGCTCTTTAGGTATTTACACCCCCAGCATTTCTAGAATAGTGTTATCAGGGACTGATAGAGAAAAAATGGGTTTCAATGTTTAAGCCAGCAGCATACGTGGCATACTTTGATATATCACTTCACACAAAGCAATATTCGGATCATTGTGAAACAGAACGTGACACATAAAAGCTATAACATAACTCACCAGGAAGCTAGATTTAAAGGTAATCAGGGAATATATAGTAAGACAAAAATCATGTGCATTTAAGTACATTTTGATGTGAGTGTTGACAAAATACAGCATCCATGCAGAAGTGAGTTCTAAACAGTTTCCCTGGTATAGGTCAAATATGCAACAGTCAGAAGGATGCATACTGTGGAGTGACCCAGAAGCAATTGAATTGGCCCCTAGTGATCCATCAACCAATTCCCATGCGGACTAAGAATAAATAAGTGTACCCCAGGGATTCAGAGGGTCTCTCATGGGGTTGTTAAGCATATGGATTTTGCTGCTCTCTATCTGCATGTGCCCCATCAATAGGCTTGTCAGATCCAGATTTGCTAATTGAACGTGCGCACATATTTTCAAGTCTGTATGCACATTGATCATGCCGGTCATCATGTACAGCAGTGAGCACCGGCGGTGCGACAGGGGTTTCAACCGCGTTCTTAGCAGGGTAAGTGGGGTTGTGGCCTATCTCCTTTTCAGAGCTTAGCCTGGAGTCCATGGTTGGAGCTGCAGTGGTCGCTGGAAAAAACATAAAGGACAGCAGTAAGCTGATTTTTGAATCCGCAGTTGGTGCTATGGCAAAGTTCAGCCAATCTATGCGAGAGGGAGATGCTCCGGTCACCAGAATTGTTACCGCTGCTCCCCTCTGTGAGGGAGCTGAGGCTAAAAGGCTGATGTCCACCCGTGGGCACAGCGCTGTGCTACCTATCATGCTCTGTAAGGTAGGATGGGAGATAGACTTCAGTTGTCGGCACGGCTGTTCCATTGCTCTCACTAATGCGCATAGGTTAGAACAGGACAGGAGGAGCCGGTCGAATTTAGGCAGCAGTATGGCCTTTATTTCATCCAAGGCATAGGTGTCAGTATACATTTCTTTAATGATGAGCCTCTCCATTGCTTAGGGTCAGAGTAAAATTATGTACAGTGTGGCGGGAAATACCCTGTCACTACGCCAAACAGCTTATTGTTTGTAACTTGCTTCTCGGGGCCAAGGGATAGTATGCCTCGATCCAGTAGAGTTCTCAGGCACAAATATTGCCAAGAGAGGGAAGGATGGCAATGGTTCTAGCCACTTTTAACTTCGAGCTACTCAGAGCCTCAAGAGTCAGTGGCCATCTTGGAACGCCGCCCACCGGAAGTCCAGTATACACCATTTTTAATATAACTGCATTGAATAGACACTACTATAATGAAGAATATGTACAAAGGCTGTATCTAAAAATCCAGTATAAAACCATTTAAAAACTTACTTAGAAGATCCCAGTTTAGCACTGTTGATGATGTTTGGCTGGGACACACAGTGAAAGGGGCTGGGAACACAAGAAGAGCAGACAGTCCCCCCTTCCCTCTAAATATAAAAAAGGCAGATTACATAAATAGGAGCCAGCACAAGTCTGTAAACACATGTATACAGCTGACACTGTGGGACTTAGGTTAGGAGTCTTAAAATCAGCACAATGTTATTAAAAAATAAGCAAAACCTATACATTTTTACAAAACACTAATAGATGGGCTATATAAATGGACCATCTACAAAACATTTATGCAAAGAAAAATCTATTGTACAATGTCCCTTTAAGTCACTGTCTGTTGCTGTTTATTCCTAAGAACAAGTAGGGCAAAAGGTATTTGGATAAAATTTCTAGCACAGGTAGATGGATTCCATGTTAGGCTGGTTGACCTTTTTTTTTTATTTGATTACCTGGTCCAAGTCAACTTTTATGTCATATCATAATCATAATCTAAATGTGTGCATGTACTAGATATATATGCTTGTCAACATTTCAGTTTAGGCAATTATAGCATGGGCAGAGAATAGACTGGTCTTGATCTGGGATGGATTGTTTCACATTCTTTTAGATAAGGGCTAAGACCAAGACAGTATTAAAGGGTATGAAATCATTTTTTTTATTATTTTTTTTTAGGTTGAAAAAAGGCATACAGAAAATATAAATCACAATGACACAGTAGGAGGATTAGGACATTGACAGTATGTAGCCTAATATTTACAGTATTCATTACATTTTCCTGTAAAGAAAACCAAGTACATTGTATGTAAATAATATGCCTAATGTACGGTATACCTCCAGATTGGTATAGGAGGTCACGTTTGGGCCTCAGGTAAAATTAAACAAGCTGTAGGAGGTGTTTACAAAAAGGAGATCCCTTTTGGATCCCAACTGGCAAACCTCTTTTTTTTTTTTTTTAAATCTAAACACAAGCTTCAATAACAGTCTAAGTAGTCAAACTTAACATATGAACAAACTTTCAGTAACGATCTAAGATAATCAGTATGTAGCCTGACAGTACTAGAACAAGAGTTTGGTTAGGCTAATAAACCAAGGACTTGTCACGGGGTTCTATTTAAGTGGAGATTAAATAACTAGGAGCCAACAGATAGCTAGAAATTAGTTTCAGGGTAGCAAGGTAGGAGTAAAGTAATATAATGGTGAGATGTTGTTCCTAATTAGTAGGGGGGGGTGAAGAATGAGAAGGGAAAACTATCTCTGAAACATAAAAAGGAAGAGTATGACTGTTTTCAGATTTATAATATTAAATATGGAGGAACAGACTATCTCCTGCTGTACTCAATGGAGGCATATACAATTTATTATATGAGCCAACTCACCTAGAAGGTGAAACTAGGCTTTAGAGGCATAAGCAAAAGTGTTGTTGTAACAGAGGTGTAGAATCCAAAGTGTATAGTACATAATAAAATTAAGAGATTAGCAGGGCATCTGTAGTCCATAGTTTTGAGTGTGAGTAATTTTGGGGGTCGATTATGAGTTATGTCCATAATATGTATAAGGACATGCATTAGAATATTTAAATTGAGATTGTGTATCGTGCCGTATCCTCTGGGGACATAGGGGCATATTTATCAAGCTCCGATTGGAGCTTGATGCCCCGTGTTTCTGGTGAGCCGCAGGCTCGCCAGAAACAGCAGTTATGAAGTAGCGGTCACAAAGACAGCTGCTCCATAACCCGTCCGCCTGCTCTGAGCAGGCGGACAGACATCGCAGGAAATCAACCCGATCGAGTACGATCGGGTTGATTTACACCTACTTTTCTGACTTCCTTGGGATGCTGAAATTAGTCCATAATGAATATATTTTTTAGTTGAACACAATATCAGAAAGCATTTTTCTTTTGTGCCCAATCAAGATGGTCAAACCTCTTTATAACTAAGGTCTAGTGGATCTAAGCATTTGCTGCCTTGTAAAGCCTATGAACCCTTGGCTGCAGCACAAGGCTAAATAATGCACAGAAGAGCATTCTAGAATACAAGAGCTTGATCCTCACTGGTGTTTACATGTATAGTGCCCCTGCACTTACTGATCTTCAGCCTTACTTATAGGCTAATATGCCCCCCACACACACAATATATAAAATGATGGTGTATGACCTTTGTCTTTCTTTTGCTTTCAAGGTTATTACATTCCTGTGCATCATATCTCTGTATTATTTTACAGTATAACTCCTTAGAAATTACTTGTAGCTTCAGGGAAGAGCCCGATTAGCCACAATGTATCCCAGGTATCTGTTGCCTATAGCTGTAAAGAAGGAGGTCTCCTATATTTATTGTATTTTCTTATCTTCTGATATATAAGGGTATAATAAATGTAAGATTGTTGTTTGTTTTGTGATATTCTGATATTATCACTTAGAAAACTATCATTTTGATTGCTATTTCTATCAAATTTGCATGCAGCCTCCCATTTATTTGATTTTACATCCATACCTTGCTGACATTATTACAAAGTGCTGAGTATGTTTAGGGTTATCAGCTGTACTCCCCAAAAAATGCTGGATGGCCTGTAGAAGGTGACTGTGTGCACAGTGATAGGTGAAGTCACAAATGAACCCTCTCTGAAGCTTATTGTATTGTGTGTTTATTGTAGAAATATATAATAGAGTGGCACAAATAGAAGGAATGGAAAACCACAAGAAAGATAAATAAATTATTAATATAATCTGTGTGGACAAATAACCTTGATTGTGACTTTGTTGCACCACTCAAGCAAGTTATTTATATGAACATCTTTTGATGAATATCTGTAGATAGCTGTAGAACAGACAACAGCAATAACAAATGATACAATAAACACTTCCTACAGTCCATCCACCACTTTTGTGGAGTACAGCTGATAACCCTAAACATACTCAGCACTTTGTAATCACTTCAGCAAGGTATGGCAGAAGATGAATGGATGTAAAATCAAATAAATGGGAGGCTGCATTGCAGAACACAGAGGGCAAAGCAAGTACAGCTGGCTGGTCTAGCACATACAGATCAGCTGAATGGCACTCTAAAATACAATTTTATAAAAAATGCTAGTTTCTAACATGTGTTTGACTGTGTTACAAGTTTTTCTTCTGTGCCACACTACATGAGGCTACAGCCAATGAGAAGCTGTCATACATATGTATGCTTCAATCACTGGCTGTATCCTCATTTAGAGCAGAATAGGGGGTGTTACCATATTCTCCTCTTACAAAGCTTTACAGGCGTCAGTCCACATACAAACATAAACATGCATACAAACACACACATACAAGCACATACACCCACATACACCCTTTGCACATACACATGCATACAACACACACACACACATAAACATACATACAAACACAAACATACAAGCACATACACCATGCGCACATACACATACATACATACAACACACACATAAACATACATACCCACATACAACACATATGTACATACAACACAAATACACATATAGATATACAAACACATTCACAAATATTTCAGGTGCAGCCAAAAAGTGGCATTAGGCAGGACACAAAATCCCACCCACCAATGCTTCATTTAAAAAATATGACATTATTTTTTCTATATGAAAATTACAAAATATATACACATAAATACCACCATACATAATGTAGAAAGGGATTATGGGATATAAATATTTATAATTACTCACTATGTGTTATATTCATACGTACAGTGAGTCTGTTCTGCTAGGTATGTAATAACAGCTATTTTCTTCATCCCTTCCACTTTGCATGTGTTTACTGTAAGCCCCCAGTACAATGTGTGTGCACATAGTTTACATTTCTATTTTTATTTTACAACCCTCAGTCAGTAGAGGACTGTCTGCAAACCACTTACACTTCTGACTCCGGTGTTCTCAGTTCTGGAGACAACGTACCGCGAGGATCCTCTGAGGTATACATTGGAATTCCTTATCCCAGACAAGATAATTCTGCATAGTGTACAGCATCAGGCTTGTGTGAGTATTTCTATCGGTTGGCATCACCATTCTTTCACTCATCACTTAGGTCAGTCTTATTATATCACCTTCATTCAATCTTATCTTCACCTTTCTTTGTTTTGTGAATCCAGTTAAAAATTCTGAATACCGTCTAGTAATGTTCTAAACAGAACTTTGTATGTAATCCAAATAAAATCTTACGTGATGTGTTTCATATGTCAGCATTTTGTTAGCCCAGAACGTTTGACAAGTGACAGTCCATTTAAAAACAAAAAACAAAACATATGACCTAACAATTTTTTTTTTATAACTACACTATTACATTACTACAGTACTACATTAAATATATGTATGTGATGTTGACCTAAAAAAGATTGTTTTATCAATGACCCCCCTTCCTCTGGTTAGTACTTGCCTCCTGGTCAAAAATTTGCCAGTCAGCCCCTGCCATTCAATAAGAAAGAGAAAACACACTATTTGAACCGTTTAACACCTTTATTTTACGGTTGTATTGTAAGACAAGTCATTTACTGGTTCTATTCACAGACATTGATTTTTACACAACTAAAAATTTTCACTATATATACCATTCCTGTGTCTCAAAACATGCTACATCACAGCATTTCTCTTTAAATTCCAGTCTTCTACATTATTATTATTTTTTTTTTTAAATACTAAGCTTCTTTCATTTTGGTAATTATTTTGATTTTTATGTCTTTCAGCACCATAGTCCTGATCTCTTTGACGCTATCTTACCCTGATCTGGATTTCCAGAGGATCCATCCCAGGATTACCCCCCAAGAGGAGTGTCCCTCCACAGACAAAACACCTTAGTGGTAAATATGAAACCAAAAATGCATTTTTGATTAAACAGAACACATTGTTAGGACCCAGGTAAAGAAGGGGCCATGGCGTGGCACCTGGGCTTATCATCATTTGGCCAACTTGGTTTGGAATGCATTTTTTAATTTGGCCAACTGTTGTAACTAACCCTTCTGTTTTCCTATGCACTATGTCAAACTAAAATTGCAGAATATATAAATGTGACCAAAAACTTACTTAGGGTTTACATGTTACATTGTGTATGTTCACTGTTTACAATGTCTTCAATCTATTGTTTGTGTTTTATGTCATTTCTACGTTATTATTCTTCTTCAACCTGCTATTTATAGTTTGATTGACGAAAAATATACCATGTGAGTATATTTTGAATTCCAGTCTTCTACATCATTGTTTTTTTTGGGGGGGAAATGTAAGCTGCTGTAATTTTGTTCATTATTATGATTTTTATGTCTTTCACCAGACTCCTGATCTCTTTGACGCCATCTTCGCCTCATCTTGATTTTCAGAGGACCCCTCCCAGCATTACCCACCAAGAGGAGTGTCCATCCACGGACAAATCAACCTAGTGGTAAATTATTTGAATTATAATTGTATGGTTGTTTTTTGTGCTGTTTACAAGTAGCACACAGAATGTTGTCTGTCAGTGTGTGTATGTATGTCTGTAATAGACTCTTTGTGTGTGTTTATAACGTATATATATACGTATTGGGAGAGTCTGAATGAAAGCATGCGTAATGCAAGCCAGATGGGACCTTATATTATCATCCCCCAGGCCCTTACACTGTTTGAAGATTTATGTGAGCAAGCTGCGTGTGTGTGTCTGCATATATATAGAATTTCTATCTAAAACTAATTAAAATTAGGTTTCACAGCAAACCTCTCATATTGTCATGCACTTGGATAGTCTATATATGACTTTATTTTTATGGGACGTATTAGTATTCATACACTATGACAGGCGTGGGTCATTCAGAAGAGGGGGTCTGTGGAGGTGATTATGTAAGTGTCACATCCTTCACCAAACTGGTTATTTATTCTGCAACAGACATCTTGTCTGGGAGACATCACCTCTATATTGTCTAACGATTTGCAGAATGCCAGTGAATACTATTATTGGATATTTTAATTGTATTGGGAGAGAATGAATGAATGCACGTGTGATGCAAGACAGGTGTCTGTGGAGAGGAGTACATAAGTGTCAGTTCCTTCACCAAATCTTAAACTTGATTGCATAAACTACAACTTGATTGCGTTCATACACTATGACAGGCGTGAGTCATTCAGAAGAGGGGTCTGTGGAGGGGATTATGTAAGTGTCACATCCTTCACCAAACATGTTATTTATTCTGCAACAGACATCTTGTCTGGGAGACATCACCCCTATATTGTCTAACGATTTGCAGAATGCCAGTGAATACTATTACATATTTTAATTGTATTGGCAGAGAGAGACCCAGAGAGACACACACACACAGAGAGAGGCACACACACATAGAGAGACACACACACACACAGAGAGACACACACACACACAGAGAGAGAGAGACATACACACACAGAGAGAGACACACACAGAGAGAGACACACACACACAGAGAGAGAGAGACACACACACACACAGAGAGAGACACACACACACAGAGAGAGACACACACACAGAGAGAGAGACACACACAGAGAGAGAGAGACACACACACACAGAGAGAGAGAGACACACACACAGAGACACACACACACATAGAGACATACACAGAGAGAGAAAGAGACACAGAGAGAGAGAGAGAGAGAGAGACACACACACAGAGAGACACACACACACACAGAGAGACACACACAGAGAGAGAGACACACAGAGAGAGAGACACACAGAGAGAGATTTATATGAATTGAATTTATATGAATATAGATAAATGATAGAGAGAAATTATGTTTGCTACATATGTCATTGTGTGTTTATATGTATGTATGTATGTATGTATGTATCTATCTATCTATCTATCTATCTATCTATATATATATATATTAATATATAACAATCTATTTTTACATTCCATAGAAACAATGTCCTTGTGCATTGTTAAAGAATGCCCCAACTCGAGCAAGTCGACGAAGCTACATCTACCGATAACGTTACACGTATTTCCAAGAAGTGCACAAAGCATCCGTCTGTGGTTGACTGCCACAGCGCAATTTGAACATTGCATGGATGCAATGGTAGATACTGTAATGGAGACAAATAAGACATCACGCTATCGTATGTGTTCTCTACATTTCACACCTGACAAATATTATCAAAATGGTTTGAAAAAAAGTCTTCTCAGAGATGCAATTCCTAATGTTTTTGGTAATCTTCTGTGTGCGAAAATACTGCGTTTGCAACAAGAATCATCTGCTGCGCCGACATTTACAACAGCACACACCAACGCAAATACCACCAAACAAATTTTTTTAATTTCTTTGAAAGATGGTAAACCAATCGAAACATTGTGTTGAGTTGTCGGATAACTGCAATTCCACTTCGAAAACAATACAGCCTGTCTACAAGGATGCATCAAGTTACACTTCAATAGATATGGTACATAGAGGAACTCAGAGTGACAGCATTCATAACAGTGTTTCAAAATCCACCCAAACTCACTCAAATTTGCGACCAAAGAATGTGTCTACATACACTCATGATTTAATCAAAAAGAAAGATGCATACTGTTGGACAATGTGTCACCTCCAAGAATTTGAAAGTAAATCTGTTCAAACTATGATTGATACCAACAAGGTTGGAAAGTACTTTCAATGGCGATGTACTTGAAGAAGACCTAGCACCGTTGGTGGCCAGTATGTCACCTATATACCCAGTTTCTGCATTGGATACTTCACTAGTTACTGATGTTGAAATAATGGATGACACAGTGATTTCCGAAAGTGTTGGAGAAAATTTGTTACTTAAAGATCCCAACTACAGTCCAGAAACGACCATGTCTTCGGAAGCTGATATGAGCCACCAAGAAAAAACAACAGCAGAAGATTTTTCCAAAGAAAAAAAATATCTGATATTTAATTCATGCTTGGATTACCTTTTGCAATTTGTTCCTTGTCAATTTCAACAATGCAAAGCTCCTATAATTGTGAGAAATAAAAGACAGCTGGGAAGCATTCTATTTGTGACCGGCGAGTGTTTGGCAGGACACCAAACTAAATTATGGCAAAGTCAACTGACTATTGGACAATTGCCAGTTGGGAATCTAATTATTT
Organism: Bombina bombina; assembly: GCF_027579735.1. NCBI lineage: Eukaryota > Metazoa > Chordata > Amphibia > Anura > Bombinatoridae > Bombina > Bombina bombina. The sequence goes on along the minus strand of NC_069501.1, from coordinate 391,548,590 downwards.
CTGCTGCAATACTATTCAGTGGCAACCATTTTGAAAAAATAAATGCATTTCACATGTTTCTTGGTTTACAAAGTATAAGTAAACCAACATTTTATAACATACAGAAGAGATACCTGTTGCCAGTGATTGACAATCATTACTTGAAAGAAAGGCAAAATATCATAATTAGTATGCAAGACAGAGGAATCACTTTGTGCGGCGATGGGCAATGTGATAGCCCTGGATACAGTGCAAAGTATTGCACATATACGATGATTGAGGACAAAAGCAAAAAAAATATTGATTTCAATGTTGTCCAAGTCACCGAAGCATCCTCATCGGTTGCTATGGAGGCAAAAGCATTCAGGAGATGCATGAGTAGCATTATCAATGAAAATTTACTTGTTCTACAGGTCGCCACAGATCGTCATATTAGTATACGCAAGATTATTCAAGAGGAATATCCTTTTCTGAAGCATCAATTTGATATCTGGCATTATGCCAAAAACAGCCATAAGAAACTAAATGCTGTAAGCCGCAAGAAAAACTGTAGAGAACTAACACCCTGGGTACCCGTAATTGTGAATCATCTGTGGACCTCAAGCATGGTATGTAAAGGGAATGATGAACTCATGCGGGAAATATGGCGATCTTGCTTGTATCATACATGCAATATACACAATTGGGAAGGTGGCACATTCATTGAATAGTGTACACATGACGATCTGGACAATGAGGAACAATGTGAACGTCCATGGTTGCTTCCCAAGGGAAAGGCTTTTGAATCTCTTCAAGAGATTGTTTTTGACCCAAGGATGGACAAAGATTTTAAAAGTCTTTCACAGTTTTGTCATACCGGAGCAATAGAGGTATTTCACAGCCTGGTACTCAAATATCGGCCAAAAAGAGTCCACTTTAAAATGGATGCTATGGAGGCCAAGACTAAACTTGCTGTTCTTGCCCATAACAACAATACAGAGAGGATCCAAGAACGGATAAAAAGAGAATCCATAGGAGGCGGGGCTTGGCCGGTCTGGAAGATGGCTGTGTGATTCAGTAGCTCCCATGCCCTGTTACCCCAAACCCAGCCTTTATAGTAAGCATTGACAACAGACATCTAAAAAATAAGGGGACACATCTCATGTCACAACAAAGAATCTCAAAGCGAAGTCAGAAAAAGAATCACAGCAAGCTGCAAGGAGACTTCGCGCTGCATCCAGCGATACGCAGATCAGAAGGCCGCAAACATAAGGGAACAAGCCGTTGACCGCACACACGCATAGCCATGAAGCAGCAAAGCATATACCCCCAACGGCACAAAACAGCCACACGAAGCTGCGGGACACACAGAAGGAGAGGAGACGGAGGTGATAAGAAAGTCCCGGCTTTGAAAAACGAAGCCGTGACACCACGTGGCCTTCCGTTACTGAAAGAGACACAGCGCTACGGACTGGGGTAAGACTGCATGAGCAGTAGAAAGTTTAAAAAAGAAAACAGGCACTTAATGAAGGGACGAAACAAGTACAATTAAAGCCCAATTAAAGCAAAGTAAGCAGTGAATAAGGCAGCACCTAAGGCAAATAGGGCCCTAAGCCTATAACCATCAGCACCATTGTTATATAGGGACACCACAAGAAGGTACACAGCCCACATCCCTGAAAAGACATTGCAAGATAACTAGGCTGAAACAAAGACTTTATTAACACAGAGGTGGGAAAGGGATGGAAATTAGACAGGGCAGATGGAGTATTACAGGGGAAAACAAAACAGCAGAGAAAAAGAAGACGACGCCATAGCACAACCTGACCGCATATACCACATAACTATACTCCTATTTGCACTGTCCTAGTGAAATGCCAGGCCGTAAACCTAACAAAACTGAAAGCACGCCACGCTCTAGAATGCTACAGCATTACTTGAAACCAATTGAAACACCGTTAGAGAGCTCACAGGCCACCATTAACAAAGGCTCACAAATGGAGATAATGACAGAAGAAGCAAACAGGCCACAAGACAACACTACCCTCACAAGAGAGGATATTCTACCATTGTGCACCAAGAATGATCTCAAAGAGATAGTAGCAGAAGTGAAGAACTGGTGCGGAGAACTAAAGAGAGATGTAACAAGAGTAACACAGAGAGTCACAACATTGGAAGAGAGCCACAACAACATGGATACAGACATCCAACACATGTCACGGATGGTATACGACCAGGAAGAGACCATAGGCCACCTCATGGAAAAAGTTGAAGACATGGACAACAGGGGAAGGAGAAATAATTTAAGGGTACGTGGTATTCCTGAAACAATCCAACAAGTAGCACTCAAGGGTTGCTTACAAGATTTATTTAGGACAGTCAAAGGCGACAACTGTGCCCCAGATATGACAATTGAAAGAGCACATAGAGCACTTCGGGCTAAGCCTCCCCCTAAAGCACCACCGAGAGACGTAATACTCAAATTATTAAATTTTAAAGATAAAGAAGAAATAATGAGACATGCCAGACTGAAACAAAATATTACACACGTGGGAAACCGCATACAGATTTTTCAAGATCTCAGCCCAATCACCCTTCAAAAGAGGAGAGAGTTGAATTACATCACAAGGACACTGAGAGATAACAAGATTGCCTACAGATGGGGCTTCCCGGTCAGCATCATAGCAAGCAAAGACAACTCCACGGTGTTTTTTAAACACAAGGAAGATCTCCCTCACTTTTGTGAAGTCCTGAAAATCAACATACATCAGCTGGAAACCGCAGAACTTGATGAAACAAGAAACACAGGGCGTGGGAACAATCCACGCTCAACTCAGAAGAATGCTCCACATCACTCAGAGAAATCTGCTCAGCTTGAAATGTCAGGGGAGGAAGATTCTACATCGACCTCCTGACATTATATTTGTCTTTACAAGGACTATAATAGTATGATTGTTGACCCAGAACAGACGAAATAAGGTCGTATGCTTACAATGTTTAATCTTTTATATGATTCTTTTTTACAGGTTGGGTTTGGGGGCAGGGATATTGCCTCAATTGTATTGTTTTGTTACACACCAGAGTTTATTGTTAAACGTAACACAGTGTTCTAATTCAAGTTAGAGATTTTGTTAGCTCAGACATCTCAACGAAGTTACCGACAAGCACAGTAGGGAAGAGAGGGTAAGAGGAGGGGTTTTCTCACGACCTGGTGGCCACAATATAACAAAGCACATAATTAGATTTCTCCAGCACAACACAACTATAGTTCCTTAACACGAGATAACACTAGATAATAACAGCGCCATTGAGTGCCAGATTCCTTAACACATAAACTACCACCATTAGATATATAAATAGCCACACAGGCTGAACCAAATAACCAATATCCATATCACTAAGAGGCAGGTGGGAGAGGGACATTGAAAAATAGAGACGTAGTGAACCACAACAACATGCAGTATAAAAGACTTAAAATATTTTCCATAAATGCGAAAGGCCTAAACAGCCCAGAGAAGCGTTCCATAGCATTCAACCAGATGCATAAGGACCTGGGGGACATACTGTACATTCAAGAGACACACTTTAAGAAGGGAAGGGAACCCAAGTTTTTTAGCAGTAGGTATAAAACAGCTTTCACAGCATCAGGGCCCACAAAAAAAGGAGGGGTGGGCATCTTCCTGAGAAACAACATCCAATTTACCCCGACTAATGTCATTAAAGACCCCAAAGGAGCGTACTTGCTGGTGACGGGCTTACTCTTCAACACGCAGACTACTCTAGTTAATATCTACCTGCCGAACACAGGCCAACAAACCCTGTTCAAACAAATTGCACATCTAATAATGGAACACTCTAGGGGGATTATCATACTTTGTGGGGACTTTAACACACCACTAGACCCGACACAAGACACGTCAATGGGCAAGACCAGCACATCACACAGAGTGATAAAATCCATAAACTCACAACTACAACAACTCAAACTACATGACGTATGGAGGGTGCAGCACCCACACACAAGGGACTATACATTCTACTCACACCCGCACAACCTATTCACTAGAATAGACTATATTATCACAGATCAAATAGGACTAGCACTAGTAGATGATTCCACAATCATGCCGACCACCTGGTCAGATCACGCTCCAGTACAATGCACAATTAGATGGCCAAGTATACCACCCACACCGTTTATGTGGAGACTGGACGAATACATGCTGGACAGCCCACCGACCCGTATGGAACTGGACAGTACCGTAGGCCATTATTTTAGGGAAAATACTAACGAGGACACAAATATGTCAGTAGTGTGGGAAGCACATAAATGCGTTTTACGGGGGGAATTCATAAAACATAAGGCCAGAGACAATAAAAATAAAAGACAGTATGCAAACTCCATGACCTCACAAATCAGATACTGGGAAAACGAGCTAAAGAGACAACCCACAGACACTGAGATGCTAGGCAACTTAAACAAAACTAAAGCAGAATACAATAATTACCTAATAAAGGAATATCAGAGAAAGGCAACTAAGTTGCAGCAAAGATACTTCGATGTAAACGACAAAACAGGATCCTCCTTAGCGAAAGCTCTAAGGAGACGGCAACTAGACTCACAAGTATACAAAATGACAGACATGTCGGGACACATACAAAAAGACAGCGTACAAATAGCAGACATTTTCAAACAGTACTATGAAAACCTATACAATATACAGACAGAGAGCACACAAACCGACATAGACGGGTTTTTAGCTGACACTCAGCTCAAAGAACTAAGCAGTGAAGACGCAGAATCATTAGAGACCCCAATAACACCAGAAGAAATAAAAACAGCAATCAAACACATGCCAAATGGCAAAAGCCCAGGCTCAGACGGCTTAAGCATTAAATACTACAAAACGTTCATACACCAATTACTAACTCCACTAACCAAACTTTTTAACTCCCTACTTGACGAAAAAGGCTTCACAGATCATATGCTAGAGGCACACATTACAGTTCTTCCCAAACCAGGGAAGCCTCCGGACAAACCTGAAAGCTACAGACCCATCTCACTCCTTAACTCAGACATCAAAATATTCGCCAAAATACTAGCCACGAGAATAAATAAATATCTTCCTGACCTGGTCCACACGGACCAGGTGGGATTCATACCCGGTAGGGAAGCACGTGACAATACACTCAGGACCTTTCAACTGATTTCATACGCGCAAATAAACAACATACCAATGGCCTTAATCTCAACAGACGCGGAGAAAGCGTTTGATAGGGTTAATTGGCAGTTCCTCAATTCAGTTCTCCGCAAAATGAAATTTGGCGACATGTTCATCCGACTGATTTTCACCTTATACAGAGCACCCACTGCAAAAATAAAAGTAAATGGGCTTCTCTCGGAGAAGCTCATGATCAGAAATGGCACTAGACAGGGATGCCCACTTTCCCCAATACTTTTCGCACTCACTATAGAAGTCCTTGCCCAGAGAATTAGGGACGACAGACTGATTACGGGACTAGACATTGCACCCAGACACTACAAACTGGCGCTTTATGCCGATGACGTCCTCCTCACACTGACAAACATAGACACTTCCTTGCCCAGGGCACTAGATCTTTTTAAAGCATATGGAAGGGTATCGAACTTCCAACTGAACCTCACTAAATCAGAAATATTAAACATAACATGCACCAAGGAAAGCATGAACAACACACTACTGAGATGCCAACTCAGACAACAAGACACAAAAATGAAGTACTTGGGTATCTACATGTCACCAAACCAGCAAGAGGTATTCCAGGCAAACTATAGACAACTAGAGAAAGAACTAGTGGCTGATATGTCCAACTGGAAAACCAAAACAATATCATGGTTGGGGAGGATAAATGTCATAAAGATGAACATTATGCCAAGAATTCTATATCTACTACAAACAACACCCATACCCCTCCCACACCATTACTTAAATAAAATACAAACACTAATAGAACAGTATGTATGGGGAGGCATTAGACCACGTATCCCCAAGAAAACACTCTACTTACCAAGGGACAGGGGAGGACTGGGATTACCAAACCTGGAGAAATACAAGCAGGCAATCACTTTACGCATCCTGTTGGACTGGTGCTGTAATGACCAGAATAAAGCGTGGGTGCAACTGGACCGAGCCTTGTTAGGCACGGGCAATGCGGGAGGCACGGCTTGGCTAGCTAGAAAAGACAGACCACAAGTGACAGAACTGTTCCCACTTTATGTAGACTTTTTTCATAACTGGGACAAACTTCTTAACACATCGGTAAACATATCCACACAGACCTCGCCCCTGACACCCATATGCCAGAACCCCGCTTTGCCGTGGAATTATAAGGAACCCGACATGACAATAAACATTCCATACGGGAAAAGGGCACTCGCAGCTTTGATGGAGGGAGGTAGACTGGAAACACTCGAACAACTAAAAGAAAATGAAGTAGGTCGAAATATGAACTGGCTAACACACTCACAGTTAAACCATTTTCTGACAACACATAACCAAAAACACAACCTAACCAGACAAACCACCACATACGAGAAACTATGCCTGAGGGACACACCGACAGACCATGCAATATCAATACTATATAAGCTACTTATAGTAGAGGACTCCCATACGATGCCAACCTTTACTAGGGCATGGGAAAAGGAATTAAACCTGGAAATTGAGCCACAGGAATGGCTGGCAGCATTCCAAACCACAAAAAAATCCTCAATTTCTGCCAGAGTTCAGGAGTCAAGCTATAAATTCCTATCAAGGTGGTACCTCACACCAGTCAGGCTAAAACAAATATATAAAACTACCACAGGGAAGTGCTGGAGGGAATGTGGAGGCGAAGGCACACTAGCGCATATATGGTGGGATTGCCCAAGCCTAGACCGTTACTGGACGGAGATACTGGAGTATATCAGGCTAGCAACAGGGAAAACACTAGAGAATAGTCCCAAGACACTACTGTTTCTTTCCCTACCCAAACTGGAAAATAAGGCTGTGGCCGCACTCAGATTAGTTATGTTAAATGGGGCAAAAACATTAATTCCGAAAAATTGGAAAAGCAAAACAGCGCCATCGGTTGAGGAATGGAGGAGACAAGTGGAAACTTTATTGCATCTAGAAAGATATCACCACATACAGGCAAACACGTTAGACATGCATGAATATATGCTAATGAGATGGAAGGAATGTCAGAATCCAGAGGCCACCAGACAGTAACCTCATAGGTATAGAATACACAATGTAGTGCCAGGCTAGAGACAGTAAGGAAAAGTAGCTTACACATATATTATTGGGACTAATATCCCAAAGAAAATGGACTACATCCAAATATTGAAATAAAGGCTATTATAATCCAGAAGGGTGGGATGGACACCTACTCCTCTATTTAGATTTAACACTTTAAACTTAACACACCACATTGAAAGTTACAGTATAATTACACTAAATCTTATAGAATATTCCGTTTGCTTACCATTGTTGTGAATAAAAAGTTAATTATGGATATTAAATCTTTATGATAGAATTGTAACATTAGAACCCTTTAGGGGGAATGGTTTGAAATATTTGTATAGTGACTCGCAAAGAACCTCTGTAAGAGGAAAAAGAACAAAGGACTTACGGAATTCAGGACTATACAGTTTAAGTTGAGAACTCACTGAAAGAACTGGTCACTTGTTGCTAATACTTGCAAATCAGAGACGCTTTGTGTAGAAATTGCTTACAGTTATTGATCACTTTTTGTCAACTTCTAAACATGTTAATATTGTTTGTAAAACCAATAAAAAATTATTAAAAAAAAAAAAAAAAAAAAAAGAGAATCCATAAACAGTGGAATTGTGGGTGCACTAAAATTCAAAGCTGTGTTTCCAAAAAGCAAAAGTGAGTGGCAGATGAGACCTATATATGAGTAAATGAAAATGGATCATATATATCCCATGATTGCTGATGTACTACGTCTTGCTTGTGGAGATATGGAAAGTACCTGGGAATCTCGCAATGCATTATTGCCTGACAATATTGCTTCCATTCCATGTCCAAGTAAAGAAACACTTCTGTTGAATAAAAAGTCACGTTTCCTACCAAAGTAAACCTTACTCTCATTCATCATTGCATGTATCTCAATCCAATAATTTATTTTTGATTGGTCTGTTTGAAGTGTTTTTTATTTTAATGTACCGAACTTTGATTGCTTATTTTTTTGTTATTTGAATAAAAAAATGATTTGAGGACATGTGTGGAATTTTTTTTTTCTCTTTTATTTCGGCATTTAAACTACGAACAAATGTAGAGCAATTGTAAACAATAAACTTTATGATTTAATAAAATATGATAATTTAACTTATAACAAAGTGCAAACTGTAGATATAGAAAAATAGTAATTCAATCCCATATCATGTCATTAGTGGGACCATCTTCATCCACATTTCTAAAACCAATGTAAATATTATCCGGTGCCGGAAAGTGTTGTCTAATCATCTTAACAACACAAGACGGGATTGGTTTTATTTTGACGAGGCCCAAGACGGCCATGTACGTGAAGCGTAAATCTTCGGTAGGCTACACGACGGTAATCGCTGCACAGAAAACAAATTAGTTAGTTTAATGGTATAGAAAAGGTCAACGGTTTCTTGTAATGGTATAGAAAAGTCAACGCTATAGAAAATGTCAAACACAAGCATAGCAAAAAGAAATTTTTTCCGTGGTTACAACTGTCAGAAAAAAAGTTTAAGGGGTTATACTATATCCCTAGGCGTTCTTTGACATTGTCCACAATTACAACACTCGGTGTTCACAGTACTTTCCAGTGAATTGATAGTGCTCTGTTGTGTTTTCATAGGGGTCCATCTATGTGTCTGTCGACTATTTAAAATATCTGTCAAATACAGGGAGTGCAGAATTATTAGGCAAGCTGTATTTTTGAGGATTAATTTTATTATTGAACAACAACCATGTTCTCAATGAACCCAAAAAACTCATTAATATCAAAGCTGAATATTTTTGGAAGTAGTTTTTAGTTTGTTTTTAGTTTTAGCTATTTTAGGGGGATATCTGTGTGTGCAGGTTACTATTACTGTGCATAATTATTAGGCAACTTAACAAAAAACAAATATATACCCATTTCAATTACCAATATAGCCACCTTTCTTTGCAAGGACACTCAAAAGCCTGCCATCCATGGATTTTGTCAGTGTTTTGATCTGTTCACCATCAACATTGCGTGCAGCAGCAACCACAGCCTCCCAGACACTGTTTAGAGAGGTGTACTGTTTTCCCTCCTTGTAAATCTCACATTTGATGATGGACCACAGGTTCTCAATGGGGTTCAGATCAGGTGAACAAGGAGGCCATGTCATTAGATTTTCTTCTTTTATACCCTTTCTTGCCAGCCACGCTGTGGAGTACTTGGACGCATGTGATGGAGCATTGTCCTGCATGAAAATCATGTTTTTCTTGAAGGAT